>NC_088683.1:214056490-214359520 GCF_028017835.1 Emys orbicularis
AACCTTCATCTAATTTCAAGCCTAAACTTACTGATCACCAGTTTATATTTATTTGTTCTTGTGTCAACATTGGTGCTTATCTTAAATAACTCATCTGCCTCCCTGGTACTTATCCCTCTGATGTATCCCTCGCATCTCCCCTCAGCCTTCTTTTTGTTAGGCTAAACAAGCCATGCTCTTTGAGTCTCCTCTTGTAAGGTAGGTTCTCCACTCCTCTGATCATCCTAGTAGCCCTGTCTCTACTGGAAATACCTTGCCTGATGCATCTTAGGACTGCGTTAGCCTTTTTCACAGCTGCATCACAGTGGCAGCTCGTAGTTAGCCTGTGATCAATCAATACACCCAGGTCTTTCTCCTCCTCTGTCATTTCCAACTGATACGTCCCGCAGTTTCGTGAAATACAACTGGTCTCAAGACCAATCCCTGAGGAACTCCACTTATAACCTCCCTCCAGCCTGACAGTTCACCTTTCAGTATGACCCTTTGTAGTTTCCCCTTTAACCAGTTCCTTATCCACCTTTCAATTCTCATATTAATCCCCATCTCCTCCAATTTAACTAATAATTTCTCATGTAGAATTCTATCAAATGCCTTACTGAGAACCAAGTAGATTAGCTCTATTGCATTTCCTTTTTTTTTTTTTTAAACAATCAGTTCTCTTCTCAAAGAAGGACATCATGTTAGTCTAGCATGATCTACCTTTTGTAAAACCACCTTGTATTTTATCCCAGTTATTGTTCACCTCTATGTCCTTAACTACTTTCTCTTTCAAAGTTTATTCCAAGCCCTTGCATACAACTGAGGTCAAACTAATAGCCCTGTAGTTTTCCAGATCACTTTTTCCTTTCTTAAAAATAGGTACTATATTAGCATTTCTCCAATCATAGGGTATGACCCCCAAGTTTACAGATTCATTAAAAATCCTTGCTATTGGGCTTGCAATTTCATGTGTCAGTTCCTTTAATATTCTTGACAGAGATTATCCAGATTTAGATTGAGATTTAGTCCCACTAAGATGTTTGAGTTTGACTTCCACCTCAGATATGGTAATTTCTACTTCCATATCCTCATTTCCATTAGCTACCCTCCCACTATCCCTAAGCTTCTCATTAGCTTTATTAAACAAATACTTTGCCTCTGTTTTTAGGTATTGAGCCATGCCTAGATTACCTTTAATCTCCATCCCATCATCAGTGTTTAGCAGCCCCACTTCTTTCCTTGTTTTATTTATATGGCTATAGAACCTTTTACTATTGGTTTTAATTCCCTTTGCAAGGTCCAACGCTGCTTGGGTTTTGGCAGTTCTCACTTTATCCCTACACTTTCTGACCTCCAAGAAGTAGCTTTCCTTGTTGATCCCTCCCATCTTCCATTTCATGTAGGCTTGCTACTTTTTCTTAAATCACCTGTTTGAGATGCTTGCTCATCCAACTTGGTCTGAAATCCTTCCCTACATGTTTTTTCCCTTTGCCTGGGATGCTGGCTACAGATAGCTTCTGCAGCTTTGATTAGATGACCTCTCAAGGTCCCTTCCAGTCCTATGATTCTATAACAACTCTGTACTGAAATTTAACCCATACACCCAGCTATGGCTTTTGACTACTTGTTGTGGAAACATGCACTAAAGCAGCAATGTCCAACCTCTTCATCTAGAGGGCAGCAGAACAATCATTTCATTTCAAGAAGGTCAAAGAGCTAATATCAGGTACATATTCTCTACCCTGTTCTGCTCCCATTGCACCATTGGGCAGCATATAAAGAAAACAGGAACCACCTACAAATCACCTGCTGGGGATTCCCCAGAGATGTTGGAAGGGAAAGCAGCGGCTCAGAGTGCCCCAGCTCACACCAGGGCTGTTGCAAGGGACAAGAAATGATGCCAACTCCCCCCATTTCAGTGGCAGAGCTGATTCAAACACTTCAGTTTAGAAACAGGTTGCATCTCAGGGAACACATTTTCAATCTCTAAATACACATTTTATTAAGTCACTTTTGAAGGCCACTGTTCAAATCCCTAAGAGCTACAAATGGCTCCTGGGAATTCAGTTTGGACACCACTGCCCTAGAGATCTTCACACATAGGATGTCAGACTTTAACAAAAGTGTCTTTCAAAATTCCCTCAATCATATGCGAGACATATAGAGTGTGTTTGAAAAGTCGTGCTCACCAAGCTGGAGATATCATGCAGGACTTGTAGTTCTGACAGAAAAAGCAGGTCAACCTAGGGGAGAGAAAAGTATTTTCTGAACAGAAACTGAAGATGAGGCAGCCTAATTTTGTTGCACATCTCAGCAGTAGCTTTTCCCCCCCCTGCAGTGCTTGTTACTGGGTCAAACAATGCCCAAAAATCAATCACCATTTTCTAGTACTTAAATATTGAAACTTGGGGAGCAACTTCCCCCTTAGACAACAAGGAGTTGAAAAACAAATGAGCATATTTCTTAAACTGAACTCACAAAAGTAGATCAGAGGCAGTTTAATAAAAGCAGTATTCATCGGCCACTGTTTCTTACCTCATTGTTTCTGCTGAGAGAGTTGAGGGGAATTGAACTGAGAATGGAGTTATCCTGGAAAAGGCGGTTCCGTAGCTGTCGCAGCGTGACGGAAAGGTCTTCAAATACAGAGTTTGCCTTTCCCACCATATAAACTCTCTGTAAGAACAGTTATTGTGTAATATGAGGATAGTTCAGTTTTGGATTTTTCAAACTTCATAGATTAATTCCATTACACATGCAGGTGCTTTTGTAATACAAGATGTTCATACAGCCAAGAGGTTTAAGCACATCAGTTCCCAATTGTGTGGTTTAACTCTTATTTCAAATGGTTTAGGAGATGAATCAATACTCACTTCCTCACTGGGAGCCAACTGCAAGACTACAGGGGTTTCCTCAGAGAACAAGGTGTGAATAGCATTTGCAACACTGTCAAGACTGAAAGGAACAGCCTGAAAAACAATAAAGCTCTAATAAGGAATTCTGGCCAAAATGGGGCTAAAGCAACATGTAGATAAGGATGGAAATTCCTTGGGACAAGAACTGTGACCTTCTATTTTGTGCACTGATTACATACTTATGCTCAGAGACATTTATACAACAGCCTGCATGCAGCCGGTCTTAATTGATAAAAGTGCAACAGATGTGTCTGTATTCATTGTGGGCATGATATCAGCATTTTAATACTTTCCCCAGAAGTTTAGAAAAGGGGAACAATTTTAGAGTCCCTTGTTAAATACAAAATTAACCTTATTAAATCGTATTAAAAATGAAGATGCAAAAAGGAAAGGAATGCATACTATCCACCCTACAGCAAAGATGTTTTCTGTAAAAGAAAATGCCAGCTTCATACGCTCATGTTAAATCTACAAGGGGTACTAGGAAATTCAGAATAAGGGTTCCCAAAGCAACCAGTTCAATGCTAGACAATGTGAAAATATAAACTGTTTAGTTGTGTCAAGATAAAGACATTCCTTGAGGGATGTTGGAGAGGCACATGGCTTATGAAGAGATAAATGACAAATTTAATAAATTAGTATTAGTTTTGTTCTCAAGAACAGCTGAACTTTGCAAAGTTTTAGTCACCCATTCACTTTTGATGACTGAGTAAAATATTAACTACTTGATCATTATGATAAAGGTGAAGTAGTAGGTTTTCTACCTACAATAAAACATTTCAGGATGATTTTGCAAAGGTTGACTGCTCTTTTAGGAGTCTGTAGGGGTATTCAGAGTTGATTCGCTTTCATCTTCAAAAGGAAAAATTTTCCAGAGCGGAGGAAAAATGAGTGAAATTGATTGGGAGGAAAAGTTTAGACAGAGAAATGTGAATGAAAATTGAGAGTTCTTAAAGAAGAGTTTATTAGATGGCCAAAAAGACATGATTCTACACTCAAGAACGAAGACAACTTTGGCTAAAAGCCCATCCTGGTTCAGTGGCACAGTGATGGCAATAATTAGAAATTTAAAAGCAATACGTAAGTAGAAAAAGGAGGAAATAGATATAAATTAGAAGTTATTTGGTATAGAAAATGTATGAGGGAAGGTAAAGACATTGGGGAAAAATCTGGCTGGCAAGGTTAAGAACAATAAGAAATTAAAGCTTATTAGGAACAAAATAAATTCTAACAACGGAATAAGCTCATTACTAGACAGATGGTTAAATTGTTAATGATGGTAGAAGTAAAATAAATATTTCTGTTCTGTATTTGAAAGAAGCAGGATGATGTACTCTTATCACATGAGGATGATGAAGTACTTTCCAGTCCATTAATAACTAAGGAGGATGTTAAACAATCATCTACTAAGGATAAACAATTTGTAACCACCAAACCTAGATTATATGCACACAAGAAGCCTGAAAGAGTTCGCTGAAGAGATCTGGTTTGCTAATGTTAATTTTTAATAAATCTTGGAATACTGGGGAAATTCCAGAAAATTGTAAGAGGACTAATGTTGTGCCAGTATTCAAAAAGGGCAAGCGGGATGACCTGGATAACTATGCGCCAGTTACCCTGACATCAATCCTGGGGAAAAGAATGGAAAAGCCAATACAGGATTCAATTGATAAAGCATTAAAGACTAGGAATATTTTAATGCCAGTCAACTTGATTTTATAGAAAATAGATCTCAAACAAACCTGATTTCATTCTTTAATGAAATTACAAGTTTGGCTGATAAAGTTAACTACACATTTGTAATATACTTAGACTTTGGTAAAGTGTTTGACTTAGTACCACACAACATTCTGAGTACTGATATTGTAAAGTGTCATTTTTTAAAAGTACATGCGAAATGGATTAAGTATTTTCACACGGAGAAGACACCATGTATACTAAAGGGTTCTAATCTAGCAGAGAAAAGCATAACATGAACCAATAACTGGAAGTTGTAGGTGGGCAAATTCAAATTGGATGTGAGGCACAATTTTTTTTTTTTTTTAAAACGGTGACAGCAATTTAACATTGGAACAAACTACCAGTGGAAGTGGTGGATCCTTCACTTCTTGATGTCATCAAAACAAGACTAGATGCCTTTCTGGAAGATGTGCTTTAGCCAAACACAAGTTACTGGACTCAATGCAAGGGTAACTGAGTGAAGTTTACCATCCTGTGATTTCCAGGTCAGACTCAATCTAATGGTCCCTTCTGGCCTTAATTCTCTGACTACATGAAAAGCTATGTGAAATATAAAAAGCATAACTGGTGAAAGGTTAGCTTTTGGGATTTTTTTCGAACACCAAGCAATACTTTCAGTATTAACAGAAGTATGAGTAACAGACACAAATACAAAAAAAATGCAGATACTTACATTCTCAACAGGGTAAGAAATTCCATCTTTAGGCATCGCCAGCTTGTCTACTCCCTTCACAGTCACCAGAACAGTAGCTCGAGGACGATGAAATATATCACCCACTGCAAGCCCAGGCCAGGAAAGGTCCTGGTAACAAAATTTAAAAGCAAAAACTTTTGCTTAGCTTGAAATCAAAGGAAAAAAAAAACAAACAGATCAAACTATATCAAATGGTTAATGTAGAGAATTTGCAGTGATATCAATGAATCTTTATAGGAGAACCCACTGAAAACTTAGTAGGGAGTCTAAAAGCTTGAAAGGATCTCCCCCCCGAAGTTTCTTTGTTAATTCTCTATTAACAGCAGGCCCTCCATAACATTAATGTAAGAAAAAGTGTCATTCACATACTGTACAATGTTGGCTTATTAAACTGCCTATGTGGCTACTGAACCAAGTTTCACAGTCAAGACTGCTACATTCCACAAGATTCACTGAGAGAGTCCATTTTCTAGTGATATTAAAAGCAACTTCCCATGATTTGAAGGAAGTAGCAAGCTTCTCTAGTATGCAGCTAGCTGGAGGAATATTTTTATTCAAATATATGCTTGTTATAGACCAATAATATTTAGCCACAATGGAAAAATACATTGCCGGGATGTTTCTGGTACAACTATAAACAATAAAGGCTAATGATTCTGACATTTAAGTAGAAGTAATTAGGCTTTAAAGCAGTGGAAGGGTTCTGCAACACACACAGATGCTTTGGCAGCTTATTAAGAGCAAGAGCCGAGTCTGTTTTGCATGTAATTGTATATCCGCAGAATTTACATGAACGTTGACCAGGATATTTTTCACCCACAAAAAAAAAAAAGTTACTCAATACAGGTGGCAATTTTACAAGACCAAGCTAAATGCATTTTAAAATTAACAATGTTTGCTATGACCTATAGATTCCTTATAGGGGAAAGAGAAATTGATTGAGATCCCCATTAAGAGAAAAAAAGATTATTAGTTTTATCCTCCCCTACAGGGAGAGAACTGCAGAAGGATTCGTTTTGGAGACCTCTATTTTAACATTTCAGCCTGTTCAGCAAATGGGGAAGTTCAAACCTTTTAGGTGTTTCAGGTTGTCCGATAACTTAACAGTGCATTAATACAGACAGTGATCCCTTTTTAAAAAATTAAAGTTTGAATGCCAGAGAGTCTGAAGGTGGAACCCTAAAACTCTCCTACAGCGCAGTTTCTATTCTCCTAGATTATGATTCATGTCAAGACCACAAATTAAGGCTCCAATCCTACAATGAGCTCCCCACAGCTGCAGGAGTCTGCATGTATGGAGTTCATCATCGGATCAAAGCCTTAATCATGATACTGATATCTAATTTCACTTTGTGTTTTTGTTTTTTTGAGTGGAGGAATAGCTAGCTGTAACACAATTTGGAGGGTTCTCCTTCCCCACACTCTTCTGACACTTTGTTCTTTATGGGGGGAGGGGAATGGGGGCTGCTAGTTCTGGACAGTCCCAAGGGCCCTCCCAGTTAAGCAGGGACCACCTAGCTTAGAAGAAGAAATAGACTGCTGAACAGAATAAGTTTTCCATTTCATATCACAGATACCCCAAGAAAAGCAGCATGGTGAAAATCAAGTTGCCTAGTTGGCCAAAAAGCATTTGATTTTACCTTGTGCCTCAAGCGGACGTTCAGTGCACGTAGTACATAATCAGTCCTGCTTTGTTTAATGGAGAAACCACTAAAACTAGTGGTTTTAAGAAGTTCTGCTCTTAGTTTCAAGACCGCAAGTGTAGTTGCCTGTTAACAGGGTATTTTCATAGTCCAAAAGATAGGACAGAAGAGGCCCTGTAGACATTTTATTATTAATCATTTATATTGCAGTTAACCCTTTAATAACAGTTTCACTGTAGAGAAGGAAGAACACAAGTTAGATTCCCAAGGTTTCTGAATTTCCTCTTAGTGGTCTGTTTTATAGTTCCTACTTTATTTCCAGCACATTTTATAAAATCTGTGTACCACAACTATAATTCAAAGCTCTCAGAAACAACTAATCTGAATTTTACATTTTACAGCTTTTTCAAAATGAAAACTGAAACATACTTCTTCAACAGAAAAGCCCATGGATAATGCAGCTATGTCTGGGATCCGCTCCCCTGGTATTGGCCAACTTCCATCTCGGAAAACGACAGATTGGGGTGATCGTAAGACACTAAACTCATCACCGGAGACACCTAAAACAGAAACATTATTGACAGGCAAGTCTGGTAAAGCATGAGTTTCTTAAAACCCTGTGAAGCAGACGTGGATTGCAACCACCTCTTCTTGATTCTCAGCCTTCCAGTGCACAGGTCTACCAAGTTAAGAGAGACAGCTGAAGAGAGCCATTAATTTCAATGTATTAGGATGCAATGGATAATTCCAGTACAGAGTTATGTATAGACAAATTGAGGTATTAAACAAAAATCAAGGCATGAAAGAGGTTCTATTAGTAAATTATTAAATTAGTTATACCATTTTGACCTTGGGGGAAGAGGGGTATGCTCCAAAACCTGATTCTGGATCATAAATTCCAGGCAGGTGTTGACAGTAAATATAAGCCATGATATGACCTATTCACACCAACTGAAGAAAGTGTATTCTCAAGAATTTCATGTTGTTGCTCTCAAAACAATGACATGCAGAAGAACAGAGGAATAGGTCAACCTACAGTCATTTGCCAAAAATTCAAGCACTTTTTTATTGATGGCAGCTCATCCTGCTGAACAGCTGCAATTTTAACAGAGTAACAACCCTCATTTCTAAAGACTTTTTCTGGATCAATATGGGTGGGGGCAATTTATAGACTAACAATAATAATATTGGTAGCCTGTCAGCCTTAACATGTTTCTTTACTACTTTACAGGCTACAAGACACTCACCCAATTTACTCTGGACAATTTGGTTTAGAGATGGTATCTGATTTAGAGCTGCTTCTTTTTTAAACCCAATTTTCCTTGCTAGGTTGACAGGCACAAATACTTAAGTTACTTGCTCAAGGTCACAGTGAACAAAACTGCATCTGAACTCAGGAGCCAACCATTTTTCCAGCTACACTATAATCATTTGACCAAAAATGACTCATGGGGGCTACACATTCTGGGAAGCCTGGAACACAATTTTGAGTTGCAATTCATCAAGCATATTCCTATCCAAACACAGAAGGGTAATGTAATCCTAAGGAGTCACCTTCTGGTTCAGGTGGTAACTCTTTGCAGGACCAGAAAGTTCTGGCATTAACCACAACTGACACTTTGGATCACACCCTAGGACACTGATGTCCAACTTGTGGCCTTCATGGGCAGTCGTGTGAAAGGAGAACGTCTGTGTCCCACAATTGTTAAACTTTTTGAACCAAGCCCATTGGTCCGCCAAAGCGGCAGGGGAACCGCCTCCCCCGCAGCACCTCCGAGGAGAGCAGGGAAGGCTCCCAGCAGCTGCTGCAGAGAACGGATGGGCATCGAGTCCCCAGCCGATGAAGCTGGTGAGGCACTAGGAACTCGGGGATACCGCCACAAACCCCAGCGCCAAACCAGGCTCCGGGCAGCGCCGGCGTGTGGATGCGGCTACCCGGGCAAGCTCCGCGGCGCAGCCACACCCGGCAGCAGAGACCGCTGCGGGGCCCCCGCGGGGAGCTGCCCCTCGGTCGTGACAGCGACCAGACACCCGCCGCCGGCGCTGCCCAGTCACAGGGCAGCGGAAATAACTGCGGAGGGGAGGTCACGGGCGCGGCCCGGGCTGATCCCACCGGCCCCGTCAGTCAGCGGGAGCCGCGCAGTGACTGAGCTGGGCCGGGATCCTGCCGGGCAGCGCCGGCGCCACAGCGTCACGAGACACAAGCAGCAAAACGGCACGAGCCCCCCTCCCCCCGGCTCCGCCTCGCGCCGGACCGCGGCCGCCCCCGAGCTCGGGAAGCAGCGCCCCGAACCCGGGCGCCGGAGGCTGCTCACGAGGCAGCGGGCGGCTGTTTAGCCGCTCGTCAGACTCGGTTACCGCAACCGCGCCCCGCTCATCCCGAGAGCCGCCCCTCCCCCGGCCCCCGCGGGAGGAAGGAGCTGGGGCCCCGCGCTCTGCCGACCCCCCCTTACCAGCCAGGCATGCCGCTGCCAGGGCCCAAAGCATCATCCCGGCCCGCGCCATCCCTGCACAGCCACGGCCCGACAGCTGGGAGACTAGGGAGAGGGTCGCCCGGGCCGTACACATTCAGCCCCACAAACCCCGCCCTCCCGCGAATGCTGACTGACAGTCCCGACAGCCACTCACAGAGCGCCCATCTGGTAGGTCCGAGGGGTAAGGGGTGGGACTATGTTCTGAGTGACAGGGGAACTGACCACTCATAGTGTGAGAGTTCTCTTCCTCTCCCCGTGCGTCACTGCCCCGGAACTGACCGGATAGTCCCTAGTCCGGGCAGGAGGCGGGGCTTTTGCGTGACTGATACCCAGCCTGGCCGCTCACAGGGTGAGGGGTCTTTGCACAGCGGCCTCGTTACCGTCTGGGAGCGGGTAAGGGGCGGGGTCTCTCCAGCAGCAAGTGAAGTCTACTCATAAGTGGCAACTGCTGTGACCACTCACAATGCGGGAGAGCTACCCCCTCCCCCCAGCCCCAGTGTGCCCAATCCTAGCCCACGTGACAGCCTTTGCAGGAGGCGGGGCCTGGCATATATCGGATTGACAGTTAAATTGACCACTCACAATGTACGGGATCGCTGCTCCACCCTCTTCCACACGTATATGAGGAGACAGGCCCAGCAGCCTTGGTGGCTCTGTGTGCACACAGCTGAGCTGGCCGCTCTTGGTGCAGCAGTGCTGATACTGGAAACCATGTGTTTGGTATTACTATGTCAAACTAGGGGGTGTGGCAGTAATCCTAGCTCCAGCACCATTGGCAGAGTATAGCAGCCCCCTCCCCACCTGGCTATGGAGCCTGCTCTGGGAGCAGGGGCTCTCCAGCCCTGGCTGTGTGCCTCAGTGTCTCCCTGCTCACCCCAGAGTGATGTGGGTGACAATTGCTTTGCTGCTCTGCCCCTTGCAATGCTGCCCCTGGGGGTAGCTGCTGTGTGGTGCGCTTGGCCTGACTGCAGCAAAGATGGGCGGGAGCCTGCCAGTGGCTCCCAGCCTCCTTCAGAGTGTTGTCAACCTTTGCTGGTGGCTCTGGCTGCTGCCCTCAAGGCTGCTGCTGGTTCTTGTTGGTAACAGGAATGTGCTGTTGGGTACTTGTGCCCTGCTTCTCTGTGTTGTTCATAACAGCTGTAGCAAAGGCTCCCAAAGATAGTGGCCCAGGCAGGGATTTCCTTATCTCTCCTCATCTCCCCCCTGCCCAAGTCATCAACTAGTTATCTGCAGTGTTGCTAGTTTAGTTGTTTTCCAACTAGATCTAGTTGTTAATTTTTTTTCTAATGAGAGAAAAATTCCATTTAGTTGACTAGAAATTTAAATTGAAAAATGAAATATTAATAGTATGGTGACCATACATCTGTTTTGCCTGGTACAGTACCTTTTTTAAGCCCTGTCCTGGCTATCCCAATTTTTTTGGGCAAAAGTGGGATGCAGAGGAACATGTGGGGATGAGTGGTGATGCCAACCCTGTGCAAGGGCACAAGTGAGCAGCAACGCCAGCCCCAGCCTCATGCAGGTGGCAGGCAGGACTTGGGCGAGCAGCTCGGCCATGGGGCACTTGGGCTAGCTCCACCTGGTGTCCCGTTTTCCCTTTGGGAAATATGGTCACCCTAATACACACTTTAAAAGCATATATATGATAAAATACTTGTACCTGAAAAAGGGTATAGGTTTGAAAAGTATGAACAATGATTAGCTTCCTCACACAGCTCTGTTTGTTATGAGAATGTCGGCAAATTCATTTTGGCGCTGTTGGCTGACCTAATGCTTACAAATCATCATTTGAAATTAAGGTCTGAAATTAAGGTCTGCCGGTCCCGCGGCTTCGGCGTACCCGCCGCCAAATTGCTGCCGAAACCACGGGATCGGCGGACCTCCCGCAGGCACGCTGCCGAAGGCTGCCTGACTGCCGCCCTCACACCGACCGGCAGGCCGTCCCCCGTGGCTTGCCGCCCCAGGCACGTGTTTGCTGCGCTGGTGCCTGGAGCCGCCCCTGTACATGATCATGTAACTAACAATTGTATCCTAGTACATATGCATAAGTGGGTTGAATTAAGGTTGCCTATACAACCTTAATGCTGGCATATCCTAATTTTTGAGTGCTTGACTTTGCAACTGTAATGTTCTTTTAATACAGGGGTGTGTGTAAATGAATGATACAGAGTATTTTACCTAGATAAGAAAGTATGTTTCTTGCACTGAGGAGCTTGTAATCTAAATTAGACAACCACAGGACAATGGCTCAAGAAAGGGGTGATAATGAGCATAGGGTAGGAAGGATGGCTTAATGAGCTGACTTTTGAAGAGTGCTACAAATCAGCAAGAGGGTGTTTGGGGGATGAGAATAGGTGTTCCAAGTGTAAGGGGCAACATGGAAGGAAGCACAAGGGAAAAGAAGGTTGTGATTAGGGGGTAGGGGTATGTTAGGCAAAATTAGTACTTTTGCATTTAATCTAAATCAAGGATCCTACACTGCTGTTATGTGAGTGTTGTGGTGGGGGAGATGTTGTCTCAAGGATCAGAATGAGGCTAACTGTCATGTGACTGTTATCACTTTTGTCTTTGTCGTATATCTACATAACTTGTGTTGTCAGCTTGCAATTTTATTAGGCGTCTCACAACACTTGATGTTTTCCTTAAAGCCCCAGCTCCTGAAGTCATGTAAATACATAAAAATCTCAGCCTGAAGAAGAACTCTGTGTGGTTCAAAAGCTTGCCTCTCTCAGCAACAGAAGTTGTCCAATAAAAGATATTGCCTCACCCACCTTGTCTCTCTTACAGCCTGGGACCAACATGGCTACAACAACAAGGCAAACAAATTTCAGCTTTCACTTAAAAAATAAATAAATAAAAAGGTTTCAGGCCCTTATGGTTGCAGAGCAAAGCTTGAAAATGTGAACCCTGGAGGCTCAAAACGCAACAGGAAAATAAAAAGAACCCCAGAGTTGTTGGTTTTTAAAACACCTCATGACTTTTATTCCAACTTCCTGATTTTTTGGGGCCTGGTTAATGGTCCATTTCAGTGGTTAAGGTTGGCAATTCTGTAACTTGCTATCCTTCTGCTGGAAGCAAGAAGGAGAACAAGGGCCTGTAGCTGGCAGTTCTGGCCTCTTTTGTGTTTGTTCTGTTTTGTTGTTTGGGTTTATTTTCCTCCACAAATCACAACAGGAACATGGCTTGTAAAAGAACTTTCTGTCCCACTCGCTGTGTCTTGCTCTTGTGTTCTCATTTGTTCTCATCTGTGTTTATTTCTTCCATGGGAAAGTAGCAGAAACTCTGCTATGAAATTGAACTTTTGCTAAACCTTTACACCAGTTTACCCTGCCCAGTGGGAGTCTGGTTCTCAGGGAAGCCCAGTATCGGAGAATAATACCATAAATGTACAGAGTAGGAGAACTCTGACCCTTTTCTCTGGGATCTTGGTTAAGATCCAAGTTGTGCTTCTATGAGAGTGATTTTTTTCTCCTGTATTCAGTCTCTTGTGGCAAAACCGCCACGTCTTAAAATTGTCTGATGAAAAGGACTATACTGTAATTCGCTGCTTAGGGCAGGCCAAAAATGAGGTAACATGGACCTTGTCTCTATAAGGATTTGTTTTCTAAAATCTCCTGCCATTGTACTACTGTTTCAGTTCTGCTATTGGCGCCAACTCCATGGGGCACCTATGGGAAAAATATAGTGGGTGCTCCACGTCCACCAGCGGGCCCCACCCATCAGCTCCTCCCCCTCCCTCCCAGCCTCCCAAATCCCGCCTGCTGCGATTGGCTGTTCAGCAGTGGGCAGGAGGAGGGGGTGGAATGGGGCAGGAAGAGGTGGGGTGGGAAGAGGCGGAGCAGGGGTGGGAGCTTGGGGGAAGGGGTGGAGTGTGGGCGGAGCCTGGGGCAGAGCTGGGGTTGAGCACCCCCTGGGAACTCAGAAAGTCAGCGCCTCTAGTAAGTGCAGGAGAACTAGTGACCACCAGCATTTGAAGCACCGTGTTCTGCAGACTTGCCCTGAGCTGGATTAGATACAGTAACTCCTTGCTTAACGTTGTAGTTCTGTTCCTGAAAAATGCGACTTTAAGTGAAACGATGTTAAGCTAATCCAATTTCCCCATAAGAATTAATGTAAATAGGGGGGGTTTGGTTCCAGGGAAATTTTTTTCACCAGACAAAAGACTATTTTATATATACATGCGCACACACACACACAGCATAAGTTTTAAACAAACAATTTAATACTGTACACAACGATGATTGTGAAGCTTGGTTGAGGTGGTGAAGTCAGAGGATGGGCTATTTCCCAGGGAATGCCTTACTGCTAAATGATGAACTAGCACTCGGCTGAGCCCTCAAGGGTTAACACGTTGTTACTGTAGCCTCATACTCTACAAGGCAGCACAAATGGAGGGAGGGGAGACAGCATGGCAGACAGAGATGCACACCCTGTGTGCGAGAGAGAGAGAGAGAGAGATGTGCATTGCCCCTTTAAGTACGCTGACCCCACTCTAAGTACATTCCCTTTTTAAGTAGATCAGCAAGTTGAGACAGCAGCTGCTACCAGCAAGCTCCATCTGTCCTGAGCCCTGGCATGTGTCCCCCTTGCTCTATGGAGATGGGGTAAGTGGGGGGCAGGAGCAGGGGGGAGGGGACACCCTGACATTAGCCCCCACTTCCCCCCCCCCTGCACAACAAGCAGGAGGTCCTGGGAGCAGCTCCAAGGCAGAGGGCAGGAGCAGCACATGGCAGTGGGTCGGAGGGACAGCCGAACTGCCAGCAATTTATAGCCTGCTGGGTGGCTGCCGCACAGGGAAATTAGGGGAACGGGGAGCTGATGGGGGGCTGCCGGTCCACCCTGGTTCCAAGCCCCCACCAGCTAGCTGCAATGGGCTGCTCTTCCTGCAAGCAGTGGACAAAGCAGGCGGCTGCCAAACAACGTTATAAGGGAGCATTGTGCAACTTTAAACGAGCATGTTCCCTAATTGATCAGCAACATAACAACGAAACAACATTAACCGGGACGACTTGAAGTGAGGAGTTACTGTAATGTGGTGCTTAAAATGCCGCAGCTGTCTGGAGCCCTGTCTCCACTAGCATTGTCATCAGTGAAGATAAAATGATGGTAGTGCAGCGATGGCTCATAAGAAAAAGCTTAGGGCTTGTCTACACTGAAAGTGCTGCAGCAGTGCAGCTGCACCGCTGTAGCGCTTAGTGAAGCTGCTGCCTCCTGGCATAGGTCCTCCACATCCCTGAGAGGCAGTAGCTATGACAACAGAAGCACTCCCCTTGACATAGCACTTGCTATACTGGGAGTTAGGTAGGTTATAACTGTTATTGATCAGGGGTGTGGATTTCCCACACCCCAGAGTGACATATTTATACGAACCAACGTTTGTAGTGTAGACCACAGCTTAGTGTATGAGGCTCAGGAGTTTAAGTGACTTGCTAAAAGCCACTAGCCAATTGATGACAAGCATGTTAGCAAGTGGTGCAGCTGTACTGCTACTAACTGTGGTGCAACTGTAAGTATAGATAGGCCTAAACTGTATTTAGCATTATAGGCTCAATCACAGTTTCTGAAATGGTGCTGAACACAGTGGGGTCCCATCTATACTTGCACTTATCTGTTTTCAGCCCTGCATCAGCTTTCCCTGTTGTGAGAAGTGGCTGGATTTCCTAAAGTAGACTGAGCTTTTATGAATTTTTAGCACAGCTAGTGACAGAATCCAGGGGCCTTATTCTGCTGCCACAGTGGTGAAAGTATTGGACCGTAGAAGGAGTCCCGACTCCTAATTCCCTGCTCTAACCACTGGACAACACTTCACCTATTTAACAAACCCTATTAACTATTCCACACAGGAAATAATGATTTCCTGATGCCAGACCCTAATTGTAAACACCAGTCCAAAAGTCCATTTACAGCACATAGAGAACTTATCTAGAATCTGCAGAAAGAATAAATATGGAATTTTAAAATGAAACAGGAAACACTCAGTGTGGATTTCTGTGATGCTTCCTCTGTAGTTCCTGACATTTTTGATGCACTAATGGAATGTGTGCTTCAACCAGTGAGGGCTGACAACTCCTTTCCTACTGTGTCAAGAGACTGGGCAAGTTCCAGAGCCTTGCTCTATTATTAGCCTTCAGACTGCTGACATACAGAGAGACTCATCAGAAGGACTATCATTTGGAGGCACATGTGCCTGCTTTAGGGATTTACAGTATTTACGATGTGACAGACAGGTCCAGTATGAAAAGTTGTCAGCCCTGCCATCGAACTGCCTGTGTTTCTAGGGATCCTGTCCTTATTTGCAGCTTCTTTATGTGAGCAGGAACAGTCTCATTTCTGTCGGCAAACCTGGGCTCCTAGACTGAGCTAATCAAAGACAGCTCAAATAACTGCCAAAGGCCTCAGATAAATGTATTACTGGGCTAGCACCAGACTACTTCAGAGCTTAGTGCTTTGTAGACCAGTGTGTTAGGTTAACTCAGGTGCTCTCCTATCTAAACAGCAGGCAGAAGCTTTCAGCACCTTTGAAGGAAGGGAGGGAGGTACACTGTGCTTTTACTCCGTCCCCAGCCAGCCTATAAGTGGCTTTCGAATCTTGGAGACTACTACTAGGTGTGTGATTTAAAAAAAATATATATATATAAGTATACCAGTACAACCCCAAGTGTGGGCAGTTATACTGGTTGTTCGTAGAGCCCACACAGGAATAAGCTCTACTGTTATAACTGTGTCCACACCTGAGGAGTTGTACTTCCTTTAACTATGCTGGTATAGTTAAAGACATACAAGTTGAGTGTGTAGAAGGTGGTGATAATAATGAATTAAATTTAAAAAAAACATACATTTTCCTGTGTCTCTGCTGTAATGGGGATAAGAGAGGTGGTGAAATAAAAGGGAGAAACCCCCAATTACAGTAGGCAGGTCTTTTTCACCCGCACCCAGGGTCTGTCACCTGTGAAGTGTCTATCCAGTCCACTCCTCCCATCTATGTACGTGTGTATGCAGGGAAAGAAGAAGAGAGAAACAAAGCTCTTTGAAAACACAGTTTATTTGGGAATAGTAACAAAGATAGAAAAGGGGGAAACTATTAACCATAAAAAGATAACAAACAGTTGTAGTTGCCCCATGGGTAACCCGGGCCCCAAATACCCCTCCCGTGGTAACAAAGTAAAATAAAGGAAACCAAAATACCCCAATACTCTACTCTGTCAGAGGCTTCTGGGCAGATGATGAGAAAATGCTGTTTCTTTCGTAGCTGGTATTCGGAGGGCCCTGAACCTCAAATCGCCTGATGACCGATTTCGGACTGAGGCGAGAAGAACGCAGGATCGGACTGGATCTGGACCCAGGTAAGTTGGTGACTCTGGATATGCAGGATACTGGACAGATAAGTTCGATTAGATGGTATATGGCTGCCCTCCTTGACAACGCTGGTCTCTTGGTCTGTTGCTGTGCAAAGGAACCGCACTCGACTGCCTCTCAGGTGGACAGCGACAGCTAACAGTTGCAGAATCCTTTTTACAAGCACCAGGGCACCAAAGTTCCACAGCGACTCCGGCTGGAACTGGATTTCACATGAGAGTCTGTCCGCTTTTTCCGCCCTTAGCGCAAAGCACGCAAAAATGTCCAAGAGGACATAACTTAACCCCAATATTGAACAATTGTCATAACTATTAATACAAACAGTACTAAAACATCATAGAACACACAAGATTTCATCCAACATTGCTTGGAAAGTAATTCACATTTCTATGTGATGCATGCTAATCTTAGCTGAATTAAAATATAATGAACAAAACATTCTTGATGAGTTTAGCAAATAAGCCCTGAGGAATGGGCAAAGCAAATGTGGCTTGTGTAGGGTGTCGCAAGGCAGAGAGACAAGAAACAGTTCCACATTCCTTGATTAGACATTTTAAATTGGTTTCACTATGTACAGAGCACTCTTCTACCGCCATCTTATGGTCTGAAATAGAGCTGCATTCTCTGCAGATTGACATACCCCTCTGCAGTCCCCCACCAAAGGTTAAATTAAACCAAAACAATCCAGAGCAGCATTTCACTTTATTAGTTATCCTTCCCTGTCAGGTTCCAGTTCTGTCCCACTACAGCTTTTTCTACTGTGTACAGTAAACATTGGCCTAGAGCTGCCTAGATGATGACTGAAACTGAGATAGCGCTAAGGCCGATGGAAATTTGCAGGTAATTTTGGAGAAGTCTGCAGGGTTTCCCCTCCCTCCAATCTACAGAATTTCTGTGGGGAGTTATAAATTTGTTTCCTATCCTACCTGACCCAGCTCTTACATTTTAATAAGAGGCAAAAGCTTATTCACAACAGTTTATTATTTTATTATAATCTGCCTACATTGATGCTAGACTAAATTTTATAGAAAATCTGCCAAATCTCACAAGATGGTGCATGTTTTGAACGCAATCACAGCAACTGCAAGGGTGAGAGACTTAGGGCTTGTCAACACTTGAAGTGCTACAGCAGCACAGCTTCAGGGCTGAGCGACACAGCTGTAGTGCTTCAGTATAGACACTACCTACACCAGCGGGAGGAGTTCTCCTGTCGTAGGGTGATCAGATGTCCCAATTTTATAGGGACAGTCCCAATTTTTGGGTCTTTGCTTATATAGGCTCCTATTACCCCCCACCCCCTGTCCTGATTTTTCACATTTACTATCTGGTCACCCTACCTGTCAGTGTAGGTAATCCACTTCCCCAAGAGGCTGTAGCTAGGTAGATGGAAGAATTCTTCTGTTGATTTATCACTGTCTACACCAAGGATTAGGTCAGTTTAACTACATCACTCAGGAGTGTGGATTTCACACCCTGAGTGATGTAGCTGGGTCAACCTAACACTTAAGTGTAGACCAGGCTAAGGCCAAAATTTTTAAATTTGTGTGCTTAAAATCAGGCTCCAACATCCATATTTAGGCACCTAAATAAAAGTAGTCTGATTTTTCAAAGTTGTTGAGCACCTCCTATTCCCATGTTCTTCGATGGAAATTGTGTGTATTAAATACTTCTGTAAATCAGCCCACTTGTATTTACATATGATCACATTCTGCACTGGGTGTTGCCTGTTATTGATACCTGTTGTGAGCTGGGAAAACATGCTTAAGTCAAACCAAACTGGTTTGAGAAAGGCAATGTAAGAAGTTAATCAGTTTAGGTTACCAAATTGTGGTTTTTTTGGGGGGAAGACAATTAAAATGTGTTTCCTGTAGTAAATCACACCAACCCACCCTGGAACAGTCACCTCTTATGTGAGAAGTGCTAGAATTTAAGACTTTACAGATGTCTCTTACCCTTGCAGTTGCAGTGATTACCTTCAAAACATGAACCATACATAGGGTGACCAGATAGCAACTGTGAAAAAACGGAACTGGGGGGTAATAGGTGCCTATATAAGAAAAAGTCCCCAAAAATGGGACTGTCCCTTTAAAAACATCTGGACATCTGGTCACCCTAACCATACATAAACCACCTGAAACAATAGCTCTGTATGAACTGCTCCCATGCATCTCACAAACCTTTGGAAGCGTAAACAGGAATTCAGCTGCAAGCCACTAAAAAGTCTTTCTACCATATAAGGATTTCATCCTACTTAACCAATATTCTATAACTAAGTTTTGGGGCCAGCTGAGTGCACTTTTCCTAGGGACCCACTAAACATAGCTTTCAATTTGTGCTTTCCTTCTGTATTGGATGTGAAGATTGTTAAATTTAGGATAACTGTGTTGAGGCACTTTGAAGTGAAAGAAACTGAATTCTAATCTCGGAGGAGACTGAGTCAGAAGTGGGGGAAGAGATGAGTATCTAGTCAAGAGCATCCGAAAAGAGCAATGTTTATCCCTGAACAATGCCATAAAGGCGATGACATGGGTCAGTGTGGGTATGGAAAGAGCCACATGACCTTAAGTGGGGTAGACCTTGATAGTTTTAAAAAGGTCTACAGTTAAGTGGTTTAAACAATTCTAAAGTTTAAGGATTTAGACATGAAGCTTATTGCTGTCTTTAAAAATACATATGAAACTTCAAACAAAAACATGTATCTGTATAAAGACTTAACAGAAACTAAGGATCATGCACAAACAGTTGTTTTGAAGTAAACAATCCAATTATTTACTGAAACTACTTGCAAAGGTAAAGAAAAAGTTGCTGGTAATCTGCAACACCTGGAAAAAAGCTACTTTTATAACCAATCTACTTCATCTGTTGGGTAATTGACATTTTGGATTGATTAATAATAATGGTGCTATTATTGAAGATATAGAACAAGACATCTAAAACAAGTGAGCATCATCAAAATAACATACTTTTCAGAAGACCCTTGTCCACAGGAACTGTACGTTCATTGCTGTGTATAACTAACTGTGTAACGGAGCACCTTTTTAGGACAATTGCTTAGTACAATGTCTTTTTCTTTGTCTTGGAATCACTTTACTGCATGTTCTCATAAAAATCATTAGCTCCTTATGTCCATTCAAAACACAGATAAAGCCCAAAGAACTGCCAAGCTATTAGAAACAAGATAAAAATGTCA
The DNA here is from genome assembly GCF_028017835.1 of Emys orbicularis. Classification (NCBI taxonomy): domain Eukaryota; kingdom Metazoa; phylum Chordata; order Testudines; family Emydidae; genus Emys; species Emys orbicularis. Next base: position 214,076,479 of record NC_088683.1, read on the forward strand.
GGTGCAGTGTGAAATCAGCACTGACAGACTGTGGTGCCATTGACACCTTGAAGAAATAAATGAGGTCAAAACAATGGGTCTGAAGGATGCCACAGCATTTCTGTTCCCAAAGATGTTTTATAATTAGCTACAGTAGTTGAGACCCTTCACAAGCTTTTGCAGAAGAAACTTCTAGCTGAAGCCCAGAAGCATATTGTGGTGGCGTTTTCAGGAAAAGGCTGCCTAGAAACTAAAATGTGAGAACGCATGGTTAGCCCTATACCTCTGATATGGCTTTGCACTGCCGTGCAGGAGTCCTGGGTTTAGCCTTAGTACCAGTTTCTCTCTCTCCCTAATATGGTGGCTGGGATTAGGAATGCTATAGAGACAACAGATCCAGATCTGTGTACATTGGTGCCCTCTCATGAAGAGGCATGATGGGCTCTGAGTGGAGTCCCACCATCCTTAGCTATAGAAAATTGGTGTTGTTCAGAAAAGACTGGAGGCTGCAGCATTTCATTGAAGCTACTTAGATAGCTGACAAGTGAAGTAATAGGCCAGCATTGTTTAGAACATTAGAACATAAGAACGGCCGTACTGGGTCAGACCAACGGTCCATCTAGCCCAGTATCCTGTCTACTGACAGTGGCCAATGCCAGGTGCCCCAGAGGGAGTGAACCTAACAGGTAATGATCAAGTGATCTCTGTCCTGCCATCCATCTCCACCCTCTGACAAACAGAGGTAGGGACACCATTCCTTACCGATCCTGGCTAATAGCCATTAATGGACTTAACCACCATGAATTTATCCTGGATATATGAAAATTAGAAATGAGCTTGAACCCAAATCTTGGCTAAGAATATCTATGAACTTCAGCTCTTTGGATCCAAAGTCTGTGTGTGGCTCACAATGAAACGAGGCTTCTTTCTTCTTATTGTTAGCCTGGGCCCATATTCTCTCAGCAAGGGACCACAGTTCTGTGAGGCTTACATAGGTTTTTATGAAAACTTTAATTACTCATGAACGTTAACTCCCTTATTGTTTCCCTGCTTTGCACCCTGTATCCATCGAAGCTTCCCCTCTCCAAAAAAAAAAAAAAAAAGCTAAGGCCTGGATCCACAAAGGGATGTAGGTGCTTAGAAAATGACAGGAACAGTACTGTATAATCCACAAAGCCTGAGTTAGACCCCTAGGTTCCTCTACAGTGAATGGTGGTGGGTGGAGGGGGAGTGTTAGAATGAGATCCACAAAAGCCAGAACTCTAGGTGGGGAGCTGCCTAGGCTAGCCAATAGAAGATTCCAATGAGAGGGGTGTGCTAAGCCCATCCCCTCTTACAGAGATAAGTGTCTAAGTCCAGGCTGCAAGGAGGCACCTATCTCTGCTAGAGAGCCACAAACGGTGAAAGATAAGTGCACCTTGGCTGAACTTGCATGCAGGGCCCAGTCTGGTAGGGAAGCTCAGACACCACCTAACTCCACACAGAACAGCCGGGGAGAGGGAAGAAAACAGCTTTCTTTTTAACCTGGTGGTTAGAGCACTCACCTAGGATATGGGAGACCACTGGTTCAAGTCCCCCCTGTGTCCTATGGGAAGGGATTTGAATGGGGATCTGCCACCTCTCAGGTGAGTGCCATAGCAAGGGTGCAACTGGTGCTTCTCAGAGCATAACGGACACTGGCTCCCCTCTGAACAAAACACTGCTCCAGCCTCTGCTCCTATTGGCATATGACAGTAGTAAAGAATCGCAGAGGTCACTTTTTTCTTACATTGAACATGGGGCTTTATCTGAATAAGGAAAACAGTATTATGCCTAAAACTGCTCTGTCTCTTTCCCTGATTCACTGCAGAGCTTCTGCCTAGAACAGTCCCTTATAAACAAATGCTACATTCCACTATGATGACACATCAGTTACACTATTTCAAGCTGTACTGTGTACAGTTGTTACAGAGGGATATTGTAGTATAATAAACAACAGTACTTTTCCCAAATACCAGAGCTCGGGAAAGTCTTACTTCAGAGGTTTAGGTCACTGCAGTGATTTTTAAAGACAGTTATAATTTTATTTTATCTAGAAATTATGTGTTCTGAAAGAGCTATTTTTTGTAAAATTTTTGTAATAAATTAGATAATAACATTTTAGAAAGAGGAAGAAGTATTAAAAAGCACTCCTATTTCACAGACCAGAGCAATAATGTGTCAGGCAACATCAAAGTATTAAACAATATTGCTTGCATCATTAACACCAAATGACATGGCTTAAGAAACCAATTAATGATGAGGTTAAAACATAAAGTTATCACACAATATAGTTCTTGAAAGTACTAAACATTCTATAGGGTGCAATACACAACTTCCCTGAAGCAAATAATTTTCATATAAAGTTACATGGAAATTTAAAGAATTTTTTTCTATTATTTAATAAAATAATAACACTTCATTTTTGTATCATTTCACATGGTCAAAGCACTGAACAAATAGTAACTGATCTACACAGCACCCCTGTCAGGTAGGAAGGTGGAGTATGTATTATTATTGCCATTTTGCAAATGAGGAAACTAAGACAGAGAAGGTTTGGCCATTGACCATGTCAGATCAAGGAGTAGAAATCAGAAATTCTTGGCTCTCATCCCTGAACCCAGTACATTAGATAATTCTCTCATTAGATCATGCTCTTTCTTAATTAGAGGAATATGTTTGCATATGATACATTCCAGAAACAAGACAAGGAACAGAATGACTCCTGTGTTTGTAAAATAAAGAGGCACTGTCAGCTTCAGAATCATAATTTGAAATAACTGTTTTATGTTTCACTTTATAACTAAAGAAATCAGTGCAAAATTAAAATAAAATCTGTTCGCTAATTTGTCTTTCATTAGCATTACAACAGTTTTTGCTGATACTAATGAGAATTACTATTTATTTCTACAGTGTTACATATGTGCGTGGGGATCCTGCCCAGGAGATCTTGGTCTAAAGCTGTGTTTTTCAAATGCGGCCACCAGGAGCTTTTCTTGTGGCCACAGCCTCTTGGCTGTGATTGGAGGAGGGAAGGCAAAGCAGCGGTCCCTCCTTCTTGCATCTGGATGCACCACCTTGATGTTGGTTGCTGGGGCCACCAGCAGGGGTTGGGCCCTGCCCTCCTTTGGAGACATCCAGGGCACAATGGTGGAGGAGCAGGCAGCCGGTGGGTTTCCCATCTTCCCAGCAACGGTGGGGTCAGGCTTTGGGCTTCAGCCCTGGGTGGCAGGGAGGCAGGCTCTGGCCACGGGGCTTCAGGCTCCAGCCCTGGGCTCTGGCTGCGGGGTGGGAGGCCCCAGGCTCTGGCTGCAGGGCTTCAGGTTCCAGTGCCCCACCCCCATCTCTCCTGGCCCCCCACTTCCTCCCCTTACCCTCCATCCAGGGCTTAATTTGTCCTCAGGCTTGCCAGAGCTGAGTAAATCTGCTGTGAAAAGTGAAACTTGTATGTTTGTTAATATCACTTTTCACAACAGACTTACTAGCTAACAATAAATAAATTATGATTTGGACATGTATATGTGCATATTTATTTGGTTTTCCTAAAGCTAATTAAGTATTTTAGGAAAAAGTGTGAGAGCGGCCACCAGCAAGAGTTGGTGGCTGCACTCTGAGGCCACTGAAAAATTTGTCCTGAGAATCCCTGGTCTAAAGTGAAATTGGTATTGTTAGTATTCTGGTCACAGGCAGTTCATATCAATGCATATACATTGCCTGGGGAGCCATGCGATATTCAAATGCAGAATTCTGTTACTCCTGGTTTGGAAGCTACTTTTCTTTCCACCTCTTGAAGGAACAGTGTTTTATGGCAGTGGGAATATGCAGAAAGAGCTATTTAAGCAGTTATACGGCACTTATCATTGTAGTACATAAGCATAAAATGCTGCAATGAGAATGTTAGTAAATAAATCTGTTTAATGTTATATCACTATTAAATATTTTTAAATAAAAAATCCTCACATTTATACCCTGTTGGTCAAATTCAGCCTTGGTACAAGCAGTGGAGTTGCATCAGGGTTAGATTTGGTCCAGTATTTCACCCCTACTCCCATTTACCGTCCGAGCCCTGACTCAGCACTTGCGTGCATGCTTAACTTTAAGCATATATTGAAATCCATGGAACCATGCTTTAAATTAAGCACATGCTTAAGTGCTTTGCTGAATCAGGGCCCCGGTCAGTAACTATTTCCTTCCCAACCCCTCCAAAATGAAAATAAACAAGACAAAACTCCTGTATTTTCCAATGCCCCTTTCTACTGCTTCCCTTGCATGATTTGACCAATTGCCACACACACTCACTCCCTTCCCACAGCAAGCGACCATCCCTGATCAATTCCCATCTTAAGTTTTGGGGATGCTCCAAAATAATTTCCTTTGGCAGTAGCAGCAAGTGGGGAAGGGAAATTGTCCCCGAGCTGTAGCTGAAGAGGTCTTTGGTGGAGTGGCTGGCTGACGCACCCCTCCACTGAGAGGTGACTTTGGAGGAACAGATGTGGGGTTCTTTCTCTTCCACTGCAGGGGGTTCCATTGTTTCTTCCTCCTCCCCTGCAGAGGCCCTGGAAACAGCTGCTTCACATCACCATGGAGGGGTCCAGGCAGTATTTTCTTCTTCCCTTCATCTCACTGTGGGTCATCATGGTGGCAGCTGCCCAAGGGGCCTGCCGTCTGGTTGTTGAGCACTTGAGAGACTCAGAACTCTGTTCAGGTAGCTACTTCTGTGATGGCTGTTCCTTGCATGCTATGTCCATATGCACGCACACACATGTATGCTCATGAACACATTCCATCCTGTGAGCTTTGGGTCCTGGACACTAGTGACAAATGCTCGAAGCAAACAGAAAGGATTACAAGCAAAGTTAAAACCAATGTAGAAAGTAAGGATTTAGATTCCCCTGCTCCCCCAACATTACATTTGGGGTCTTAATTAAGTTGACAGCATCCCTTTAATTTCTGTGTTTCCAAAGACACTTTTTATCACTGATACTTTGTCCTACTTTGGGCCTGATCCAAAGCTCAGTGCAGTCAGTAAAACACTCCCTTTGATTGCAATGGGCTTTGGATCAGGGGCTGAAAGCCCTTATAATCCTTTCCTTCCAAAAACAAAACAAATCCTTATTTTTGTCAGAAATTAAGTACAAAGCAGCAAAAACTCTAAAACATCTGGCACCCTTGGAGCCCCCCCCCCCCTTGGTCTTCATTGTCCATGAATTTGAGGGTCCAGATGTTCTCAGCCCTGACCAGTACCCCCTTGGTGTCACCACTTTCATGTTATTTAAATCTGGGGGGAATGTGATTGAGCTTTATTTTGTAAATGCTGTTGGGATCAGTGGAGCATTGCTGGACAGCCTTCAACAGCCTGGACCAGGCAAGAATTTCTTGTGTGACAGTGTGAGCATCTGGAGGGTTTCTGTGCAGATAAAGCATCTGTGTCGTTGGGAAATCATTCTGGTGTTTTTGCCAAACTGAAAGGAAAACGTCTATGCCTAATTGGATGGCAGCATTTGAATCACAGACTAGAACTTTCCATGCAGCAAACATACACACAAATCTTATAACAGAGTGAATCGCTTCAGAATCTACACAGAAAAATTATGCAGCTAATTCACTAACGCATTCAGAGAGTATTAGAGGCAGTAGCACAGACTCTCAGAGGCAGCTGAAACCCCCCCCATTTTTAAAGCTAACAAACTAATCACAAAGGTAATTGAGGTTTTCCACAGCTCAAAATCAACCCAAGGACCATTTCAATGCGAGGCGAAGGAGGCAGTAGATGAAGGACAGCTATGTTGTGTCACTTTACACAAAACAAGTAAGCCCAGTAAAGTTTTACAAGGTGCTGGTGGACGGCGTGTATGCTAGAATGAACATGCCTAACAAAGAGGCCCTTAAAAAAATGTATTGCTTCCAAAAGAATTTCTGTGTTTCTGTGCTTTGGAGAAGATGATCTAAGGGAAATGGGTTGATTTCCTCTAAATAAAATCCTCTGGGTTACAGCATGAATTCAGTAATCTGAAAAAGACAGCAGGTCAGTCTAGCTGGAGAGGCTCTGTGTGCCAGCTGACGTGTGCAGCTGATATAATTATATTCAGACCATCATAATGTGATGGGGCTTCAGTGAGATAAATGATATCTGCACACCTTCAAAAGCCTCACTGACTGTTGATTATACATCACCTGTAGTTTTCATCCCGATACGTGCTCCTCACGTGGCATAGTGAACTGTGTGGCTCAAACCGTACTCAGTGTCATCCTTGGATTGAGTCGTGTGTGTGTGTGTTTGTGTGAATCAGCAATGGCTTGTCCATAAGCCACCTGTAGAAGCTTTTTGCAAACTTTGTTGCCCTATCCAGCTGCTATTCACAGTGCATTTTCAAGTCTGAGCCTGGTTTGTTGGGATGGGTCACATGGGGGAAATTACAGTGGGCGGCTTTAAAATATGTGCGTTTTCTGTACCATGACATTTGCCTCTACATCAGTATTTGCAGTATTCTTTATATGTAAAGTGGGCAATATTGCAATGTCCAGTCCATTTAACCACTGTGGGTGGTAAAGACTCTGAGCTGAGTCTCAGCCCCAATCCATCCCCTTTGTGCAAGATGCAGCCTTTGGGTGGAGCTTTCCTCAAGTGACTCCCGGAAGCAGCGGCATGTCCCCCCTCCGGCTCCTATGTGGAGGCGCAGCCAGGTGGCTCTGTGTGCTGCCCCATCTGCAGGCACCCCCGCAGCTCCTATTGGCCACGGTTCCTGGCTAATGTGAGCTGCAGGGGTGGCACTTGGGGGGAGGCAGTGCACGGAGCCCTCTGGCTGCCCCTACACCTAGGAGCCAGAGGGGGGACATGCCGCTGCTTCCGGGAGACACACGGCGTGGAGGCTAGCCCAGCCCCACTGAGCAGTGCCGCCAACCAGACAGTCAATGGCCCAGTCAGCGGTGCTGACCGGAGTCGCCAGGATCCCTTTTCAACCAGGTGTTCCAGTCGAAAACCGGACACCTGGTCACCCTATGGAGCTAGTTGTTGTAAGATTGAAACACCCCCTAGCCTGCTCTAATTTAGCCTGGGCTAGGGCCAGGACAGTTTAAGAATCAGCATGGGCTCTCTGATGGTCCATTCTCTCTCCTATGCTCTTGGCACAGGAGAGAACCTGGCCCTCAGTTTTTCATGGTACAAGTCACTAGGTATTTCTTCTGTGTCCTTGATTGGTTGAAAACTCTCCCATGTGAGCAGGAGGGGCAGCCTAGCTCACTAGCAGCTATTTCCATTTGGTTTCTCGGAAAGTGGCTGCATTTCAGCTGAATTCTCTGAACCAGCTGGAAAAAGTCAGGAAAAATGTGGTCTCTTGTCCCTTGTGTCTGTCTGACTCTGGCAGAGAGTGCTTTAGCACTTTGTTATCTTCAGTTCCCACGGTTATTGGGCACTGTCCAATCCACAAAATGCAGGACTCTTTGGATCCAGAGTGCAGAAGGGGCAAAAATGAAAATCAATGGAGGGAAAAGTTACCTCAATTTTTATGAACCTAAAATATTTATTTTGGGTTTGGCCTGGAGGTTTGGGTCTGAACTATGTCAGCCACCTCTGCTGTTAACGCATGTTTAGTGCTCAGTTTTGCAATTGATTTCAGCGGGACTGTTCACGTGCTTATCTTCAAGCATGCATGTAAGTGCTGTGCTGGATTGGGCCAGAGTGCTCAGCGCCTTGCAGGTATGAGCCCTTCATTAAAAATACCAGGAAATTCCCTGCAATTGCAGTTTCTCAGTCTAATTATTCATCTGTCACGCACAAAGCACACTAATCTCTATTTGACCTAGTAGTGCAGAAAGATTACCAATAGGGATGAGCAAATGGTTTGGATAAAATAAGAACCAGTCCTAACCTAAACCCCCCAGATCTGACTATGTTTTGAGGTTTGGAAAGTGTGGTTAACTTTTTAAATTTAATTTTCACAGTCCTCTCTACTTCCCTCTTTCGAATGGGGCCAGAAGCATCCAAGTACCTCAGGTAAGACCATCATGATATTTCTAATCTGGATGAAATCAAACAGTACCAGATATCGTACACCTACACACGTGTGAATCCTTGCACAAAATGCCTGTTGAATTTTCAAGATCAATTTCTAAATCAAAGAGAGTCAAATCACAGCCAAACTTTGGGATACTTAGTCAAGTCAAAATGCAATTTCCACATTGAAAATGTACCCAAGTGCTAGGTCCAGATTCAAATCAAGATCAGAACTTTCCTCAAGTTATGGGGTCTTTGGGTTTGGGGTTTTGGTTCAGAGCCATGTATATGCAACAAACTTTGCAAGCTGCACCCATCACTGCTTGCCAGCGGCCTTATGAGAGTGTTTAATAGCTCAAAATTCCAGCTGGTCCAGCTAATGCCATTTCCTTCTTCCTTTATCACTTAGGCTACAACATGGTTCTTAAATATAGTTAGAAGGTTTTATTTCTGTCTGCAGACAAGGAAAAATAATATTATAATATAGACAACTCAAACTGGAGCAGATAGCCATGAGCCAGCATATAGTATAGCTTTCCCCAAATGCTTTCTTTATTTCCTGACCACCGTTTGAAGCTTTTAGCACTGACGTATAGACACAAGAAGGTTTTGTTACTGACAGTTACTGCTATACATCTCCATCCCGACCACACTCTGTGAAACGAATTGATACGCTGAACGTTCCTTTTTGCCAACACTTACAGTGATGTACAGTAATGTCTCTGCCAACATTTATGCACACTATTGCCTGATTTTTCTGAAAAAGAAAAATAATCTGCCACAAAAATAAAGCATATATTCTTGGGGCTAATACTTCCCTACCTCACAGAGGTGTTGTGATAATAATACATTAAGGGTTGTGAGGTACTCACGTACTATTGGGAGTGGGGCCATATAAGTTCCTAAAATACATGACTGTGCAATAGCGTTACTTTATGGCTATTATTTATTTTAGGAACTTATATAGCCCCACTTACCATAGTATCTGCACACCTCACAAACGTTAATGCATTATCATCTCAACACCCTTTTAAGGGAGGGAAGTGCTTTTAGCTCCATTTTACAGAAGGAGAACAGAGGCACAGAAAATGGCCAGATTTTTAAAGGCATTTAGGTGCCTAACTGACACAGGAAGTCTGTGACAGAGAAGGGAATTGAAATCAGATCTCCCAAGTGATAGGCAAGGGCACTAACAACTGGACCATCCTTCCTCTGTTACATACCTTTCTTCTTATCCTATCTGAGCTGTTGCAGAAACACTGTGGCTAGTTGATGACCCTATTCACCTGTTTACTTTGCACAGGAGAGCAATGGGGGAAAGAAGCTGCAACAAACATATTGCAGAAAATGTAACTGCATCCCCTCTTCATTTGCAGTTTACAGATTAGTAGACCCTTCCTGACTGAGAAACAGCAGTCATAGTTCTTCCTCCCTGTACTGCAGAATATATAATAAACACACTGAGCCAGGTCAGGAAACCCTGGTCTGAATCCTGGGCTTCCCATCTTTGGCCTTATAGTGAAGTGTAAGCTCCAAAATTGTCTTCTACCTTAAGTGATTTGGTCTGGCAGAACTATAGCCTGTATTAAGTACAAGACTGGCCAAAGTTATTAACCCCCTGTCTGCCTTCTCTCAAGATACAGGAGGGCCTCGGAGCTTATGTCCAAATCACTGCCCCAGTGTCATGTTAATTTCCTAGTCGGACAGCTGCAGAGTTCTCAGCAGTGCAAAGCTCATTGGCTTGCAGATGCATTTTCCTATTAGCTTTCTATGGGAAAAGTGCAGATTTTGTTGGTAAGTACTGGCCAGAAGCCTGGTGCTCCACTCCCTTTCTGCAGAAGAGATCTGGCCTACAGCCACATTCTCACATTTCTTAACCCAGGGAGAGCTACTGACCTGGGAGAAAACATTGGCTATAGCCCTGGCATCCAATCCATTTTCCACGAGAGAAGCATATTTAAGACCAGGCTGTTCCAAGTCTATATTAAAAATAAGATCTAAAAAATACAGTTTTGTTTTATTTATTTATAAATATTGTAAAATGGAATTCTTTGAACTTCTGTAAGACTTTTCATCTTATGATCTGAAAGTCTTTACAAGCATGGACTCAATTAATCTTCACAACATCAGTGGGATGCAGGAGAAGTAGTATCCACATTCGACAGATGAGCAAACTGAGATGCAGAGAGATTAAGGGTCTTGCCCAAGATCACACACTGAGTCAGTTGTAGAGTCATAAATCAAATTTGGAAGTCAAAACTTCCAGTTCCCTCCTCCATCTATTAGGTCACAATATATAATTAGAGCGGGTTGGAAAACAGGACATTCTTTTTGCGAAAAATGTGTCCCTTATTTTTGTGTGTGTGTGCGTGCATATATAATAATAGCAACATTCCCGGCCAGCTCCCTATATATTATAACTGAGATGTTTCTATAAGGCTACACATGCACATTATTAAGTTATTTGATATGCTTGAGATTGAAGCATTAGTGATTTTAAAGGTACAGACAGATGGTCACTGTAATGAAACCAAACAAGTTAAAGATTTGCGTAGGTCCAATAAGTTTGAATAAGGCCATCAAATGTAAGCGTCACCCCAGGAAAACAACTATTGCTTATTGTGTCTCAGTAACTTCAGTTTTACGTTTGCTTACTTTACAAATGAAAATATTTTTTTTCTAATTACCATTCCTGCATGTTCAACCTGAGTTATGAGAATGAAACTGGGTTCTCTTTGGCTCATTCATCATCACTAGTAGTAAAGATTCTGCAGTTGGTACTTTTAGTTGAAAATTCTGTTGCTGATAGAGGAGCCAGAATAGAATCCAGGTCACTTTCCCAGAACTGTGTAGCCTCTGCTGGGTTAACAGGAGTAAAATTAAGAAACGTTTATGTTTGTCTCTGAGTCACTATATACTCACAGGGAGCAATTATGATGAGCAAGAAGGTACCATTTGGAGAAGAGAATTATTCAAAATGACCTTGACAAACTGGAGAACTGGTCTGAAACGAACAAGATGAAATTCAGCAAAGACAAGTTCAAAGTACTGCACTTGGAAGGAAAAATCAAATGCACAACTACAAAATGGGGAATACCTGGCTAGATGGAAGTGATACTGAAAAGGACCTGGGGGTGGCAGTGGATCACAAATTGAATATGAGTCAACAATGTGATGACATTGCGAAAAAGATTAGTCTCATTCTGGGGTATATTATCAGTCGTGTCATATATGAAATACGGGAGGTAATTGTCCAGCTCTGCTCGACACTGGCGAGGCCTCAGCTGGAGTATTGTGTCCAGTTCTGGGCAACAATGTGGACAAATTGGACAGAGTCCAGAGGAGAGCAACAAAAATGTTAAAAGGCTTAGATATGACCTATGGGGAATGGTTAAGCTCTGGAATAGGCTTCCAAGGAAGGTTGTGGAATCCCTGTCATTGCAGGTTTTTAAGAACAAGTTGGACAAACACCTGTCGGGGATGGTTTGGTTTACGTGGTCATGATTCAGTGCAGGGGGCTGGACCTGATGACCACTCGAGGTCCTTTCCAGCGCTATATTTCTATGAGTCTATGATTTTTACACAGTTGCTTTTCTGACTGTATCTGTACTTGAAGTAATTCAGAAGGGCAGGGGTCTTTTCTGCTGAATCAAGCGCACAAATTCTAGTGTAAGTTCCTGAATGGGCATGAGGAGCGCTCAAGTAAGATTTGTAGCATGCGGTTCTGCATGATGTTTTCATTTCAGAAGTTAGGTTCAGCTTCCAAGGGCAAAGCATGAGATTAAACAGGGCTGTGTAAAGAATAATTTTGTTTGAATTTTTAAATATTAATGGAGCATTGACTTTAGGGAGCTTTTTCACCATGTTACTAATTAATTCATGTCCCGGTGTTAACCTGTATGTATGGAATCAAAGTGCACATCAAGGAAAAGCTTATGAGATGATTATCTGTTCTAACAGAAAGTACTAAAAGTGCTAATTTCAACCAAAAAACCACTGCTGCCTTTGTATACTTCATTAGCCCTCATTGTTTGATTCAGCCTAGTGTCAGAATAAAGTTAGTGCATGCAAATAACATCACACTGTAGCCTGAATTTTACACCTTTGAAATGAATTTCAATAATGTATTGGAGAAAGGCTTTTAATGTCTTTTTTTTTACTACAGAAGTATTTCATTCATGTTCTAATCATATAACTTGCAGCAGTTGTAGTGACCCAAGCAGTGGAAGAGACAATGAAGATGACTGGATGTGGAAGCTGCGGCATGTACATGATCCTGGAGGGGGTACCTGAAAAGAGTTTTGTCTGCATGAAGTGCCGCCTGATAGAGCTGATGGAAGAAAAGATCCAAGGATTGGAGATGCAGGTGGAAACTCTGGTCGAGTTTAGAAGGGGGTTTGAGCGGATGATGGAGCAAAGACATGATGAGGCCGAAGGGAAAAGCTCAGACTTGCAGATGGAAGCAGGACCAAAGAACTCTGAGGGGAGACTGCTGGGTGAGGAAAGTGGACGGTGGAAGCATGTGACTAAGCGAACCAGGCAGAGGAAAAGCCAGGCTAGTGAAGGAGAAATAGAGCTCAGGAACAGGTTTGTGGAGTTGGAAAATGAAGAAGTGACACAGCAGGTGGTCGCTGAAGGTGAGAGGGCAAGGAAGAAGAGAAGAGCAGCTAGCCCTATGAGGAGAGGGGAAGAGTCAATGGAGATGACACCAAACATGAGCCCCAGGAGGATACGGGATGGGTTGCAGAGGATTGCAAGGGTGAATAGGAATCGAGAGGACTTGCAGCCAGAGGGAACAGGGGATAGACCGGAGAATCTCACCGTTACCAGGAAAAGGCAGGTCTACGTGAGTGGGGACTCCTTACTGAGAAGAATAGACAGGCCTGTAACCAGAGCTGATCCAGAGAACAGAAGGGTGTGCTGTCTGCCAGGTGCTAAAATATGGGATGTGGACCTGAGGCTGAAGAGGATCCTAATGGGAGCGGGAAAGAATCCACTGATTGTCCTTCATGTGGGAACGAATGATACGGCTAGATTCTCGCTGGAACGTATCAAGGGAGACTATGCCAGGCTGGGGAAGACACTCAAGGAAATCGAGGCTCAGGTGATCTTCAGTGGGATTCTGCCTGTTCCTAGAGAAAGGCAACAAAGGTGTGACAAGATTATGGCGATCAACAGATGGCTCAGGCAGTGGTGCTATAAGGAGGGCTTTGGGATGTATGGCCACTGGGAGGCATTCATGGACAGAGGACTGTTCTCTCGGGATGGACTTCACCTGAGTAGGGAGGTGTAATGATGCGGTTCTGGCGGGACCCAACTGAGAGTGCCAATTCAGGACAAATCGCTTAAAACAGGGCAGTTACAGCCCTAGGCTGGGGTTTTTCCACCTCTAAGGCAAACCAAACCAGCCAGACAAAGAGGACTTTGGTCTCACCCCACTGACTAACCACAAGTCACACAAGCAATTCCCTTAGACACTCCAGTTTCCCAGTATCACCACCAGTACCACTTGTTATGGGGACAAATGGTTATGAAAACCAATACCCCATTAAAAGAAAAAAGGTTCTCCTGATCCCAAAGGATCAAGCCCCAGACCCAGGTCAATATACAAATCAGATCTTACCCACAAATCACGCTGTTGCCAATCCTTTAGAATCTAAAATCTAAAGGTTTATTCATAAAAGGAAAAAGTTATAGATGAGAGCTAAAATTGGTTAAATGGAATCAGTTACATACAGTAATGGCAAAGTTCTTGGTTCAGGCTTGTAGCAGTGATGAAATAAACTGCAGGTTCAAAATCAAGTCTCTGGAATACATCCCCAGCTGGGATGGGTCATCAGTCCTTTGTTCAGAGCTTCAGTTTGTAGCAAAGTTCCTCCAGAGGTATGAAGCAGAATTGAAGACAAGATGGAGACGGGGCATCAGCCTTTTTTATAGTCTTTTCCAGGTGTAAGAACACCTCTTTGTTCTTACTGTGGAAAATTACAGCAAAATGGAGTCTGGAGTCACATGGGCAAGTTCCTGTATACTTTGCTGAGTTACAAGGTGTATCTGCCTTCTCTCCATGGGTCAATTGTATAGCTGATGGTCCTTCACCGAGAAGTCTGAAGGAATGCCTAACATAGTGAATGCTAATGGGAAGGGGGTAGGTTTAGAAGATAAAATAAAAAAAGAACAAGTTAAAAATCACTTAGAAAAGTTAGATGCCTGCAAGTCACCAGGGCCTGATGAAATGCATCCTAGAATACTCAAGGAGCTAATAGAGGAGGTATCTGAGCCTCTAGCTATTATCTTTGGAAAATCATGGAAGACGGGAGAGATTCCAGAAGACTGGAAAAGGGCAAATATAGTGCCCATCTATAAAAAGGGAAATAAAAACAACCCAGGAAACTACAGACCAGTTAGTTTAACTTCTGTGCCAGGGAAGATAATGGAGCAAGTAATTAAGGAAATCATCTGCAAACACTTGGAAGGTGATAAGGTGATAGGGAATAGCCAGCATGGATTTGTAAAGAACAAATCATGTCAAACCAATCTGATAGCTTTCTTTGATAGGATAACGAGTCTTGTGGATAAGGGAGAAGCGGTGGATGTGGTATACCTAGACTTTAGTAAGGCATTTTATATGGTCTCGCATTATATTCTTATCGATAAACTAAGCAAATACAATTTAGATGGGGCTACTATAAGGTGGGTGCATAACTGGCTGGATAACTGTACTCAGAGAGTAGTTATTAATGGTTCCCAATCCTGCTGGAAAGGTATAACAAGTGGGGTTCCGCAGGGGTCTGTTTTGGGACCGGCTCTGTTCAATATCTTCATCAGCGACTTAGATATTGGCATAGAAAGTACGCTTATTAAGTTTGCAGATGATACCAAACTGGGAGGGGTTGCAATTGCTTTGGAGGACAGGATCATAATTCAAAATGTTCTGGACAAATTGGAGAAATGGTCTGAGGGAAACAGGATGAAGTTTAACAAAGACAAATGCAAAGTGCTCCACTTAGGAAGGAACAATCAGTTTCACACATACAGAATGGGAAGAGACTGTCTAGGAAGGAGTACGGCAGAAAGGGATCTAGGGGTTATAGTGGACCACAAGCTAAATATGAATCAACAGTGTGATGCTGTTGCAAAAAAAGCAAACATGATTCTGGGATGCATTAATAGGTGTGTTGTGAGCAAGACAACAAGTCATTCTTCCGCTCTACTCTGCTCTGGTTAGGCCTCAACTGGAGTATTGTGTCCAGTTCTGGGCACCGCATTTCAAGAAAGATGTGGAGAAATTGGAGAGGGTCCAGAGAAGAGCAACAAGAATGATTAAAGGTCTTGAGAACATGACCTATGAAGGAGGGCTGAAAGAATTGGGTTTGTTTAGTTTGGAAAAGAGAAGACTGAGAGGGGACATGATAGCAGTTTTCAGGTATCTAAAAGGGTGTCATAAGGAGGAGGGAGAAAACTTGTTCACCTTAGCCTCTAAGGATAGAACAAGAAGCAATGGGCTTAAACTGCAGCAAGGGAGGTTTAGGTTGGACATTAGGAAAAAGTTCCTAACTGTCAGGGTGGTTAAACACTGGAATAAATTGCCTAAGGAGGTTGTGGAATCTCCATCTCTGGAGATATTTAAGAGTAGGTTAGATAAATGTCTATCAGGGATGGTCTAGACAGTATTTGGTCCTGCCATGAGGGCAGGGGACTGGACTCGATGGCCTCTCGAGGTCCCTTCCAGTCCTAGAATCTATGGGTACGTCTACACTTACCTCCGGGTCCGACGGCAGGCAATCGATGTTCTGGGATCGATTTATCGCGTCCTGTCTAGATGCGATAAATCGATCCCGGATCGATCCCGGAAGTGCTCGCCGTCGACGCCGGTACTCTAGCTCGGCGAGAGGAGTACACGGCATCGACGGGGGAGCCTGCCTGCAGCGTCTGGACCCGCGGTAAGTTCGGACTAACGTACTTCGAATTCAGCTACGTTATTAACGTAGCTGAATTTGCGTACCTTAGTCCGAAGTCGGGGGGTAGTGTGGACCAGGCCTATGAATCTATGAATCAAGCAGCCTAGGCAGAGCTAACACCAACTTGTCTGGGATGTCTCCCAGAAGCATAGCATAAGTTTGAAATATAGACAGTATAGAGCCAATATTCACAACTTCAACTACAAAATTGATACACACATATAGACAGCAAAATCATAACCAGCAAACCATAACCTTGTCTTAGACACCTCATTTGACCCCCTTTTTACAAGATTTGGTGCCACTACAGGACTTTGGTTGCAACCATGTTCTATACGGTCCCAGATTATATCAATAACGTCACAGGAGGGAAATAGACTTCTAGGATGGAGGCTGGCACAACTGATTAAGAGAGCTTTAAACTAGGAATTGGGGGGAGATGGTTGGGAGATGTCCAGGTAATCTCCACGCCGGATTTTAACATTGAGAGGGAAGAAAACGAAGCAAGAAAGGATACTCTCGTGGGTAGGAGAATGGACATATGGAGGAAGGGTACTGTAGATACAATTCTAATAGGTGATACTGGCGGTAGAATGTCTGGGCCTAATCGGGTAAAGAATGTGAGTGAAGCCAAACAGCAAGAATTAAGATGTTTGTACACCAATGTGAGGAGCCTAGGTAACAAAATGGAGGAACTAGAGTTACTGGTGCAGGAAGTGAAACCGGATATTATAGGGATAACAGAAACATGGTGGAATAGTAGTCATGACTGGAGTACAGGTATTGAAGGGTATGTGCTGTTTAGGAAAGACAGAAATAAAGGCAAAGGTGGTGGAGTAGCATTGTATATCAGTGATGAGGTAGACTGTAAAGAAATAAGAAGGGATGGAATGGATAAGACAGAGTCTGTCTGGACAAAAATCACATTGGGGAAGAAAGCTACTAGAGCCTCCCCTGAGATAGTGCTTGGAGTGTGCTACAGACCGCTGGGATCTGATTTGGATATGGATAGAGACCTTTTTAATGTTTTTAATGAAGTAAATACTAATGGGAATTGTGTGATCATGGGCGACTTTAACTTCCCAGATATAGACTGGAGGACAAATGCTAGTAATAATCATAAGGCTCAGATTTTCCTAGATGCGATAGCTGATGGATTCCTTCACCAAGTAGTTGCTGAACCAACAAGAGGGGATGCCATTTTAGATTTGGTTTTGATGAGTAGTGAGGACCTCATAGAAGAAATGGTTGTAGGGGACAACCTTGGTTCGAGCGATCATGAGCTAATTCAGTTTAAACTAAATGGAAGGATAAACGAAAATAGATCTGTGACTAGGGTTTTTGATTTCAAAAGGGCTAACTTTAAAGAATTAAGGAAATTAGTTAGGGAAGTGGATTGGACTGAAGAACTTGGGGATCTAAAGGTGGAGGAAGCCTGGAATTATTTCAAGTCAAAGCTGCAGAAACTATCAGAAGCCTGCATCCCAAGAAAGGGGAAAAAATTCATAAGCAGGAGTTGTAGACCAAGCTGGATGAGCAAGCATCTCAGAGAGGTGATTAAGAAAAAGCAGAAAGCCTACAAGGAATGGAAGATGGGAGTGATCAGCAAGAAAAGCTACCTTATTGAGGTCAGAACATGTAGGGATAAAGTTAGAAAGGCCCAAAAGCCATGTAGAGTTGGACCTTGCAAAGGGAATTAAAACCAATAGTAAGAGGTTCTATAGCCATATAAATAAGAAGAAAACAAAGAAAGAAGAAGTGGGATCGCTAAACACTGAGGATGGAGTGGTGGTTAAGGATAATCTAGGCATGGCCCAATATCTAAACAAATACTTTGCCTCAGTATTTAATTAGGCTAATGAGGAGCTTAGGGATTATGGCAGGATGACAAATAGGAATGAGGATATGGAGGTAGATATTACCACATCTGAGGTAGAAGCCAAACTCGAACAGCTTAATGGGACGAAATCAGGGGGCCCAGATAATCTTCATCCAAGAATATTAAAGGAACTGGCACATGAAATTGCAAGCCCATTAGCAAGAATTTGTAATGAATCCGTAAACTCAGGGGTTGTACCATATGGCTGGAGAATTGCTAACATAGTTCCTATCTTTAAGAAAGGGGAAAAAAGTGATCCGGGCAACTACAGGCCTGTCAGTTTGACATGTGTAGTATGCAAAGTCTTGGAAAAAATTTTGAAGGAAAAAGTAGTCAAGGACATTGAGGTCAATGGTAATTGGGACAAAATACGATACGGTTTTACAAAAGGTAGATTGTGCCAAACCAACCTGATCTCCTTCTTTGAGAAGGTAACAGATTTTTTAGACCAAGGAAATGCAGTGGATCTAATTTACCTCGATTTCAGTAAGGCATTTGATACGGTTCCACATGGGGAATTATTAGCTAAATTGGAAAAGATGGGGATCAATATGAAAATTGAAAGGTGGATAAGGAATTGGTTAAAGGGGAGACTACAACGGGTCGTACTGAAAGGTGAATTGTCATTCTGGAAGGAGGTTATTAGTGGAGTTCCTCAGGGATCGTTTTTGGGACCAATCTTGTTTAATCTTTTTATTACTCACCTTGGCACAAAAAGTGGGAATGTGCTAATAAAGTTTGTGGATGTCACAAAGCTGGGAGGTATTGCCAATACAGAGAAGGACCGGGATATCATACAGGAAGATCTGGATGACCTTGTAAACTGGAGAAATAGTAATAGGATGAAATTTAATAGTGAAAAGTGCAAGGTCATGCATTTAGGGATTAATAACAAGAACTATTGTTATAAACTGGGGAGGCATCAGTTGGAAGTAAGAGAGAAGGAGAAGGACCTCGGAGTATTGGTTGATCACAGGATGACTATGAGCCGCCAATGTGATATGGCCATGGAAAAAGCTAATGCGGTCTTGGGATGCATCAGGCGAGGTATTTCCAGTAGAGATAAGGAGGTGTTAGTACCGTTATACAAAGCACTGGTCAGACCTCATCTGGAATACTGTGTGCAGTTCTGGTCTCCCATGTTTAAGAAGGATGAATTCAAACTGGAACAGGTTCAGAGAAGGGCTACTAGGATGATCTGAGGAATGGAAAACCTGTCATATGAAAGGAGACTCAAAGAGCTTGGCTTGTTTAGCCTAACCAAAAGAAGGCTGAGGGGAGATATGATTGCTCTCTATAAATATATCAGAGGAATAAATACCAGGGAGGGAGAGGAATTATTTAAGCTCAGTACCAATGTGGACACAGGAACAAATGGGATATAAACTGGCTATCAGGAAGTTTAGACTTGAAATTAGACGAAGGTTTCTAACCATCAGAGGAGTGAAGTTCTGGAACAGCCTTCCAAGGGGAGTAGTGGGGGCAAAAGACATATTTGTCTTCAAGACTAAGCTTGATAAGTTTATGGAGGGGATGGTATAATGGGATAGCCTAATTTTGGCAATTAATTTGTCTTTGACTACTAGTGGTAAATATGCCCAATGGCTTGTGATGGGATGTTAGATGGGGTGGGATCTGAGTTACTACAGAGAATTCGTTCCTGGGTGTCTGGCTGGTGAGTCTTGCCCACATGCTCAGGGTTTAGCTGATCGCCATATTTGGGGTCGGGAAGGAATTTTCCTCCAGGGCAGATTGGCAGAAGCCCTGGGGTTTTTTCGCCTTCCTCTGCAGCGTGGGGCACGGGTCACTTGCTGGAAGATTCTCTGCACCTTGAAGTCTTTAAACCATGATTTGAGGACTTCAATGGCTCAGACACAGGTTTGATACAGGAGTGGGTGGGTCAGATACTGTGGCCTGCATTGTGCAGGAGGTCAGACTAGATGATCATAATGGTCCCTTCTGACCTTAAAGTCTATGATTCTATGAACTTAATTAGGGGGAAAAGTATAATCAGATGAGCCAGATTGCTCAGGGACAGACCCAAGTTGCAAAACACGGATCTGAATCCTGATGTAGAGTGCTGAAGAGGACCGGGTTCTGGTCCCCTTTCCCTTAGATTAGGACTCTTTGTGGACTACGGTGCTACTCAATGTGACTAAAGGTATTGGAATCTGGCCCAACGTTTGGGAGTGTTTGGATCTGAGATTTTGGTTCAACCTGTTATAAAGATTGGGGCCAGGGGCAAATTTCAGGCCTAGATTTCAAACAGCCCAAAGTTTAGAGGTGTTTAGATCTAAGGCTTTTGTTTGGAGTCCAACTGTGTGGTTCTGCTAATAAATCTCCTGTATGTATCCTCCAGGCTCTTTTGTGTTCTTTTCAAGCATGGATGAAAATGAAAGGTGGTCTGGATTTACCTAAAATTCAAGGCCACAATTCCACACGTAGGGGAAAGAAGAACTTGGAGTGCTTCCTGATAGTATTGGGGTGGGTGCTCTTTTCCTACTTGAGAAGGGGGAAATGGCTTAATCACTTTGGAGGACTCTCCCTTTTGGAATATTTTGGGCTCCCCTTTGGAAGAGAGGGCACAGATCAGCTGATTTATTCAATCTACCACTTCAATCTCTCCCTTCACAACACTTCAGCTCTGACTGTGGGTGTCTGAACCTCAGCCTCTGAGTCAGTGTAAGTTTTGCCAGCTGGTAGCCCAAGCAGCTGTACGCTCCAAAAATAAGTATCACTCTATAGCAAGCTGAGCGTTCACTGGGCTAGAATCAGATCGCAGGAAGGGACCACTCTGGGACTCAGTGTGATGTCCTTTCATTGTACGGTGCGGTTGGGACCTTTACGGCTTTATCTTATTTTCAAATAATTTATTGTCTTGTACACAGCTCTTTTTGGAACTAAAGTTGTTCTTGAGCTGTGGATTGGGAATTTGTATGACAGGAAAACAATAAAGTTCCAGACAGAGTCGGTGGAATTTGTACTTACTGTACGGTAAACCAAGCATATGCGCTGAGTTGGATGCTGCTTCTCAATGCTCTCTATGTTCTTCTTATTCCCTAAAGATTCCAATTTTAGTATTTCAGGATAAAGAAACTCAAACAACTGCTGAACAACCTGGATCAGACATGCTTGTTAAATGTTTATATGATCCCATTTAACTTTGTGGGTTTGTTTGTACTCTCACTCCTGACACCGTTCCACTGTTTTATCAACCAAGGCATCAGTTGGTAAATCCAACCGTTTACCTACAGCAGACAGGCTGGCAGGCCTCGCCATCCAGGGCATGTGGTGGCTTTTGTGCTTGGATGCCCCTGCCCTTTGCTGGAATGTAAGACTGGCTCATGAACATGTTAGTTCCCAGCAGTGAAGCTGCTACCACAAGAGCTTTGTTCCTAATGGCAGCTGTTGGCAATACCACCCTGTAGTCTCCTCCCTTAGGCTCATCCCCCTTTAATTATGCCACATCAAAGACCTTTTTAAAATCTTTGCTTCACTACTGTCAATTCCCTTTACTTGATGAGCTAGAGTGGAGCTGCTCCCTGAGCAAAGGTCTGTTTTCATAGAGCCAAGGGGCCGGAGATTAAATATCCCAGTGGTGCATGTACAAATCTGGCTGACACCTGGAAGTCTGGCATGGATGCAACCTTGGATCGTTACTCGTTTATACCAACTGTGTTCCAAGAGATGGTTGGCTGCCCCAGCATACTCCGGGAGCCAGCCATTTCTTGGAGAGGATTTTCAATAAAGGCGCCATCATCTATTTTGATGGGAGTATTCCAGCTCATTGGGTTTTGATTTGAGAATTCAGCTGTTACTTCTGGATTCTCTGCCTTCTCCCTCTCCCCGTCCAGAAGGCAATGAAGAAAATTCAAGGGGCTGTAGGAAGGGGACTGGTATATAATGTTTAAAGACAAAAAGGTGGCATCTATGTTCTTCAGCTGCAAGCCTTTTAGTAAAATACCAGTATGTTTCCACATTGCTTTGCCATTTCTATCTTATTTTGTTTCCTATGTGCAGGGGTCAATGCCAAGGCCTGACAGCAATTAGTCCATTCATATAGAGCCACCTGACAAGGTGCTGAGCACTCTCAACTCACGTTACTAGTTTATAGGTATTTTTTCACAAAAGGGAAGATTAATATGGGGACATTAGTTTGGAGGTATTTTAATAGCAACCATTACAATAGTATTTGAGGCCCTGATAATGAAGATATTATAGGCAATGCAGATAGCCACATCTGTGCTAAAGGTTGCTCGACACTTCCTATTATAGCAGGGGTTCTCAAACTGGGGGTCATGACCCCTCAGAGGGTTGCAAGGTTATTACATGGGGGGTTGCGAGCTGTCAGCCCCCACCCCAAACCCCACTTTGCCCCCAGCATTTATAATAGTGTTAAATATATTTTAAAAGTGTTTTTAATTTATAAGGTGGGTCGCACTCATAGGCTTCCTGTGTGAAAGGGGTCACCAGTACAAAAGTTTGAGAACCACTGTATTATAAGATCCTATTTTCAGTTGCTTATAACTTTGTCAGACTTTAACCATTTGGGTTGAAATTTTCCATGCTTGGTGTCAGCCTCAGTCTGAAGGTATTTTGGGGAGAAATTTCAGCTAAAATGATTCAGCCATTTCTCAGATTGAGAGTAGGAGAAATTATGTTATTTTGCCTATATGATAAAATTCTTATAACTTGTTTCATTGTGTCAAGTATCAGAGGGGTAGCCGTGTTAGTCTGAATCTGTAAAAAGCAACAGAGGGTCCTGTGGCACCTTTAAGACTAACAGAAGTATTGGGAGCATAAGCTTTCGTGGGTAAGAACCTCACTTCTTCAGATGCAAGACACCATGCAAGGCACTGCATTTAGCCGTATGGAATGGAAATCTATCAACCACTTGCATCTGAAGAAGTGAGGTTCTTACCCACGAAAGCTTATGCTCCCAATACTTCTGTTAGTCTTAAAGGTGCCACAGGACCCTCTGTTGCTTGTTTCATTGTGACGCTTTAGCGCCTCTGTGGTTTGCAGCAGGGAGTTGAAATTTGGCAGGAGAGGTTTCTCTGGTGTCAGAGAGGTAACTTTTGATTTTTCTGTGAAAAACCTCCCATATCTGGCCAAATTATGTGCCTCTGAAAATTTCAGTTCGCAAATGCTCAATAGCAACTTGTTAGAGGTTTGCTGCTACATTCTATTCAAATTCCATTTGCACTGAGCATGCTCCAACCTGGGGGTGCAAGGGGTGATCAGGACTTCCCCTGAAATGCTCCTCTTGCCTGCTGGGGTCCACAGTGCTGGTGGGCACAGGAGCTGAGAGCAGGGGGATGAGATGTTCTCTCTTGTGCTCTCAATGTTTCCCCTGCTGGCACCCAAGCAGTGTGGTGGAGGAGAAGGAGGAACAGCCTGACTGTAATGCAAGGGGTGTGAGGATCCAGGCCTGGGGAATGGAGGAGGCAAGGGGGCAAAGAGGGACAAGGGCATGACAGGGAGACTGGGCCCAAAAGTCAAGGTGGGGAGGGGCACGGGGCCTGGATGAGGAATCAGGGGTAGGTGGTTGATTCCCATCATCACATGAGGTCTGAGTAAGGCTGTGAGTCTGTCACGAAGGTCATGGAAGTTACGGATTCTGTATCTTTCCGTGACCTTTGTGAAATTCTGCAGCTGCACAGGCCAGTGTGGCTGACCCCAGGGGCCAGCTATATCGGCTGCTGCTGGAGTGGCCCCCCAGCCAACTGCACCGGCCACTGCTGGAGCGGCCCCAGGGGGCAGCCGCACAAGCCGCTGTCCCGGGGGCGGCCAGAGCAGTGGCTCAAGTGCAGCCCCAGGGTGGGCTGGAGCAGCGGCTGGAGCACGGCCCCGGGGACCACCTGAGCAGTGGCTGGTTCAGCTGGCCCCACAGACCATCTGAGCAGCAGGTGGTTGGGCTGGCCTGGAGTCTCCCAGAGCATCTGGGCCCCAGGGCAGCTAAGATTTAGTTAGGGGTGTTTATAGTTAAAGTCATGGGCAGGTCACGGGCCGTGAATTTTTGTTTATTGCCCATGACCTGTCCATAACGTTTACTAAAAATACCCATGACTAAATCTTAGCCTTAGGTATGAGTAGTGTTCTTTTACCAATCAAGAAGGGCAGGGATCAGAGTCACAGTTGATGACCCTGATTTCCATTAGCGCTTCCATTGCTACTTTTTTGGGCAGAATTCTTGCAAGGAGGATATTGTGTGTCTGGCCCTGGATTATTGTTCTTCATGGCCCATGAAGCACTGGCTTCTGAGGTTGAATGGAGGCACAAAGTTGGGTTTACAAAGTGATTTATGATCAGGAAAATTTATTTGCAGCATGAGGAGAACTAGGACTTCTTTGTCTCATTGGAAGGCCCTTGCTTCTGCACCCTCCTCCCTCCAGAACAGAGGTTTGGTGGGAATAAGAACAGAGTGCAAGATGTATTTTTTATGTCAGACTATTGATTAATCTTAGGAACAATTTAATATTTGAAATTAGGGGGTTGTCATTTTGTCTGCAGGGAAGATGTTGTAGTATTTATTAAGTCTATAAGCTTAAGGATTTATCTGGTAATTTTTTAAATGATAGAAGATCCCCAGGTATATTAGTTGTGGGTGCTGATAAAATTTCTAAATAAATACATTGTTTATTATACATTATAATTACATAATCAAGAAGGGAGTTATTTGGAAGACTCATCACTGATCTACCAGCAAGAAGGGATCCAGCCTCTGGCACAGTGCAGCCTGTCATCTGTGACAAGTAGATGCAAGGCCCTCTTGGTTGGGAAACAGCTGTGAAACCACAGAATAAAGAGTGCTAATCTACAAACAACAGCATAAACCTAGATTGCATCAGATTCACTTTCCTTCAACCTTTCTGTCCACCTAATATATGCTGTCAGAAAATCCTTCATTACTTTATTATCCAGAAAGATCCTGGACAATTCAGCTACAAAGGGATTTGGGTCTGAAATTATCTTTCTTTACTAGTCTGGTGACAGATCATTCTGCTGTTTTTCTAGCTGACATTGACTACAGAGCTAAGTTTCCTGAAGGAACTTCCAGACCCTTTTACATTTAAAAACTCTTTATGGCAAGGATTGCATCTTCTCTGGATGTTTTGCAGGACAAGCACATTGCCAGTGACCAATAAATAATAACAAACCACCTCCTAAATGGACATTTGCCATTTTTCATATGAACAGAATTCATGCATGTAAATCCAGTAGAAGACTGCTTAATGACTCAGTCTGTGTATGCGAAATTGAGGGGACGCAGCAGGTGGTAACTGATGGTGGGAGGCAGAGGAAGAAAAGAAGGGCAGCTAGTCCAATAGACAGGGGGGAGGAGTTGATGGAGACAGCATCAATACTCAGCCCCGGGAGGATACAGGGTGGCAATAGGGGGACTATAAGGGTAAATGGAGACAGACAGGACTTACGGCCGCAGGGAACAGGGGATAGACTGGTAGATTGCGCTGCCCCTAGGCAAAGGCAGGTGTATGTGATTGGGGACTCCTTACTGAGGAGGTTAGACAGGCCTGTAACCAGGGCGGACCCAGAAAACAGAAGGGTGTGCTGTCTGCCGGGCGCTAAGATACGGGATGTGGACCTGCGGTTGAAAAGGATCCTAAAGGGAGCAGGTAAGAACCCCTTGATCGTCCTTCACGTAGGAACAAATGACACGGCTAGGTTCTCGCTAGAGAGAATCAAGGGAGATTATGCCAGGCTGGGGAAGACGCTTAAGGAAGTTGAGGCTCAGATTATCTTCAGTGGGATTCTGCCTGTTCCTAGAGAAGGACAGCAAAGGGCAGACAGAATTGTGAGGATAAATAGCTGGCTGAGGGAGTGGTGCTATAAGGAGGGCTTTGGGATGTATGGCCACTGGGAGGCGTTCGGGGACAGACAGCTGTTCTCGCGGGATGGACTTCACCTGAGTAGGGAAGGAAATAGACTTCTGGGAGGAAGGCTGGCTCATCTTATCAAAAGGGCTTTAAACTAGGAACTTGGGGGAGACGGTTGGGAGATGTCCAGTTAATCTCCACGCCAGATTCCAACACTGAAAATGAGGGCGAAGAGATAAGCACAGATATAGATAGGGGTAGGGAATTGGACATTAGAAGGAGGGGGCGGATGGACACTAGGGGGTCCGTACCAAAGTGCATAACTAATGGGAGAAAGGACAGACAGCATACGGTAAGATGTTTATACACCAATGCGAGAAGCCTAGGTAACAAAATGGAGGAACTGGAGCTCCTGGTCCAAGAAATGAAACCTGATATCGTAGGAATAACCGAAACATGGTGGAACTGTAGTCATGACTGGAGTACAGGTATCGAAGGGTATGTGCTGTTTAGGAATGACCGGAAAAAAGGTAAAGGTGGGGGTGTGGCACTGTATGTGAATAATGAACTAAAATGTAAAGAAATAATAAGTGATGGAATGGATAAGACAGAGTCTGTCTGGGCAATGATTACACTGGGTAAAAGAACTACTAGAGCCTCCCCTGAGATACTGCTTGGGGTGTGCTATAGACCGCCGGGATCTAGCCTGGATGCGGACAGAGAACTATTTAATGTTTTTAAGGAAGTAAAAACTAATAAGAGCTGTGTGATCATGGGGGACTTTAACTTCCCAGACATAGATTGGGGAACAAATGCTAGTAACAATAATAGGGCTCAGATGTTCCTAGATGTGCTAGCAGATGAATTCCTTCAGCAAGTAGTAGCTGAACCGACGAGGGGGGATGCCATTTTAGATTTGGTGCTGGTGAGTAGTGAGGACCTAGTTGAGGAAATGATAGTAGGGGACAACCTTGGCTCGAGTGACCATGAGCTAATTCGGTTTAAACTAAATGGAAGGATTAACAGAAATAAAACTGTGACTAAGGTTTACGATTTCAAAAAGGGCAACTTTTATAAATTAAGGCAACTACTTAGGGAAATGGATTGGGCTAACATACTTAGAGAGCTAAAGGCAGATGAGGCCTGGGATTATTTCAAGCTGAAGTTGCACGAGCTGTCCGAGGCCTGTATCCCGAGAAAGGGGAAACGGTTAGTAGACAGGAGAATTAGACCTAGCTGGATGAGCGGGCGTCTCAAAGGGGCGATTAAGAAAAAACAGAAAGCGTACAAAGAATGGAAGAGGGGGCAGATCAGTAAGGAAACCTACCTTATTGAGGTCAGAGCATGTAGGGATGCGGTGAGAAAGGCCAAAAGCCGTGTAGAGTTGGACCTCGCGAGGGGAATTAAATCCAATAGTAAGAGGTTTTATAGCCATATAAATAGGAAGAAAACAAAGAAAGAGGAAGTGGGACCGCTGAAGCATGTAAATGGAGTGGAGATTAAGGATAATCTAGGCATGGCACAATATCTAAATGAATATTTTGCGTCGGTATTTAATAAGGCTAATGAAGGGTTTAGGAATAGAGGGAGCGGGACAGAGGGGAATAAAGGAGGGGCGATTGACATTACAGTATCAGAGGTGGAAGCCAAACTTGACCAGCTAAATGGGACTAAATCGGGCGGACCGGATGATCTCCATCCTAGAATATTGAAGGAGCTGGCGCGAGAAATTGCAAGCCCCTTGGCGATAATTTTTAATAAATCTGTAAACTCGGGGGTGGTACCGATGGACTGGAAAATAGCTAATGTGGTTCCTATTTTTAAGAAGGGGAAAAAAAGTGACCCGGGTAACTACAGACCTGTTAGTTTAACTTCTGTAGTATGCAAGGTCTTGGAAAAAATTTTGAAGGAAAAAGTAGTTAAGGACCTTGAGGTGAATGGCAATTGGGACAAATTACAACATGGGTTTACGAAAGGCAGATCGTGCCAAACCAACTTGATCTCCTTCTTTGAGAAAGTAACAGACCTTCTAGATAAAGGAAATGCGGTGGATCTAATTTACCTCGATTTTAGTAAAGCGTTTGATACTGTCCCGCACGAGGAATTATTGGTTAAATTGGAAAAGATGGGGATCGATATTAAATTCCAGAGGTGGATAAAAAACTGGTTAAAGGGGAGACTGCAACGGGTAGTACTGAAAGGTGAACTGTCGGGTTGGACGGAGGTCACCAGTGGGGTTCCTCAAGGTTCGGTTTTGGGTCCGATTTTATTCAATCTATTCGTTACTGACCTCGGAACCGAATGTAGGAGTGGGCTGATAAAGTTTGCGGATGACACAAAGTTGGGAGGTATTGCCAATTCGGAGAAGGATAGGGATATTCTGCAGGGAGACTTGGATGACCTTGTAAATTGGAGTAAAAATAATAGGATGAGATTTAATAGTGAGAAGTGTAAGGTGATGCATTTAGGGATGACTAATAAGAATTTTAGTTATAAGTTAGGGACGCATAGGTTGGAAGTGACGGAGGAGGAGAAGGACCTCGGAGTCCTGGTTGATCGTAGGATGACTATGAGTCGGCAATGTGACGTGGCTGTGAAAAAAGCTAATGCGATTTTGGGATGCGTCAGGCGTGGTATTTCTAGTAGGGACAGGGAGGTGCTGCTTCCGTTATACAAGGCGCTGGTGAGACCTCATTTGGAGTACTGTGTGCAGTTCTGGTCTCCTATGTTTAAAAAGGATGAACTCAAACTGGAACGGGTACAGAGAAGGGCCACTAGGATGATCCGAGGAATGGAAAACCTTTCCTATGAAAGGAAACTCGAGGAGCTCGGTTTGTTTAGCCTAACCAAAAGAAGGCTGAGGGGGGATATGATTGCTATCTTTAAATATATCAAAGGGATTAATACCAAGGAGGGAGAGGAATTATTTCAGCTCAGTAGTAATGTGGACACGAGAACGAATGGATATAAACTGGCCGTGGGGAAGTTTAGGCTTGAAATTAGAAGAAGGTTTCTAACCGTCAGAGGGGTGAAATTTTGGAACAGCCTTCCGAGGGAAACGGTGGAGGCGAAAGACCTTTCTGACTTCAAGATTAGGCTTGATAAGTTTATGGAGGGAATGGTTTGAAGGGATAACGTGATTTTAGTCAATTAGGCATTAACGTGCCATCGCGGGTAAAATGAGGATCCGGCTGTAGAATCTTGCCTGTATGCTCGGGGTACTGCTGATCGCCATATTTGGGGTCGGGAAGGAATTTTCCTCCAGGGTAGATTGGCAGAGGCCCTGGAGGTTTTTCGCCTTCCTCCGCAGCATAGGGCAGGGCTCGCAGGCTGGAATATTCTGTTGTGGGTGGGTCAGCTTTTGTGGCCTGCATCATGCGGGAGGTCAGACTAGATGACCATATTGGTCCCTTCTGACCTTAAAGTCTATGAGTCTATGAGTCTATGAGTCTATAATGGTCATCTTTAAAAAAATTGGCCCTATCGGTTCATGGATAGATTTTTGCTTCTGCACATTTACTGTATGTATCCTCAAAAAGAACAGGAGTACTTGTGGCACCTTAGAGACTAACAAATTTATTAGAGCATAAGCTTTCGTGGGCTACAGCCCACTTCTTCGGATGCATATATACCCACCTGCTGAAGTGAAAAAACAGATTGACAGAGCCAGACGAGTACCCAGAAGTCACCTCCTACAAGACAGGCCCAACAAAGAAAATAACAGAACACCACTAGCTGTCACCTTCAGCCCCCAACTAAAACCTCTCCAGCGCATCATCAGAGATCTACAACCTATCCTGAAAGATGATCCTTTACTCTCACAGATCTTGGGAGACAGACCTGTCCTCGCTTACAGACAACCCCCCAACCTAAAGCAAATACTCACCAGCAACCACACATCACTGAACAAAAACACTGACCCAGGAACCTATCCTTGTAACAAAGCCCGATGCCAACTCTGTCCACATATCTATTCAAGTGACATCATCATAGGGCCTAATCACATCAACCATACCATCAGGGGCTCGTTCACCTGCACATCTACCAATGTGATATATGCCATCATGTGCCAGCAATGCCCCTCTGCCATGTACATTGGCCAAACCGGACAGTCTCTACGCAAAAGAATTAATGGACACAAATCTGACATCAGGAATCATAATACTCAAAAACCAGTGGGAGAACACTTTAACCTGTCTGGCCATTCAATGACAGACCTGCGGGTGGCTATCTTACAACAGAAAAACTTCAAAAACAGACTCCAATGAGAGACTGCTGAGCTGGAATTGATATGCAAACTAGACACAATCAACTCCGGGGGGGGGCCGGAGCCCGGGGGGGGGGGGGGGCGGCGAGCCCCGGCGGGGGCTCCGCTCTCCCCCCGGCGGCCGGGGGGAGGGCGCCGGAGGGGAGGGCGGCCGGAGCCCTGGGAGGAGGGCGGCGAGCCCCGGCGGGGGCTCGGCTCTCCCCCCCCCCCCCGGTGGCCAGAGCGCCGGGGGCAGGGCGGCGAGCCCCAGTGGGGGCTCGGCTCTCCCCCCGGCGGCCAGAGCGCCGGGGGCAGGGCGGCGAGAGGGCGGCGAGCCCCGGCTGGGGCTCGGCTCTCCCCCCGGCGGCCAGAGCGCAGGGCGGCGAGCCCCAGCAGGGGCTCGCCGCTCTCCCCCCGGCAGCCGGGGGGAGGGCGCGGGGGGGGGGAGGGCGGCCAGAGCGCCGGGGGGAGGGCGGCGAGCCCGGCTGTGGCCCCGCTCTCCCCGGCGGCCCGAGCGCCGCGCCGCCCCCCTCCAGGTGCCGCCCCAAGCACCAGCTTGGTTGCCTGGTGCCTGGAGCCGGCCCTGTCCTCAATATATGTTTCACTCTATATGCATCCGAAGAAGTGGGCTGTAGCCCACGAAAGCTTATGCTCTAATAAATTTGTTAGTCTCTAAGGTGCCACAAGTACTCCTGTTCTTTTTGCGGATACAGACTAACACGGCTGCTACTCTGAAACCTGTATGTATCCTCGTGTCCACAGATATTCTGGCCTAGCAAAATAATGCGGTGAACACCACTAGGGTTGCCAATTTTGGTTGGCCATATTCCTGGCGGTTTCATCACACCACATAATCTTTAATTAAAGATTAATCTTTAATTCCTGGAGACTCCAGGACAATCCTGGAAGGTTGGCAATCCTAAACACAACCCTTAAAAAGCTATTGGGTGGGATTAACCCCTGCCGGCACAGGAAAGTGCAATTTGCACCTCCTTCCATCTGAGGGTTTCACTTTGCTCCCTGACTGTGAGTGGAATTCAGCTTGTGGGAGGGAAGACTGAAAACACTACCTGTTCTTCCCACCTCCAGTGGGGTTTTTTTGAGTGAGGCTAGATTTTCTTTCCTCTGAGCACTCTATCGGAGCCCATCTGGCAGAAGCCACTGAAGGAAGGGATTCACTGGGGAATGGTTTGAGCGGTCAGTGTATCTGCTGCTAGCTACCCTTGTCATGCTTTTCCCCTCTCTGGCCAGAGTTACCTACTTTTCAGGCTGCACTGCTGTTCGCAGGTTCCTTGCAGACTTGGGGTTACAGCTGCTTTGTGCTGGTGGCCCCATGCCTTGGTGTATGCTGGCAGAAGGCAGTGCAAACTCCGGTGAATTCAACATGTTCCATACTACTCCACTTCTTGCCATGGTGGGTACTACTCCGAAGAGTCGGAAGGGACTGGGTTCTGTCTGAGAAAACTAGTGAACTGCAAAATCCCCATTTCACGCTGTGGGGTTGGGGGAGTTTCGGGGGCAAATAGCTATTCTTTTTCATTGTGGGAAACAGCCACTCTTCTGGCAATCAAATGCAGCCTGACATTTTCACTTCCTCTTTAACTACTTTATTTGCAAAGAGAGTTCATTATGGCCTTTGGAGCCATCAGTAAAACATCAAAGAAAGGGAGTTTCCCTGCTTTCCGCAGCCTTAAAGTTAACAAGGGGTTATATGTTTTTTTAAAATAAAATAGACTCTGGACTAAGCTGGTTCAGGCGGAAGATAGGATTTGAATAACAGGGACACCTCCATAGGCAAAGAATGTTCCAATTAGCCACCTGTCCCTGATAGCTGATGTTGGGAGCTCACAGAGCACAGGCGTCAGGAAGCATTATGAACAAAAACAATGCTACGAACAAGGTGTACATTTGTAAATGGTATTTTCTATGCATTCTATCTGCATTATTTCAGTGCTGTAAAAATGGTTGATTTTGAATATTTCATGCATCTTAAACAATTGCCCTTTCACTTTAATGCCACCTGAATTGTTCCCCTGAACATTTTAAATGTAAAAGTAAATGCTGTGCTGTATAGAACAGTGTTAACTGAGTGTTAATGAGCTGCCACATCAGCTTCCAGCCTTCTCTAGAATCCAGCATGCGGTCTCACAGGTGTCACAATAAAACAGAATTTAAAGGCTATTAAATACATTTCATGGACAGGGCTCCCAACCATGTATCCCAGTGAAGTGGATGTCCTTATTATCTTGGTGTCAATTAAATGGCGCCAGCAGTATATGTACATTAGGACACACACCTATCTGTGAATGGGGGCCATTGTTTTACTGCCCATGTGTCAAGTACCCATCAGTCCGCATTCAAACCAGATCTGAAAAGGTTTAGTTCTAGAGAAGACTTCCTTTTCAAGAGCTGATGCTAACAGGGACATACACTGCTGGGTGTTCTACTGTGAAGCAAATACAAAACACAAGGAGGAAGATGACTCGCACCTGATGGCGGCCCGAGTCCCCAAAACTCATCAAAATTGGTGATGCTTTTCTGGATCATCCTGACAGGTATCTTTACTGCCTTTTCAATAAAAGTGAACCAGTGACAGCCTAGAAACTGTGGTGGCAAAATTACAGTGAGGCACCACTGCACCCGCTGCAATATGCTGCTCCATGCCTGTCTGAGAAAAAATAGTAATGATATAGAATAATATCTAGGGAAAACTTTATTCTCCTGCACATTTTCCCTTTTCCTTTCTTCTTCTATTATTAGAGGAAAGGTAGGGAACTGGCCTAGGGAAAAGAAGACAGCAGTTCAAGAGGCAGTAGAGGGAAGGGACCTGTACAAAGTCCTGCGCCTGACAATGGGCATTAGGCAGAGGTGAAAGTAAGCTGGTACACCCCGGTATGGCGTACCAGCAAGAGCCGGTTTGCCGTACCGGGGCAGACCAGCTTCCCCAGGGGGCAATTTAAAGGGCCTGGGGCTCCCAGCAGGGGCTGGAGCCCCAGGCCCTTTAAATTGCCACCAGAGCCCCACTGCTGGAGCCTGGGGCAGGGCTGTGGGGCTCTGGGGGCTATTTAAAGGGCCCGGGGCTCCAGCTGCCTCTGCCACCCCGGCCCTGTAAATAGCCGTGGGAGCCCCGCTGCCACTACTCCAGGGCTCCAGCAGCTATTTACAGGGCCAGGGCGGTAGAAGCAGGGGAGCCCTGGGCCCTTTAAATAGCCCCTGGAGCCCAGGGATGCTGCTGCTACCCCGGTGGGGGGGGACTTACCTGACAGGGTGGGCTGGGGATGGCTCTGATTCCCTCAGCCCCGCCCCTTCCGCCCTAGGCCCCACCCCTTCCCAGAGCTGTCCCCGTCCCTTCCCAGAATTGGCCCCAGCGTACCGGTAAGTCACTGGACTTACTTTCACCCCTGGCATTAGGTGGCCATTAAGGTGGTCAATCAGCATTTCCCCTGGATGCCCTTGCTGTACCTCATGCCCTTTCTGGCCAGCACTCAGTAATATGGAGATGAGTGTGCTATAAGTGCCTGAATAAAATTGAACAGAAAAGGATGCTCTCTCGTTAGCAGCACAAGTTAGAAGCAGAGTGAATGTAGGAATTTGTCTCCAATTTGGGGCAGTCTAGCCAAAATTGGGACACTTGGCAGCCAGGTATGCAAAGTTTATAAAGTCTTGATCCTTCGGTGGTCGATGAGACCATTGTCAGCTGAAGGAGTATTCCATCACATCAGTCGGGGTGAGACTGGGTGTGTTTTGTTTTCCAAAATTGCTGGGGGACAATGAGGTTGTTGTTGTTGTTTGGAGAATGAGCTGGAAGGAGCAGGAACCAGGCTGTATTCAAGTATGAGCTGACTGTTGCTAAACCTCGCTGTGTGAGGGGCAGGGCCGGCTCCAGGGTTTTGGCCGCCCCAAGCAGCCAAAAAAAAAGCCGCGATCGCAATCGCGATCTGCGGCGGCAATTCAGCGGGAAGTCCTACGCTCCGAGTCGGAGTGAGGGACCGTCCGCCGAATTACCGCCGAATAGCTGGACGTGCCGCCCCTCTCCGGAGTGGCCGCCCCAAGCACCTGCTTGACAAGCTGGTGCCTGGAGCCGGCCCTGGTGAGGGGAATCTCGGCTGTGTGCCTAATCTGTTTGACTCTGTGATTAGCCTCTCAGGCTCTGTGCGTAATTTGCTTGGGGGGGGGAAGCATTATTCTACACATCGCATTTTCTTCTTTACTTTATTTTATTAAAATAAACAGTGTAGAACTTGGCACTTAGCACAGAGTGTACACTACATAAATAACAATAATAAAATATAATTCAGAAATAACATTTAGGCCCCACTTCAGCAAAGTACTTGAACAAGTACATAAGTTTAAGCATCACATGCTTAAAGTTACATAGATGGTTAGTTATCTTGTTGAATAGAGCCTTACTGCATAAAATGCTTACATTTTCACAATTTTTTGTTGCACTTGAGTATTATAAATGTTCCAGAATCAAACACTAAGTAAACTTCTGTGGAATTGGGTTAAGAGTAAATGTACAATTTCAAGTATAAAATCCTGGATAATCATAGTTGTTGGAAACCCATCTTTTCCAATGGGGATGAATAAACTGATTTACAAGCTTTGGTGTAAGAAAAGAATACATCATTGTAAAGATTTCCTGCAGAAAGGAAGAGTAATTTCCTTTCCTTTTTCTAATGAAAAATAATTCCAGCCGGCAGAACCATTTTTTGTGGTATGTTGATCAGAGATTTCCTACTAAAAATGTCTATCAAATGTAAAAAAAAATTGTTGTACACACATTGGCAAAATTGATATTATCTGGAGGTCAGCCCAGGAAATGTATTTCATCCTGCTTTAAAGTCGTTGGGGCTATGATTTTCCCTAAACCACAAATTATATTTCTCCAGTGGTCTGAGAATATAGAAATCACTAACTGAGGCCCTAATTCAGGAAAGCACTTCAGCATGTGTGTAAATTATATTGAGGTCAATTGGACTTAAGCACATGGTTTTCTGAATAGGGCAGATTCACGTGCTTGAGCATTGTCCTGAATCATTCAGAATTACACTGGTCTTAATCTGGTTTGTTTTAAAGCTAAAATGGATGAAGGCCATTTTAATTCTGAATGAAAGTGTCCACGCAGGGGTTTAATGTGCTTTAACTATTCTCTTTAAATTCACAGCTTTAGTTAATTTGGATTAACTTTCCTGAATATCCATGTTGCGTAGATGAGCCCTGAGTCAGGCCCCAATCCTGCTAATATTTACACAAATGGTTTATGTCAATGGGACTATTTACATGCTTAAAGCTAAGCATGTGCATAAGTGTGTGCAAGATCAGAGCCTTTGAGAAGTCATGTGCTTTCAGAGCTATATACAGCTCTACAACATGTGACATGACATGAGACAGATACAAATGTTATACCTCATGCATATATTTGCACCACACGTTTACAATTATAGGCACAAAGTTTCCCAATGCATGCAGAAAAGTAATCTGACTACTTCCTCTCTTTACCATTTGAATAAACTATCAATTACCATATAACATGGAGAACTATTTGGCAATATAGTCCAGCTAATAAAACCAGACTTTGGAAGACTGTCAGAATATCTGCTGCACTCTGATTTTATATTTCCTCTGGGTATTTATGATACTCAACATACTGTGTTTCTGCATCAATACTCAAAAAAGTTTAGTTAATAAAAACAAATAATCTATGCTTCTTTTTTTCATTCCATGTGTTTGGCTATCTAGCTGATTATACAATAGGGGTCCAATTCTGCTCCCACTAAAGCCTATGGCAAAACTTCCATTGCCAAAATGGTGCAAGATCATCCAGTGGCTCTAATCTTGCTTTGATTGAACTCAGTGGGAGTTTTGCCATTGACTTCAATGGAAGCAGAATTGGACGGTTCACTCATACCATAGTTTGCATACTGTTTAAACTTTGTCATTAATGATTTCCTGCATGAGAACTTAAATGCTAAAAATAGATTATGGGGCAGCGTCATATTTCTACCCAGTGCAAAAATAGCTCATAGGAAATGAGTTATTTTAAAGAGAGCTGTAGATCACACTTTTTGATAGCTATGATCTCCAACTCCACAGCTGAGCTAACAGACATATACTTTTCACTGTTCTTTTATCTCTTCTCTTTCTCGTATTTTGGCATTTTTCCTGCTTCAGACTATGGCAGTGGGGCAGGCTTTTGAGACAATACTTGGTGTAGTAGCCGTCAAGGCAGGGCCGGCTCCAGGCACCAGCCGAGCAAGCTGGTTCTTGGGGCAGCAGCTTGTAGGAGGCGGCATTCCGCCCAATCCTAGGGCGACACGGCCGCTTTTGTTGTTGTTGTTGTTGTTGTTGTTCTGCTCCGGCCGCCCTGTAGGGGGCGGAGGACAGAGCGCCCTGCAGCAAGCCCGGCAGGGCAGCCCGCGTCCTTCCCTCCCAGCCGACCGGAGCGGCGCGGAGCCCTCGCGGCAGGGGGCACGGCGGGAGGGGCCGCATGGCAGCGCCCCGCTGAAGCCCTGGCCGCCCCCCTTCTCTCTCTCCCCCACTCCCTCCCCCTCCCCACGCCAGCCGGGGCACATCTGCAGGGCAGGGAGTCCCCCTGCACCCTGGCTCCGGCTGCGCCGCAGGTTTTTTTTTTTTTTTTTTGCTTGGGGCGGCCAGAAAGCCAGAGCAGGCCCTGCCTCAAGGGGTTATTTTCTTTTAGTATTCAGTACTTTTTTGGACATTAGCTGGGTGAGAATACTCAGTTACTTATAAGGAGAGCTGAAAGAATAATTCATAGTGAAATGTATTTGATGATGTTCACTTTTTTGTGTTTATAAACTGCCCCAGAACAATTTACAATTTTTGAAAAACATCTTAATTTTACAGAATTATTTACTGATAAATTCTGCAAATAATTCTTTGTCGCTTGTTTGTGAGGAGTTGATTAAGAGTATTTGCAGTTCGGAAATTTGAGTTGTATTGGTTAGTTTTCATAGATTAGATCACAAGGTACATTTCTGTGCCCTGCTCAGATGAGTGTAACTCTTAGAATTGGGTTTCCTGTGCAAATACTTGTGTTCACTAACTCAGAACTGTTTTTCTATGAATGTTTACCTAAAATTAACTCTTCTGATGAGGATTCCTCCTAAAAATAGGTTTGTTTGCTAGAACATTATGGTGAATCTACTGAACTGCAAACTCCATACTCAATTTTCCTACTCCAGAGAGTGAACAAGAGGGTCACTGATCAATAGGAAGGGGGCTTGTTCTTGGGAAGGAAGGTGTGATAGGACATGCCCCCATCCCTCTGGTAGAAAGGCTAACAAGTGTTCCTGTACTCAGATGGTGCCAATTTGGCACACCAGCAGAACATGTGCCACCTGGAGAAAGGGAGCTTAAAAAGGTGAAATTGGCTTATGATGGGCTATCTACCCTATACAAGGCCTGAACAGGTAAAATAGACCAATTAACCTTATAGGCTGCACCTGTAGGAGAGCCAGGGACTGATGAGGCCTAATAGCTGATGAAGCCCAGCTGGGGGAGGAGTTGGGATAGGCTTATAAAGAAAGGGAGTTGGTGGTAGGAATGCCTCCAGGGACCAGAGACAAGTGAACCGTAGTTGGATTCTGAAAAGACCCTGAAAATGAGCTGAACTCCAGCTGGGAACAGTGATATTGCCCAGGAATGGGGCCAGGGCCGCCCAGAGGATTCAGAGGGCCTAGGGCAAAGCAGGGGAGCGGACATAAAAAATGGCGCCACCAAAAAACGTAACAAGACTACGCCTGAGCCCAGGCTGAGGGCTGGCCAACTTCAGAAAGGAGCTCGTTCTCAGCACTTGCCTGAGGAGGCTCCAGACCTCCCTCTCTACATGTGTGCCAGGAAAGGGGAGTGCTTCTAGCTGGTTTCAGCGTGCCACTTCCCTGGCTCCCCAAAACACCTGCCTGGGAGGAGGAGAATTTGTAGCCAGGTTCAGGAACTTATGGACCAGCTTTCCAGGCCCTGGCTGCTGGACTTACACTTTTGCCTCCACTCCATAGCTGCAAGCTGGACTCCAGCATCCCCCTCTAGCCTATCTAGCTCATAGAACTGGAAGGGACCTTGAAAAGTTATCTGAAAAGACCCTGAAAATGAGCTGAACTCCAGCTGGGAACAGTGATATTGTCACTCTCAAGTCAAGTCCCCTGCCTTCACAGTAGGACCAAATACCATCCCTGACAGATTTTTGCCCCAGATCCCTAAATGGCCCCCTCAAGGATTGAACTCACAACCCTAGGTTTAACAGGCCAATGCGCAAACCACTGAGCTATCCCTCCCCCCAATGTATCAAACCGTGCAGGGTATGGACTGTAATCCAATTAACTCCTGTGGGGAAAGCTGGAGACTAAGGCTATGTCTACACTTAAAATGCTGCAGCACTGCAGCTGCACCACTGTAGGGCTTTAGTGCAGACCCTCAGTACAGCAACGGGCAGGGTTCTCCCATTTCCCAGAGTTAATCCACCTCTGCAAGAGGCAACAGCTAGGTCGACAGAAGAATTGTTCCATCGACCTGTGCCGACGGCAGCGGGGGTTAGGTTGCCTTAACTACATTGCTGAAGGGTGCGGATTTTTCACATACCATCGCGATGCTGACATAAGTTTTCAGTGTAGACCAGCCCTAAGAGGCAGCTGGAGGAAGGTTCTGGCAGAGCAGGGAGACAGAAAATAAAATGTCAGGCACTCTGTATCACAAAATAGTGAATTCTGCAGCAAAAATTATTCTGTGGCTGCCATATGGGGAAAATGCCACGTTACTCAGCCATTGAATCAAGGAGTCCCCAGGGTCCCTAGTGAGATGAATGGGGCAGGTCACATCTTTCAGAACTGTTGTTTCAGATGCTCTGAAGACTCGAGCGGGTGATGCTGTATCAGTTGGCACTCAGTTCCTGTTTTTGAGGTTATGTCTGCAACTATTAAGGGCTAGAAAGCTGATATTCTGGACCACAGTTCTGCAGCAAGGAATTAATTCCACAGCAGTGGAATCACATGATACGCAGCACTCTGATTATAGTGAAACCATAGCTGCCCGTTGTCCTGATTTGTCTGAGGCGATCCTGGGTATTACAATCCTGTCATAGGACTATTGCAGTTGCAATGCCAGCTACCCAGCAATAGGGGCCTGAGCAGCCTGGGTAGAGGCTCTGTCACCTCTACTTGCCTAAGCAGTTCTTCTCTCCTCCTCTGCCCAACGTTTCAGGCCTAAAATATAGGTCAACATAGCTACAGCTCTTGAAGGTGAGAAAAATCCGCATCCCTGAGCTCCACAACTATGCCAACCTAGCCCCTGGTGTAGACGCAGCTAGGTGAATGAAAGAGTGCTTCCATCAACCTAGCTACCTTTGCTCGGGGAGGCGGGGTTCCTACATTGGTGGAAAACTCCCTTCTGTCACTGTAGCCTCCTAGGCTGCATCTACTCCATGGGGTTAGGCTGGCATAACTAGGGCACTGTAGCTATGCCGCTGTAGTCTCCATGGTGTTGACATGTCCCAAGTGTAGGGCAGCTCAGCACAGCAACAGCCCCGGGGCTGGGGGGTGGATCAGGAGGATGGGAGATAGTGGGGAGGTTCACAAGAACAAAGAGGTACAGGGAAAAGGAGACGTCATCACTATCCCTTCAGGGGAAAAGAGGAAAAATCGGTGGTACCTGATCTTGCTGCTGCTCTCCTAGTGAGAGTTCAGCTACAGCTTTCCACAGACACCTCACTTGCACAGCTGCCAGCGCCTCCTGCAACTACAAGGGGTCAAGAGAGATCCCCCCCTCCACTTCCATGGTGAAGGGGGGGGGGTATTTTTGCCAAGTGAGCCCTCTCCTGTTACAGTGAAATTCTACTTTAGTTAGGTATTTTCTTTCTGAGATGGTAGGGAGAGGAAAAGGCACTCCATATAAGATGGTCCTATTTATTGCACCACTAAATGAGTTAAGGGTGTGTCTTTACTGCCCATACCGCCTTCTGTAGCTGTTCAGAACAGCTACAGAAATATGTGACCCCGTTGCAGTTCCAAATACCTCACAGACCATGGACCTAAGAGAAGCTGCAAGAGATCCCACAATAATTTTATAGTAAGGCATTGGCAGGAAGGGAGAGACACAGCTTATCATGAGGAGTTTCGGCTTACAGTTGCTGCCTAAAAATGGTGCTGAATCTAATAAAATGGACTATGTTTGTAAGCTGAAGCTGTTGTTTGAGTGTTTATGATGGTGATTCACTCCAGCAAAGGAACTCAGCAGGAAAATGTGGAGTGGAATTCTATGGGATCTGTTACTTAAGGGCTTATCAGGGTATTTCTACAACTCCCCTCTTCACAACCCACTGGGCCAAATGTATCCAAATTGATTTAATTAAATGCAGTTACATCAGGAATCACTTTGCTCCATTATTTTTTTTAAAAAGACTGAAGCATGAATACTTTTGTTCTGTGTAAGTAAGAAACTCTTTTGCTGTAGTGGATTTCCAAGGCCTTTTATGATGTTGATGGTATAGAAGGGCAAGGTTATTTTTCTAAAGCCCAGCTTCCTTGTGTTCTTCTGATTTTGATTACTCTGTGCACCTTGAGAAACACTTTGTGATAAGTGACTTGTTTAAATCTTTCCCCAGGGACAGTGCCTTGATGTGGTGGGAAGACATATGCACCCTGGTGACCCTGAGAGTTAAGCTGGCAGGAGTAGAATTCCTGGTAGGGTCACCCAAGCCAGATAGGGTCAAAGGGTAGGAGCCAAACCAAAGGCTAAAGCAGAAGTGGCCAAAGTGGGGCTTCATATCAGTAAACAGAAGAACAAGAACATGGAGATAGGAGAGATGGCTGTCAACAATGGCCATATGTGTGATTGATGTAGAAGGGTACAAAAGAATTGATTATTTCATCTATCTTGGAAGTACAATATCTGCTAATGGCCAGCTCACTAAAGAAGGGAAGACAAGGTTCAGCAAAACCAATGGATCAAACGTCTAGAAGAATAAGGAAATACATCAACGCACTAAAATGAAATTGTACAATGCTGTTGTCCTCACAACCTACTGTACACCTCAGAAACGTGGAAGTACACAACAGGAAGTCAAATGCACCCCATCAGTATTGTTTAAGAAAAATCTTGGGAATTCATTGGAGAGATCATATAACCAATGTGGAAGTGTTGTACTGCACAGGTCAACACACTATGGACTTAGTAATCAGATAGAGAAGGCTACAGTGGTTTGGCCATGCCATCAGGCTACCCTCTGGCAGAAGCACATGGTATGTCTTAGCTTGGATCCCACCTGGAGGGAAGGGAAGGTGTGGAGGACAAAGAATTATCGACTGCAGGACAATCAAAAGGATGTGCCATCATGGAGACAACTTACGATGGAATGAAACATCTTGCTCTGGACTGACAGCAGTGCAGAAAAATGGGTTGCCTCATGTGCCACTAGGCCAAGGAGAGTCTAATGCTAAAAAGCTAAAGTTGAAACGACTCATTTAAATACTATTTAATTTAATATTTCATTTGTTGCCTTTAGATAAAGTGAGATGCACATAGAAACTACCATCAACATCCTTTACTGTGTTCCTCAAGGTTGCCTTCTATAAGGGAGCTTACTGATTTTTGACTTTTTGAAGGGGACTTGGCCAAAAATAATCTTCTTGACAAAATTTCTACTTGGGGCAGGAGCTGAGAGAAAGGAGTTTAACAAAAATAGCAAATACGGTTACAAATAAAATAAAACGTATTTCAGTCTTATGAAGAAATTCTGTTAATTGCACCAGCTCTAACAATAAATTACATTGGTGCATGAAGTCTGCTTTCCAGCGTAGGGAAGTAGAAGAAATACCAGTCCTTGCTTTTTATGATGGAGTTTTCATGTCAGCAAACGGACAACATTACATTCTTTAAGAATCAGAATT
The DNA here is from genome assembly GCF_028017835.1 of Emys orbicularis. Lineage (NCBI taxonomy): Eukaryota > Metazoa > Chordata > Testudines > Emydidae > Emys > Emys orbicularis. The sequence goes on from NC_088683.1 coordinate 214,118,290, forward strand.
TCAAAGAGCTGTTGATTAAGGATTACACGGGGGAGAATTTGATTTCCATATAAAAGTAGATAACCTGATGTTTTCCATCCTAAATTACAGTAGATATCCATCTCTCGCTCATGAGCAGGAGGTAGAACTGTCAGTGCACTGCATTCATTGTGTGTGTCAGTGTGTATCTGTATGGTAGGGTGACCACACATCCTGTTTTGGCTGAGACAGTCCTCTTTTTCAGCTCTGTCCTGGCCGTCGCTACTTTTTTGCCAAAACTGGGCATTTGTCCTGGCTGCAAGACAGAGCGGAGAATGGAGGCTGCTGCCCAGGGGGTCAGCTGAAGGCAACGTTGCCCACCAGCAGGACAATGGAGAAATTTGCTGCTGGCAGGCAGCGCTGCCTTCAGAGCTGACCTCCTGGATGGCATGGAGCTCGGCAGGTCAGCTCCAGCCACGGGCTTCCTACATACCTACCGCCTCTCGATACACAGATGCCTCAAGTATCTGCTGTAGATACTGCAGCAAAGATGTGGCATATTGCACACTATTTTAAGACCTTTGTAATACCTATGCACAAAGGAGGATGGAGGAGCGGAATTAGACAAATGTGGAGGTGTATTTTCCTCAGGTTCTGTATGCATAGCTCCCATAGATACACTTGAGAATTAAACATTGCTATGAAGAGGAGAATGGGCTCCAGCAGTGTCAGATGTGAGCTTATGACATCATTCTGAGTTCCTCTGCCTTTGGCCCTGTAGTGAGGGGTAGGTGAACTGGGTAAGATTGACAGGCACCTGAAGCTTTGTCTCATAAAACCATTCTGTCCCCAGAGCATAACAAAAGAAAAGTAGGTCATATGTATTTTAATGAAAAATAATGATAAGCCATTGATTATAGGTAGGGCTTCATGTAAATCACAATTTTCTTTTTTAAATTCACAGTAGTGTAAAGTGCAAAGTATTGAATTTCATGGAGTTTGCATGGAATTAATTTCACCAGCCAATTTAGTCAGTTTCAAGGAGGGAATGAATTTCACCAGCAGACTTAAACAATGAGTGTGCTGGAGTGACACTGACTGTTTGCTGGTGAAATTCATTCTGTCCTTGACTAAATTTATACACAGCAATCTATTCTTCCACACAGACATGCGCACAGCACTCCATCTTCCACACATACCAGCTACAAAAGCACTGATTAAGCTTGAGAGCTTCCAAACATGATTCTCCCTATGTAAAGAACCTTGACAGAGCGAGAAAATCCATACAGATGGGTTTGTGATATTGCCCTGTCACATACCGGGGCACAGTCACAACTAGTGGGGGGGCTGTGTCACCCCTGCCTGCAACCTCAGGTGCCTTACGTCTTGCTGTAGTAGTTCCCACGTGGGCTACTCACAAACAGCCTTCCAACATGCATGTGTCTGTGTGTAACTGCAGCTTGCCAGCTACTCCCTAGCTCTGACCAGCCTTGGTTATGCTGCAGGGTGACCCAACACACCCCCAGTCCTGGATCTTCCCTTAGAAATGTATGTCCTGTACTGCCCAGCCCTCTTCTGGACAGTAAAAATATATTAAGTCCATTATTCCCTTAAGGGAATGATATGCCAGCTTATTACCTTAAATAGTTACCCAGACATTTCAATTTAAATACACTGGATTAAATAGAACAGTAAAACAAGTTTATTAACTAAAAAGAGAGAGTTTTAAATGAGTACAGGTAATGAGGCATAAGAGTTAGAAATGATTACAAGAAAAATAAAGAGAAAATGCATATTAGTGTGTAACTTAACAAACAATATTAGATTCAGCAAAGTTGAATCTCACCACATGCTCCAAAAACAACAAGGAGTCTGGTGGCACCTTAAAGACTAACAGATTTATTTGGGCATAAGCTTTCGTGGGTAAAAACCTCACTTCTTCAGATGCACAGAGTGAAAGTTACAGATGCAGGCATTATATACTGACACATGGAGAGCAGGGAGTTACTTCGCAAGTGGAGAACCAGTGATGACAGGGCCAATTCAATCAGGGTGGATGTAGTCCACTCCCAATAATGGATGAGGAGGTGTCAATTCCAGGAGAGGAAAAGCTGCTTCTGTAATGAGCCAGCCACTCCCAGTCCCTATTCAAGCCCAGATTAATGGTGTTAAATTTGCAAATGAATTTTAGTTCTGCTGTTTCTCTTTGAAGTCTGTTTCTGAAGTTTTTTTGTTCAATAATAGTGACTTTTAAATCTGTAATAGAATGACCAGGGAGATTGAAGTGTTCACTTGCTGGCTTTTGTATGTTACCATTCCTGATGTCCGATTTGTGTCCATTTATTCTTTTGCGGAGGGACTGTCCGGTTTGGCCAATGTACATGGCAGAGGGGCATTGCTGGCACATGATGGCATATATAACATTAGTAGATGTGCAGGTGAATGAGCCCTTGATGGTGTGGCTGATGTGGTTGGGTCCTCTGATGGTGTCGCCAGAGTAGATATGGGGACAGAGTAGGCAACGAGGTTTGCTACAGGGATTGGTTCCTGGGTTGGTGTTTCTGTGGTGTAGTGTGTAGTTGCTGGTGAGTATTTGCTTCAGGTTAGGGGGTTGTCTGTAAGCGAGGACTGGCCTACCTCCCAAGGTCTGTGACCTTGTTGTTTTTGTAGATACAGACTAACACGGCTACCCCCTGATACTTGACACATGCTCCAGTAGATTACTGACCAAACTTTCAGGTCAGGACCCTGCGTTCAGAGTCCAATGACTGTTTTCCTTTGTCGTCTTAAGTGCAATGCCAGAGATAGACAGACAGGGAGAGGAGGGGTGTCTTGGGATGTTTGTCTCTCCTTTTAATAGTTTCAGTCCCCCTCTTGAAAAACTCCAGTTGAGACCCAGGAGAGAAAGAGCCTATGTGGAAGTATATTACTTGCTGTTTTTTCCCCCCACCTGTTTGAACTTCCTTTGTTTTCCCTTCCTGCTTGATTACTCTGTTTACTGCTTAAATGCAAACTAAGGCAAGCACACATTTCTTTGTTTAGGACAGACCTGTTTGCCGACTTCGGCTTGGGCAGGGCTGTGGGGTTTGGAACATGTGATAATAACAACATACAGGGAAATATTATAACTTCACATAAAATGGTGCCACATATATGTTATGAGGACAATACTGACCAGCAAATTATGAGTTTTCAAATGACTCCTCACAAGGCATACTTTGTACAAAGATTATTACAATAGGGTGCAGTGTGTGAACACAGGGGTGTGTTCAGTCACATGCCTTTCCCAGGAAGAGGCAGGATCTCAGGAGTGTCCTGGGCAGTATGGAAACGAGAATTCCCATCTAGAGCCTCTTCTGAGAGCTCCTGAGAGGCAAGATATGGGAGGCAGAAGCTTCTTCATAGGGGAATGTATATTAATAGGCCTGCTCAACCAGTACCCAGTAGTGTAGCTAGGGGGGGAGCAGGGCAGCAGCTGCTCTCCTGCCGAGCACAAGCAGCGCCTTTTCAATTTCTTGGCGCCTTTTTAATTTTTACTCACCCGGCAGCGCTTTTACTGACGGGGCGGCGCTCTGGGTCTTCGGCGGCAGTTCGGCGGCGGGTCCTTCACTTGCTCCGGGTGTGTTCGGTGGCACCGAAGGACCTGCTGCCGAACTGCCGCTGAAGACCCAGAGCGCCGCCCCGTCAGTAAAAGCGCCGCCGGGTGAATAAAAGCGCCGCAGCGGGTGGTGCCTTTTTTTGTGATTGCTCCCCCTGTTCGCTACACCTGGCTACGCCACTGCCAGTACCATACCCCAACACAGGCTAACCCATTATAGGACCTACTAAATCTGGTTGTCTTAGGCCTGGTCTACACTACAAAGTTAGGTCAATGTAAGCTGCCTTGCATCAACTTAGTTGTGCATGGTCCACACTTAAATTCATCTCCCACTGATGTAAGCTCTCCATTATGCCAACATAGTAACCCCACTAGAGCCCTGTGTGGATACAAAATTTGTATCCGTGCAAACATGGTCCACAGCTATCCATAGATTTGCAGGGCTCTAGATATAAAATTTGGATCTGCATCCATCCACAATCGGCAAACATGGTCTGCAGATATCTGCAGCCGCATCTGCATGAAGCTCGCAATGAAACATTCCTGGGGGTGGTCTTCAATCCTCAGCAAAATATTTCTAGGGATGGCAGCCTTATCTTCCTCCACGGGAGCACGCTTTCCCACAGCAGTCAGTGATAACTTTGGCAGGCGCCTTTGCAGTACAGGCTAGCAGCATACGGGCCTAGGTGGCTTCAGAACACTAGTTCAGCGAGATCCTGCAAGCCAGTGCTGCATCGTACCTTGAGCAAAGGGCCTGAAGGATGAATACTGCAGGCTGTATAGAGAAGGAAAGAGCAGACAGGAGAAAGGCCCAGGAGTTGGAGATGTAGGGCTTGTCTACATTACCGGCTGGATCGACGGGCAGAGATCAATCCAGTGGGGGGCGATTTATCGCGTCTAGTCTAGATGTGATAAAGCGACCGCCAAGCACTCTCCCGTTGACTCCAGTACTCCACCAGGGCGAGAGGCGCAGGCGGAGTCGACGGGGGAGCATCAGCTATTGACTTACTGTAGTGAAGACACTGCTGTGTTATTCACATAGCTGAAGTTGCATCACTTAGATCGATCCCCCCCCAGTGTAGACGAGGCCTTAGATGCACCAGGGCATAATGGGGCTTTTCTGGCAGCAACTACAAATGATGCAGACTCTTGTGGACCTCCAGATTCAACAATCCTGTGCTCACTTCCCTTTGTAGTCCATGGAGAACTCCAGTATCGCACCCGCCTATGCTCACCTTCAACATTCCACATGACCGCAGGGGCTGCAGCCCTAGGCTCACCATTCCACCGGGGGACATTAAGGACAACCACAACTACACATACACCGACCTGTGAGAGCCACGGTTGCTGTATGCATAACCAACATGTCTATGAATGTTCCTTCCCCTTGTTTAAGCACTGATCCATACATTTATTAAGGTTTTAATGTATTTGCTTTTAACTTGCACAGAATTTTTTTTGAAGTGTTTTCATTACTCAATAAAACAGTATTGTTTGGAAAATCATTCATCTTTATTAGTTCCCAACATATGCTGCAGAATGCCTAGCAGTAGTGAAAGCACTCATTATTGTATAGTGTGATACAACTCATAGGATCAATGACAAACACAGTGTAATCATTATAAATGTACAGAAAGCACCACAACATTAATAGGTCCATTGACAGAGTTATATTCATAGATGCAACAGAGGGTCCTGTGGCACCTTTAAGACTAACAGAAGTATTGGGAGCATAAGCTTTCGTGGGTAAGAACCTCACTTCTTCAGATGCAAGATGAATATTCATAGATGTGCACCAAGCATCACACAGTTCCTAACAGGCCACCAAACTGCAGGGCCAGGTCGAGCACAGTACATCACAATGCATTACTTGGGCTTGCTGTTAAAGTGCTTTTTCAAAGCCTCCCTGAGCTGTATAGCTCTGATAGCCCTTGTGTCTGGCTCTTCAAACTCAGCAGACAGTTGTTCCACATCCACTCTCCACCTGAGGGGAGACCTTTCCCACTTTGCTTCACAGTTATTATGCAGGACACATCAGGCAGCTACAACCATTGAGATGTTTTTCCTCACTGAGATCCAATCTTGTGAGTAAACAACGCCTGTGCCCCTTCAATCAACTGAAAGCACATTCAACTATCATCGTGCACCTGGTGAGCCAGTAGTTGAATCTTTCCTTAGTGTTGTCAAAGTGGCCGGTGTTTGGCTTCATGACCCAGGGGAGAAAAGACTAGGCCAGGGGTCGGCAACGTTCGGCACGCGGCTCGCCAGGGTGCTTACCCTGGCGGGCCGGGCCAGTTTTATTTACCTGCTGACGCGGCAGGTTCGGCCGATCGCGGCCCCCACTGGCCGCGGTTCGCCGTCCTGGGCCAATGGGGGCGGCGAGAAGCGGCGCGGGCGAGCGATGTGCTGGCCGCGGCTTCTCGCCTCCCCCATTGGCCCGGGACGGCGAACCACGGCCAGTGGGGGCCGCGATCGGCCGAACCTGCTGCGTCAGCAGGTAAATAAAACTGGCCCGGCCCGCCAGGGTAAGCACCCTGGCGAGCCGCGTGCCGAACGTTGCCGACCCCTGGACTAGGCTGTGTCCTTCAGGATCACTATTGGTATTTCAACATTCCCAATGGTAATCTGCCGGTTGGGAAAGAAAGTCCCTGCTTGCAGCTTTCTGAACAGTTCTATGTTCTTAAAGATGCAAGTGTCATGCACCTTCCCTGACCAGCCATACTGATGTTGGTGAAGCACCTGCAATAATCCACCAGTGTTTGCATAACCATAGAAAAGTAGCCCTTTCTGTTGACGTACTCTGTGGCAAGGTGGCCTGGTGCCAAAATAGGGATATGAGTGCCATCGATCACTCCACTGCAGTTCGGGAACCCCACTGTTGCAAATCCATCTATTATGTCCTATACGTTGCTGAGAGTCACAGTCCTGCGTAGCAGGAAAAGTTTAATGGCCCTGCACACTTGCATGACAATGGCCTCCACGGTGGATTTTCCAATTCCAAATTATTTTCCACTGACAAGTAGCAATCCGGTGATGCAAGTTTCCACAGTGCAATTGCCACTCACTTCTCCACTGTCAGTGCAGCTCTCATTTTGGGTGTCCTCATGCTGGAGGGCTGGGGTAGCTTGACACACAGATCCAGGAATATGGCCTTGCACATCTGAAAGTTCTGCAGCCACTGCTTGTCATCCCAACTCTGCTTTATGATGCAATCCCACCAATCAATGGTTGTTTCTCAGGCCCAGAAGCAGCACTCCACCATCTGCAGCTGCTCCATCAATGCCACCAACAATCTTAAATTGTTTCTCGCTATATCCCACAGCAATCTGTCCTCCAAGAAATCATCATGATCCCCTCAGATTTGGTTCTTCTTGTGGCTCTGCAAATAGTGGAAGATCATGCATCCTGTGCTTGCAACACTTATGACAATAGTGCAGAGCTGTGAAGGCTCCATGCTTCTGTCAGAGATGGCAGACAACGACAAGTGCTGTGCAGGTTTGGGGATTTTCAAAATAGACACGAAAATTACGGGATACAGATGACATTATGGGATTGAGAGAGTTGCAACTTGTTGCTGCTCCACCATGCATTGTCAAAACTTCCTAAAAGATGGTGCACTGGACAGAGCAATTTGAACACTGACACCTACCCATAGTGCACTACACTATGCATCAAAACAATCACTCCTTGTGAGTACATGCAGCACCAATGCAAGTAGCCAAATATGCATGCGCACAAGTGATATACTAACTGCGGTGGCTTTATGCTGATGTAACTTGTGTCAGCAAAAGTCTGTAGTGTAGATATGGCCCTTAGTTCTGGAGATCTTGGTTTATTGCTTAGCACTTTATCTATTATCTGTAAAGCCATGGAATTTATAGCTGAGAAATTCTCACCACCAAAGACTGCTAGCCTGCTAAAACAGAGAAAATAAGTTACACCCACAGGCCCACAGCAGTAAGCCTGAAGGTTTCTCAACCCAAACAACTGACCACCCAGTATTCTTAAAGGAAATGTTTACTTCTTAGTTGCATATAGTTTTGTCAATGTTTTATCCTCACTCTGCACCTTAGCAGAATGGGAGGAAACAGCTGCCATCCATGAATCTCCGGGTGCTTCACTCTAGGTACACTAATGAGAAACAAAGTAATGATGTTAATAAGGAAAGATCATGCTCTAGAAAGACTCCCATATGCTTCTCTGCTCTCATTCAGGAGCTACCTGGTACACCTACTCTTACCACGGTCAGTTTAAGGTCATTTCATGAGATCTTTGATCTTATTTCCTCCTATTTCCCCACCTGCTCCCTCTGTATCTCCCAATCCTCTAGCCTTACTGCTCTGTTGATCTCTCTCTTGCATTCTGTGATTTGGATCAGCTATTATTCTGCCCTCTATGCTTTGTCCAGTCTCCTGTTTTCTATCCATGGAGCCCACTCTGTCTACTAAATTCCTCCTTAAATCCATTCCTTCCAGGAGTCCTTCCTTACTTCTCTACATCAGCAATAATCTCCCTTTCCTGACCTTTCCCCTTTATCTTGTCCTGTTTCTTGTCTGTGTTTGTCTTGTCGATCTTAGGGCAGATCTACACTACTGCTAAAATTGATGTAACATACATTGCTCAGGGATTAAAAAAGACACCTCTCCCCCCCCCGAGAAACACAAATTATAGCAACCTAAGTGCTGTCCACACCAGCGCCATGTCGGCAGGAGATGCTCTCCCGCCAACATAGCTTTCGCCTCTCGTTGAGGTGGAGTCATTATGCCGACGGGAGAGCGCTCTCCCCTCGGTATAGAGCATCTTCACCAGATGCGCTACAGTGGTACAGCTGCGCCGATGTAGTGCTTCTAGTGTTAAACCCCTACGCAGGTTATTTCAACAGGGAGCTATGGATTTACTCCCAAACACCCACACTACAGATTCATCCCCCTCCCCGTCTATCACTGGGTATGATTAATACCAAAGAGGCAGGTATAAAGTACGAACAGAACAAGGTTTATTAACAAGGACCCCACAAACAGAAAACATATAACAAAGCAAAAGCACTCGCTTGTTGACTATAGTCTGGCCTGAAGCCAGGGACCCCAGAATAATACAGGACAGGTAGGTACAATGAATCAAGGAAACTAATACATCACTACAGCTGATGATCTTGACAGAACTAGGACCACTCGCAAGGACAGGAACATAACAGGATCACTGGAACACAGGAACTTGGGAACTCTCAGGAATGATGCAGGAACCAGGAATGATAATACTGGGAATCAGGAACCAAAGGTTCGCTGGTCATTTTTCTTCTAGGGTTGACTCAAGGTCTCGGCTAGGACTGTAAGCACTGGGCTGCCACTGGGACGGACAGCAACCAGTCTCTGTGTGATAAGTCCTTCTATAGACTACACCCTGATCACATGTTCTTTCCCGCTCTTTCTGGTTACTGGGCAGACTTGCCAGCAGTATCCAGGCAGATTAAATTTATATAACCCTGCAGTTTCCTGCCTTGGACTGAAAAGGGCGCAAACAAGAAGGGGATAACAACATGGAGGCCAACCAACAGCTTTGTAAAAACAAAATGGCATAATTGAAAATTGGTCTTACACTAGTGTAGACCTCCCCTTAATCTGCAAGTTCTTTGAGGCAGGGTTAATGACCTATCTATGTTTGTAAAGAGCCATATACATTTATTATTATAAATTCTTTGTATAGCACTGTACAGTTTCAGGACAAAGCACATATCTCTGAGCTACAAACCTTTGAAAGACAAAATTGATAAAGAAAACAATGACAGGCTTTGTCACAGAAGTACTGTATTTCCTCATGTGAAAAACAGGTGACTTTTTGCAAAACTAGCCAGAACTTTTCTCATGGAAAATAAAACTCAAACCCAGTTCTTTGTTTAAAACAAAGACACAAAAACTCTTTCCCTCAAATTTCTCAAATAAAGCCCATCACTCCCTAATTTTCTTCAAAACAAATTACTATTTCAACTCTCACAGACCTCTGGATTGTTCCCCCTTAGGCTATTGCAATGCATTTATGATGGAAGAAATATTAGTTTTACTGAGGCATCAGCAGGAGCTGGGAATGCCTATTGTATAGACTGATGTGAAATTTGTTAAGTTTAGACCATTCCCTTTAATTATATTTTGCTGTAAATTTTCATTATTTTCACAGAAGGTTTGTGTGATGATAGTACTGTCCACTGGAGGTCCATTTCTCCTAATATATCATTTCTGACAAACACCACAAATACTACTTGTCCCTTTGGCTCATAGGTGCTGAATGCATGGGTGCTCCGGGGCTGGAGCACCCATGGGAAAAAATTGGTGGGTGCTCTGCACCCACCGGCAGCCAAGCTACCCTCCCCACCCCCCCGCCTCACCTCACCTCACCTCCGCCTCCTCCCCTGAGCGCGCCACATCCCCGCCGCCCAGGGCTGGTGCTACCATTTAGGCAAACTAGGCGGTTGCCTAGGGCGCCAAGATTTGGGGGCGCCAAAAAGCGGTGCCCCCAATTTTTTTTTTTTACAGCATTCCTACGCCCCCTCCCCGAGCGCGCAGTCACCGCTCCACTTCTCCCGCCTCCCAGGCTTGCAGCGCCAATCAGCTGTTTGGCACCGCAAGCCTGGGAGTAGAGGAGAATTAGAGCGGGGGCAGCATGCTCGGGGAGGAGGCAGAGCAGAGGTAAGCTGGGGTGGGGAGCTGCCGCACGGCTCCCAGGGCTGGGGGGGTGGGAAGCTGCCACGGGGGTGCCTCAGGGCGGGGGTGGGGAGCTGCCGCACGGCTCCCCACGGGGGAGGTGCTTCAGGGCGGGGGGGGGGGCGAGGAGCTGCCGCAGGGCTGGGGGGGCGCAAGGTGGCAGTTTCGCCTAGGGCGCGAAACTTCCTTGCACCGGCCCTGCCGCCGCCACAAAACAGCTGTTTCACGGCGTAAAAAGCTCCGTAAGGGAGGGGGGAGGAGCAGGAATGCAGTGCGCTCAGGGGAGGAGGTGGGGAAGAGGCAGGGCCGGGGCGGGGATTTGGGGAAGGTGTTGGAATAGGGGCAGGGAGGGGGCGGAGTTGGGGAGGGAACTTTGGGGAAAGGGTTGGAATGGGGGCGGGGCAGGGGTGGAGCCGGGGGCAGAGGGGGGTCGAGCACCCACCGGTGCCAGCAGAAGTTGACGCCTATGCTTTGGCTATTTCAGGATTGCCAGCCTGAAGAGATCAAAAATCATGAGTCAGTCCCCAAAATATCAGAAGACTGGCCCAAACAATCACGAGGCTTTTTAAAAGACTATACAGACACTCCCCGACTTACACAAATGTTCCGTTCTGGAATGCCTTGCGTAGGTTGAATTTTGCATAAGTCGGGAACGTATACCCGACAGTTATGCGCAAAAAAAAAGCATACGGAACTTTTTCCATAAGTGCGGATTTGCGTAAGAAGGGTTTGCGTAACCCGGGGAGCGTCTGTATTGTGTGTGGGGGGGGCAGGGAGTTGATTTTGTTTTGGGGCTGTCTATTGAGTTTTGAACTGCCCTTGCCTCTCCCCAGTGTGTGTGTGAGACAGTATTGTCCACTCTCCCAAATTTACTGGGTAAGGTGATTCTGGCCCTTGCTGAAGAAGCCCCCTTCAGTTCAGCCCTTCCAACCCTCAGTTCAGCACCCCATTAGCCTGTCCTCATCAGTTCAACCCCCTCCTCCAACTTCCCCTCAGCTCAGCCTCACCTCTGCTCCTCCTGAGGTTCTTCACTCCCCTCTTGCAGGCCTGGAGGGCTGCAGCAGGGTTCCCTCTCCCCCTTCCAAGCTGTGGTGGGAGCAGTTCTGGGAGCTGTTCACCCTCCTTTGCCAGGTGGCAACACTGCTTCTTTGCATTTGATACTGTGTATAATCCTGACTGAGCTGGTTGAAAATTGGGAATTTCTGTCCTGTGGAAAATTCTGCTATTTCAATATTTGTTTTCATTCTGAAATGGGACAAAAAGACAACATATTGCAATATTTTGTGAAACAGAAAGTTCAAAAAAAAAATTGATTTGAAATGTTTTATTTTGACATTCCTGAAATGGACTGTTTAGTTTTAGTTTGTTAAATTGAATCAAAACATTTAATCTCAGCTCAGTTTGACATTAATCAGTCCCCTAAACTGCCACAGTGCCTCATGGGATTTGTAGTTCTAATGTCTTACATTCTCATTCTCCTGTGTGGAATGGGCTCCCCAGTCAGACTGCATCTCCCATTGATACATTATGGTCTTGTGATACCAATCAGTTCCATCAGAAGGGAGACCACAGTGCATCTTGGGACATGTAGTCTAGCCCAGAGGAAAGAATAAGTACATTAAGCACCTGAACTACAACTCTCATGTGGCACTGTGGCAACTCAAGCAGACACAGACTGATATTGAACTGACTAAAACAAAACATTTTTATTTAGGTCAACCTGATATGAAGTTAAATATTTTGTTTTGATTTTCCCAATAGAAAACTGATAATTTTCAGCAAAATCAAAATTTTCCCACAGAAAATTTTGTTTTTGTAGAAACTGCATTTTCCATCAAAAAACATTTTGATGTAAAATTCCTGAGCAGCTCTGGGAATATTGCATCTCCAGCCTGTAGTAGGGTCATCTTGTGATAGTCAAGTGAATGTTGAATAAATATTGAATAAATACTACTGTGGCTGTAGTATGGACAATGGCACCTGAGTGGTCAGGCGGCATAAGAATCCATAAGAAGTTTAATTTCTTTTTAGGAGATAAATAAGTAAACACAAGCATGAGATGAATAGAATCTAGCTTTATTTACATGTACAGTTCTTGCTGATTCTAGATGTGAGAACAGGTCTGGATATCGATTTAGGCCTCAACTACAGTATGTTGTTTTTTGTATGTGTCCACAAATGTCATAATTTTTCTCCTCAAGACAAACTCTGTCCTCCCAGAGGACTCTTATGTGAGGTTCTGCGTTTAACCCAAAGTTGCCAACTCTTGCAATGTTATTGTGAGACTCACAATATTTTGTGTCTTTCTTAAACCCTAGCTCTCTGAGTCTTGTGAATACATGAGAATCTCAGCTTTCTTTCTTTCTTTTTATTTTTAAGTAAGTTTTTCCAGCCCTCATGGTTACAGATAAAAGCATGAAAATGTGACTCAAGTGCACCCGGAAGACTCCACATTTATTTTTTAAAATCTTGTGACTTTTAAGCCAATCTTATGATTTGGGGGGCTGAATCATGATTTTTGAATGCTTGGGGTTGGCAATACCGTTCATCCCTTTCCCAACCCAACTAGGAAGCACAGAGGCAAACTCTGCTCCCCTTCTCCCGCTGGACTGAAACCTCTTCCCTGTAATACACAATAACTCATACAGTATGTCCGATTCAATTCCCCTGTAGATTCCAAGGCACATATTAATTTGTAAAAAGTGACAGCTCCTTAAAAACTAATGCTTTGATTATCTTAATTGTTTGCTAGTTCAGGTAAGTTGTCTTTTAGCTGGGACCATCCACACTGGTTATAACGTTTTCCCCCCGGCAAGATTCCTTCCCTCTCTTATATAAACGTATTTAATTAAAGATGTAAGCATTACATATGTGTCACAGTAAAGATTATTCAGTTACCAGTGCCAGGTGCATTGAGGTATGCCTTTGTGACATTGCTTGGAACATCACATAGTTCATGGCTTCCTTTCCACTCTCACCATTAGGGGGCTGTAAAAACACGTGCATCAATACATCTTGTTACAATACTGGTCATACTGTGGGGAGAAGATCTTTTTAAAAACAAACAAGCAAAAAAACTTTAACTTTAAGCAAAGTCCTATAGTATTTAAGTCTTGTCACAGAGCTGTACTTTTTCTCTTTCAATCTATAGGTTATCCCATGTACTAGAGAGAAAGGCTGGCCCAGTGGTTAGGCACTAGATTAGGATCTGGCGAACCTGAGTTCAAGTCTTTATTCAATATTTAAGTCCCTGTTCCATCACAGACTTCCTGGGTGTTCTTGAGCATGTCACTTAACCTCCCTGTGCCCCAGGTCCCCACCTGGGAAATGGGGATCACAGGCACCAACTTTTTTCGGTGCCGGTGGGTGCTTACAACCCCCCCACCCCGACTCCACCCCTGCCCCAAAGTCCCCGCCCCAACTCCTCCCCTCCCTGCCCCTATTGGACCCTTCCCCAAATCCCCGCCCCGCCTCCTCCCCCAAGTGTGCCACGTTCCCCTTCCTCCCCCCTCCCTCCTAGGCTTGCTGCGCGAAACAGCTGTTTCGTGGTGCAAGCGCTGGGAGGGAGGGGGGAGAAGCAGGACCTGGCGGCGTGCTCAGGGGAGGAGGCGGAGGTGAGTTGGGGTGGGGCGAGGAGCTGCCGGTGGGTGCAGAGCATCCACCAATTTTTCCCTGTGGGTGCTTCAGCCGCTATGATGGGGATAATAGCACTGCCCTATCTTACATGGGTGTGGAAAGGATAAATACAAATAAAACCTGTGAGATGCTCAGCTCCTAAGGTAATGGAGGCCATATAAGTAAACTTCGGTCAATAAGATAGCCATGTTAAGAGGAACTTGAATCTGACTTAATTAGTTCAGAAAATGTTTTTATCTAATTCATATACTCCAATATATCATTATAAGGGGAGGTGGTAGTTTTCTGAGGGGTGGAGGGAAATAGACTGGCCTAACAATTTATAGGTTCTCATGCTATGAGCCTGTGAGATCAGTCCCTGAGTTTGCTTTCCCTCTGAATTAATTGTCAGAGATGGGGAAGGCTGGGCTGGCTTGTGAGTTCCTGAGGCACCAAGCAGTCCCTTGCAATGCTTATGCCTGAGGCCAGCCCTGGAGATGGGGGAGTGGTACAGTAACTGCACTGTTGGGATGTGTTCTGAGCAGCCTTTGGTTATATTATGAAGCCATTTCATATTTGTCTTTTTCTCGCCCTCAGAATGTTCTTAACTGAGTTTGACTGGATCCTGACTTGACAAGTGATTTGACCATTTGTAAAGGCATGAATCAGCTCAAACAGAAAGTGAGTTAAAAACAAAACAACTAAACAAAAACAGAACAAAACAAAAGCAAGCAACAACAACAAAAACCCAGACTTCTCCACACTGCATCCTATCCACTGTCTTGCATGGAACTGGGAGCTGGGATCTACAGAAGTTCAGAAATCTGTTTGGTACTCTCAATCATTTAATGAGAGCTTTGCTTTGCTGACAACCTAGGAGGCATATTTACTCTCACTGGGTAATAGGGCACTCTCTGCCAGGCATGGAGGCATGCACAAAGTCATCTGGAACTATGATAGCATGTGTGGAAATCTAAGTAAATTTACTTGAAATACATAATCTGAGTGAGACTGTTCTCATAGGACATCATAGTAATCAGCACATGATTACATGGCTCTCCTCTGTCAGTCAGTGTTGACTGACAGCTGGGGAGCTGAGTTGGTTGTTCTCGAGCAGCAGTGGGAATTGGAGAGAAAGACTGTGCTCCGAGCACTTGTCTGTGCTTTCCTGAAAGGTGGGAAGGCAGAGAAAGGGAAAAGCCTCTCTGATAAGCAGCACTAAGGAATCACCTGAGAAAAGGCAACTCTTTGCAGTCTGGAAGTTTAGACAAATATTTATTTTCAGACCAACTATGTTTAAAATGTTTTTCTTATCCTGAGGCCAGTGATGTTTTTGCTTTGTTTTAAGCATTCATTTGGGCCTGTACCTAAATTGCTTCAGATTAAACTACCACAAAAGTGGGGCTCTTGAAAATATTCATTGCCTTATTCACCCTCAGACTTCAGTTGTACCACAACAGATGAGCAGGGCCGGATTTACACCTTACGCGCCCCTAGGCACAGCATCTTCAGCACCGCCCCCCCACCTGCCCTTTGTGTTGCACACAGTTTTAGAGAGGTAAGGCACCCCTAGAATGCTGAGCTGCCCCAAGGCACATGCCTAATTGGAAATCCGGCCCTACAGATAAGGATTTAAACTTATTAATAAATGAGATAGTGGGCTGGCACAGGGGTTAGCTGGGGGTGTGGGCTCTGGGGTGGGGCTGGGACTGAGGGGTTTGGGGTGCAGGAGGGTCCTCTGGGCTGGGACTGAGGGGTTTGGAGGGCAGGAGGGGGATCAGGCCTGGGGCAGGAGGTTGGGGTGCAGGAGGGGGTCAGGGGTGCAGGCTCTGGGCAGCGCTTCCCTCAAGTTCCCCTCTCCGGCTCCTATGCAGAGGCATGGCCAGGTGGCTCTACGTGCTGCCCTGTCTGCAGGCGCTGCCCCTGCAGCTCCCATTGGCCGTGGTTCCTGGCCAATGGGAGCTGCGGGGGCGGCACTTGGGGTGGGGGCAGCGTGCGGATCCCCCTGGCTGCCCCTACGCTTTGGAGCCAGAGGGGGGACGTGCCACTGCTTCTGGGAGCTGCGGGGAGTGGGGCAAGCCCCCTACCCCGGCTGGAGCACCAGCGTGGGACAAGCCCCAGGACCTGCTCCACAGCAGGAGCTCAAGGGCTGGAATAAAACATCTGGAGGGCCGGATGTGGCCCCTGGGCTGTAGTTTGCCCACCTCTGCACTAGAAGAAGTAGACTTCTTCTTCAGGAGGCTTGAGCTGAGCATCTACTGGCAAGCTAGCCAAGGAGAGCCTGGTATGCCACACCCAGCCACAAGAGAGTGTGTCAGTAGTGAGTCCACTCTTCTGCAGCCCTGTGCCATCCCCCATCGAAGTAAGCTATTCTCTTTAACGCTGCCCTCATCACTGCAGTACCTGAGCATCTCACATTAGACTATTTGGATAAGTTATCTCATGGTCTTGAGTGGCTTCCTCCCTTCTGTTCCATAGGCCAGGAGACATCTCTGTCCTTCTCCCATACGCCTTTTTCTTCTTCTCCTCTCCTTGTCTCTCACCATCCCCTCAGTCTGAGACTGTCAATGAGCATATCATTTTTTAAATTTTAAGGTAAAAGCTTTTCTATTGGAAACTGCATTGAGATGACTAATTCACTTCATCTAGGCTGCCCAGTACCCATGAGATGGTAACAGCTTTTGGTCATTACAGTAGATTCATACTGGAAACCTAGAAGTGGAAAAGATCTATCTCCGATTAACAGGCCAGCTGGTTCCCCTCCAGTGGCATTCTGGAATGGCTGCTAAAGGCTGCATCTTTCAAGGTGCTGCGTGCCTCTGGGAGACACTGAGCATGCTAAAATGCCATTGATTTCAGGATTGGGCCATAAGTGAGCACTGCATTTTTATAATGGTTTCTAAACTATTTTCACCTGCTCTCTGAAGGAGGGAGTGTTGTCTAATGGTTAGAGTAGGGCCTTGGGTGTCAGGACTGTTGAGGTCTATTGTGGGCTCTGCTACTCCTTGCCATGTGATTTGAGTGAGTTTCATATGTTTCTTGACCTATGGTACTGCAGCTTCCTGTACCTATGTCTACACATGAGTAAAGTAAATACTTTATTTGTCTCTTTCTCTCCTCTCCCAATATACGATATGTTGTTTAACAGTAACTATAGCTTGCATTGGTCTGTTGATTTGAAGATTACAGCTACTGCCTATAGATCCCTGGGCATGAAGGAACTTTTTACGGGTGAAAGAGGAATTGGTTAGGGTAAATGGCGTACAGACTAAGAACTCATGAGGGATTGCACTTTCTATCCCTATATGTGGCACAGACAATGGATGGAGGGGCAGGGGTTCAGGAATAAAGAGAACCCTTCTGCCTTTGGGTGATGGGGTGGAGTAACCTGCTTCTGCAATATAGAATGTGTGTGTTTTTCATTACATGGAATAATAGAGACCCAGATGAAACCAATTAAAATGTCTAATAGATTATTGTTTTCTCTAGCACGTAGTTACATGCTTGAAGAGCCATCCTTTACCTGGCTGTCAGCAAATTGGCTAGGAAAACTAGTATGGAATTTTGTTTTTGGTTTTTTTCATGCTGACAAAACAGGAGCCTTCTGCCCAGGTAAGATTAACTGTTTTATTTCTGTGTTAATCTGTATCTGGCCGTATTCTCAGTGTTAGACCCAGCAGTACAGAAACAAAAGAGCTTGAAACAATATTTGGAGTTCAGGATGGAGAAGTTTTGAGTTTAAGCAGCATTTATTATCAGGAGTGGATCCAAGTTTTTAATAAGAGGGGCTGGACTGGAGGCAGAAAGGTGGGACTATATACAGATTGTCTAAATCTCTGCTGCTCCAGAAACATCATGTGCTGATGGTGTGATCTGGGTACTTGGGCCATTTCATTATATGCAGTGGGGAACTGGATAATAAATATCAAACCTTGTGCTGGCCGCAGCATCCTTACTATGTGAAGGACAGATGGGTGCTGTGACAGGTGGTACAGAAGACTGAAAAGAGCCTCCATCATCTTGATTCCTTCCTTCCACAATTTCCTTAGCCAAACGAGGCACATCCAGCTGGAAGGGGGAAACCTGGGTGCAGCCGAGTTCTCCCAGGTGCAGCCAATAGTAGAGCCTTATCTAATGGTGCTAGTCTGACAATAGAAGGGTGGTGCTGCTTCAAGGAGTTCTCTCCACTCGTGGGAGAAGGTTGTTTTCAGAAAGGTATGTGCTGTTTGTTTTACTCCCTACTGAGCTGTGGAGCATGTTTGAATGAGCAGCCAAGAGCTGAAGTCCTTGTTTTAAAGTTTGCAATGCCAGCTGTTTGAAACGAAATGAGAGGGCAGGTGTTTGTCCCATCCCTTGGCTCTGCTTTTCAGACTCTTTGGAACTGGGCTCTGCTGAAGCCACAAAAACCATGGCCACACGACACCATGCTGCTGATGCTGTAGTCCAGGGGTTCTCAAACTGGGGGTTGGGACCCCTCAGAGGGGTTGCAAGATTATTACATGAGGGGTCCCGAGCTGTCAACCTCCACCCCAAACCCCACTTGCCTCCAGCATTTAAAATGGTGTTAGATATATTTAAAAAGTGTGTTTAATTTATTAGGGGGTCGCACTCAGAGGCTTGCGATGTGAAAGGGGTCGCCAGTAAAAAAGTTTGAGACCCACTGCCGTAGTCTGAGCAGAGAGGTGTGGTGTCCGTAAACCAAGTTGTCATTGGCCATCTCTTCTCAGCACATTTTTATGAAAAGTAGATTTAAAAAAAACAAACCATATAACTTTAGTGACAGAGACAAAACTTAAATCTTTCCCAAGCAGTAGCTTATTCAAACTGGCTTCAGTTCTCCTCTGAGCTAGAAGAAGATTTTCCCCTCCTTTTTATAAAGCTTTAGCCCCACATCCAGTAGCAGCTGCCTGACCTCCCCCTTCCACATCCTTTTAGTCAATAACCATTTTTTGTGTCCTTGTATGGAAACCACCTGGAGGAGAAAAACTGATGATTCATCTTAGCTACTCCCTCCCCTAATTGCTGTTGGGGAAACAGCTGTGATGAAGAGCCACTTTCCCCTTCTCAGAATAGCTGTCTCTTCTGGGCTTAAAGGGAAGGAAAAGCCTTGGCTGTCCAAAGAGAGGAATGCATAGCTGGAGTGTGCACTTGCCTCTTAGACTTCTAATAATCTAACCTAAACTCTCTTGCCACTTTTCAAGCAATCCCATAAACATCCACCATTCCTACCATTACATTAGGTTTTCTTTAGTGGGAGTCCCAAGATAAGGCTGCTTCTTCCATGGCTTTGAGTGTACTATGATTGCTTCGAGAGAGAGATTCCTTTTATACAAGATTTCCTGGGAGGAAAAAGGGAGTTGCCACCGCTTGTCTCTGGAATACTGCAGTTTGCAGGGCCCTTCAAAAGGTATCTGAACAAACAGCACTGAGTCTTTAAGGGTTTCTGTCAGCTTATCAATATGCTCCTTGTCCAGTGACCCTTGCTACCCTGCTCAGCATATAACAAGGAATAGAAAGTACCCAATTAACCCAGAAGGATACACCCATGTGTTTATCCTCCACTGAAATGCAGCCCACCTCTAGGGTGAAATGTGGCAGTAACCATAGGCACCAACTCCCCCTCTGCCCCTGCCCTGCCCCCATTCCACCCCCTTCCCCCAAGCCCCCGCCCTTGCCCTGCCTCTTACCCTGAATGTGCCACATCCCCGCTCCTCCCCATCCCTCCTGGAAAGTCCTAAGTGCCGCCAAACAGCTGAAGGCGGCGAGGAGGGGGGAGCTTGACTGCCGGTGGGTGCGGAGCACCCGCTAATTTTTCCAGAGCACCCATGGAGTCTACGCCTATGGCAGTAACAGCACGGAGCAACTCCACACGCTGTTTTAGGACAGCCTTAAGAAGTCAAGACACAATTATTTTAGTTTACCCTGTTAACTTATGTTAGAGCCGGGGTTCTCAAACTGGGGGTCATGAGATTATTACGGGGGGGGGGGCAAGTACATGCACGAAACAGAGCAACTGCTATAAAATAGATAATTTAAATCTAGCATTTTAGAAAATGACACACACCTTTCTGTCGCAACGTATTTACTTCAAAAAGTATTGTAAATGTATAATGCAGCGATCATTGTTGCTAAACAAAATATATATTTGTATTATCAACACTTTAATTGAACTCTGGGGATTGTAGTATCGTGTGCGCATCGAAGGCTTGATTGTTCAGCAGCTGAAGAGCTGCATTAACCACCGACCAATCTCAGACCAATACTGAGATTGACTTTTTTTTTTTAAAAAGGAATTTTTTATAGTTTAACAGTCAGACACACAAGTGGGGTAGAACTGGGGGGGCTTTTGGGGACTATAGCCACCCCAAAATTTGCCTTAATTCCTCTTCCTCCCCCGCCCCCTGAGCCCACACCTCCCAGCACAAAGGTCAAACGTTACGCAGAAGTAAGGGTGGCATGGTATGACATTGCCATCCTTATTTCTGCAGTTCTGTGCTACTGCTGGCAGCAGCGTTGCCTTCAGAGCTGGTCACCTGGCCAGCAGCCACTGCTCTCTGGCCACCCAGCTTTGAAGGCAGCACCTGCCATCAGCAGTACAGAAGTAAGGGTGGCAACGGGGTGCTAGTAAGTTTGCTGTGAAAAGTGATATTGACAGTTTATTTGTGTCTCCCCCAGTATTAAACAGTAACTATTTTAAAAAATAACTTTTCTGCTTATAACAATAATTTGATAAAAATGTTTTAGTATTAATTTAAAAGCAGTGAGAAAAGGTAAATACATTTTCAACTATACAGTTATAAATGTAGCATTTAAAATAATAAATATTAAAAGGTGTTTTTAATTTATAAGGGGAGGAGGGTTGCGCTCAGAAGCTTGCTGCCAGTTCAAAAAGTTTGAGAACCACCGTAAAACGTAGAGTAACTCAGCAGCATTACCCAACACTTAAAATGGGTCCTTGGTAAAACTGACAAATCCTTGTAAGCCGGAGACCTGAGTATGTCTATGCTGTGTTTCTTTATTTAAAAAAAAAAAACTCATGGAAGCAAATCCTAGAGCCCAGGTTTAGCTGACATGGGCTTGCACTTTGGGCCTAAATATAGCAGTGTAGATGGTTGGGTTTGAGCAGGAGACTGAACTCTGAAACCCAGCAGGAATGTCTCCTCTATTTTTAGCCCAAATGCACAAGCCTGAGTCAGTTGACCTGGCTCTGGAACTTGCTACCGTGGGACTTTTTTTGCAGTGTAGACTTACCTGAGCGTGAAAATGCCATTGTAGTCCCTGTGGTAGCAGATTCTTACATTTGCATACAGGTATGTCACAGCAGAGCAGTTTTCTCTCTTCCCTGTATTCTCAGTAGATTAATACAACTATCTGAAGTCTGCAAACAGACATTGGTTCCAGAGCTCGATGTGATTAAAGCTGCACTGGCTTGCATTCTGTACAACTCCATTGACTTTACTGTGGCTGCACACAGGTGGTGAAGTAGTACAGAATGTGCCCCCCGCACGCGCCACCCCCTCAAAAAAAAAAAAAAAAAAGAAAAAAAAAAAAGGGGGGGGGGGGGCAGCTAGACTTGTCTTAGAACAAACAGGAAACCTTTTCAGACTCCAGGAAAAAACAAGCATGTTTCTGAACTTCAGTTCTCATAAAGTCCAGGGACTACCTACGTCACCTCTGAATGACAAATGCTCTGTCTTTATTGTAGCTTGGACCTCAAGAGTGTGGTAGCTGTGTAGACAAGAGCCCAAGATGGGAAAGGGGGCTGTGAGCCTTTCCTCTTGTGCAGAAACCCAGTGCTTTGTTCTGCACAAACACATTGTGAAGGGGATCAGAGCACCCACCCTAGCACGCTATGCCCCTAAGGCGAAGTGGCTGTATGGAGTGGGAGCATGTCTCCCTCCTTTCCATGCAGTGTTTCAGCTGACAATCCAAGGCCAGAGCTGGGGGAGTATATGATGTCAGCACCTCCAAAAGGGGCTGTAAGAACTGCCCCTAAGCAAGCCTCTGACCACTGCTGCTGGTGTGCTGCAACTTTGTGCTCCCCTCGCCTGCTCCTGTATTGTGTCCTGGAAACCGACTTTTTTTCTCAAAATGAGCTAAACTGTATCAAATCCGAGAACTTTGCCCACACTACAGATGACACATTTTGGATGGCAGGTGCTTGTTCAGCATAAGCATGAAGGAATATTTCCTGATTACTGGCTGCTGCAAAACAAGATAGATTATTGCAAACTCAAGTGGAGTCTGTGAGGGGCGGCTGCTTGCCAGGCTGTGACTTCCCTGCGCCTAAAAATCCCCAACTCCTGCAGCAGTACCAGTCAATGTCACTCCCCTGTGGTGATGCAATGATGGTGCCATGGAAAAAACACCAAGAGAAAATATTTTTTTTTTCTTATACAAATAAAAGGGAGGGAATGGGGGTACTAGTGGTAACTAATAATTGAGGAACAGGACATTTCCTAGGGAATTAATGACTGAGTGAGGTTAATGGCCTGCTGCTTCAACTCCACCCATCCACCCTCTCAGATAGTCATTAATTCCCAGGAAAAGCCCTGTCTCTCAGTTGTTACTACTAAAGTGAGGAGTGTGAATCGACACTAGTCTGCATCTGCCTCTGGTATTTAGCAAAAAGAAGGCAAAACAATACATGTGTTTTTTAATATGGAAATTGGCTAGGTCTGTGTTCTGGAAGCCCCCTAAATCTGCCTCTTAACACTGACCAAAGGCATCAGAGAAGAATTTCTCATGAGGCTATTAGGATAGACAATCCATTCCGCATCTCCTTTCACCTTTTGCTTTTCTTACTCAGACAGCCTGTTCTGCAGACTGTTGTAGTCTCATCCTGGGTAGCCTTAAGTACAAGGGCAGTTTTATTCATTGATAACCAGTAGGAAGTCACTGGGCGTGCAGCTAAGAGTCTCATATTCTGGGCAGAGAGGGTGGACAGACACCATCTGTTTTGGTTGCTGAAAGGACTCAGACACAAGCAGCAAACTCTCTGAAGACAACTCAAAAGGAAGATTGGGGAATGGTGTGCTTCTCCTAACACATGTCCCCACTGCAACTGAAAAGATGATCACAAGCATACTCAAAGCCAATGAATTGTTTGTAGAATAGTAAATATATATGTTAAGAAGATGGACCTTATGCCTGCCCCATATGTGTATTGATTGGGAAGCAGAGTTTATATTTTAGCAATACCTGTCATTGGTTATTTATCACAGTTTTTTAGTTGCTCTTTGCAGCTGATCAGGACAACCTAGCTACAGCTCCCTTGTAAAATGTCAATCCTTCTGCCTGAGATGACTTGAATTCAAAGCCTTAAATATGCATTGTAACACAGAGAAAAATATCCTCATTTTGGTATGCATAGATTTCTGCATGTAACTGATTTTGACATTAAATTTCATTACGCTGTTACGAAAATGCCCTTTGTAACAGCTACACATACCATGGCAGAGATATGCAAAATCAAAACCTGGAATGCACATTTTTTTTTTTTTTTTTTTTTTCAAATGAGGAGTGGGTTCAAATTTGATTAACTTGATCTGAACTCATCCCTCTTATGCCATCCCTCTGAACCCAAAAAAGCCTGGTTTCCAGCTCTGGTTTAGATAACTATAACTACTCAGAAGATTTGGCTAAGTTAAACAGTGGCTCTCAACCAGAGGTATGTGTACTCATGGAGGTACTTAGAGATATTCCAGGGGATACATCAACTCATCTAGATATTTGCCTAGTTTTACACCAGGCTACATAAAAAGCACTAGTGAAGTCAGTACAGACTAAAATTTCATACAATGACTTGTTTATACTGCTCTATATACTATACACTGAAATGTCAGTACAATGTTTATATTCCAATTGATTTATAATTATATGGTAATGAGAAAGGAAGCAATTTTTCAGTAATAGTGTGCTGTGACACTTCTGTATTTTTATGTCTGATTTTTGGAAGTAAGTAGTTTTTGAGGTGAAATTGGGGGTACACAAGACAAATCAGACTCCTGAAAGGGTACAGTAGTCTGGGAAGGTTGGGAACCACTGAGTTACAACACCCCCATATAAAAGGGCAGAAAGGAAAATAGTGCAGCAGGTTGTAGATCCAGTGGCAGGTGAGTCTTATGGGACGTTCTGTCCTGTCCAGGTACTCATATGGCCATCGTCACCATAGTATCTGAGCACCTCACAATCTTTAATAGATTTCCTCCTTTTAATACCTTTTGAGGTAGGAAAATATTCCTATTTTATTTTGGTACAGGGTAGATTCAGTGATTTGCCCAAGGACACACAAGAAGTTTATGGCTGACTCATGAATTGAATCCATGTCTCCTACATCCATGTCAATGCTCTGTCTACTAGGCCATCCTTCTAATGAGAACAATCTTCTGGCTTTGATGAGCTTTGTGTGACTTTTCTGCTACAATCACATTCCAGTACAGAAGGGGGAGCCATACCTTATGATTTCCTCACACTTTCACATGCTGGTTCTCTTAGAGCTAGAGAAGAAGGAAATTGAGTTAAGAAGAACATGGCGCTGGTGGGGGTATATGTACAGAGAGATTATTTAATTCCAATAGAAGAGACGCTGATCAAGAACAGCAACATTATATGCACTCTATCTAAGATTGTGTTAAACATCAGTGGCTTTAGTGTAAATTATCCAGCAACCTGCTTGGAGCCCTGCAGTGTCCTATGTGAGTCTTGGGAACAAGGCTATCAAGGTAGGTCCCATGCCAGGCTTTTTGCAATGGAAATCTATTAATTTTTTTTTTTAAGAGATTAGATTCCCTTATGCTCAGTTGTGAGCTCCCCTGCTTCCTTTTGATGCTAGCCACAGTGTTGGGAGCACTCACTAACAGTCCTCTGTATTTATACACTGGAGCTGAAGATGTAATTTCCAGCTTGAGCAGACATACCCACGCTACCTCTGAGCTAGTGTGCTAAAAATAGAAATGTGGCCAGGGCGGTATGAGCAAGGGAGGAGCTAGCCATCTTGAGTATCTGCCGAGGATTTCAGGCAGTGAAGAATAGCTAACCTTGCATACTACTTGTAGCTATGAAATAATTTATTTTTCCCTAGTTGGCAATGAGATTTTTGTTACTTGAGTTGTTAAATAAGTAACAACTCCTCCCTATCCTCTTCCTTTGGTGCTCACCCTTCTCTTTCTGTTGCTGCAGTTTTTTTCCCCCTTGCATACCTTCCCGGTTTGCCAAGATCCTCATATTTTTGGAAAGACAGAATCCTATTTGGATGTTCTCCATGACAGGGCTGCATAACTTGCCAAATCTGTCTAAATCACACTGAAATCTTAGGACTAATTTCTGATGTGACTGGGAGCAGAATTTGGCCCCTAGTTAAGTGATAGTAGATAAGAAGGATCCTGAGCCCCCTGTGGCCTGAAGAGTACAATTTCAGAGTCTTTTCCTTGGCATATGTCTCCTGGAAGGCAGGACTGATGTCTGCGCTCCTGGGTAACCTACAATGCAAGTAAAGGAATTTAGATCTGTAATTGGCTCCCTCTTGGGGCTTGGCAGGCTCCTTTGCTGGCTGCTTGGAACAGCGAAATTGTCTGCGGAGGCTGTGTGTTAAAAGGCTAATTCTCTCCTTTTCAAACCCGTCAATTCCTCATGAGATCAGTGTAAAAGGAGTTTCAACATTTTAAAAAAAAGTGTCGTTTTCCCATGCCCGTTTTTCTGGATATGGAAATTTCCTCCAGTCAGCCCACATGCTAATTAGCAAAGAGCATTTTCCTGTGGTGTTTCCTTTGTGAATCAAGAATTAAATCCATGGCCCTATCTGCCAAAAAGGAAACTGGGCTCTTTAAGGATTGTGTATTTTTCTTTTAACACTTACTGTTGTATTATCAAAGTGTGTGCGTCTGTACGTGTGTTTTGAAGAGGAAACTAAAACATAAACTGAGGAAGAAAGGCACAAATTCACAGTAGTTTGTGTGATGTTATGTTTCACCTACCATCCCATGTTTATACAGCAGGGCTTTCGTTTTCCTCTTATATCAAAACATAAAAGTACTTTCATTTCTTTGTTACAGATAAATGATTATTTTAGATATCTCTAAGCTCATGGATTTTCACAAATTTCATGAAATATAATTTTCTCTATGCATTTCTTGATCCAAAAGCTATTTCCTACTAGACTCCTGAGCTCTAGGTCCTAAAAGAAAGCGGCATATATTGAAATCAAAGGTTCAATTAGCTGAATTTTGCTACAAATGCTGCATCTACAGATGCATGGTTTTCATAACCAGAGTCATATGGTTTTGCTTTCAACATTTCTACAACTATATGTTACTTAAGTATGTGGTTTCTGAGCCAGGGTGGGATAGATGTCTGAAGTTCATTAAGGTGAATTGGAAAAGCCAAACTGTCTGGCTGAAAAGTAACATTTTCCACTGCCGACTGCAAACTTGTAAATGTTTCTGAATCTAGGAGTTAAAAAAATGCCAGTTAGGGATACAGCAGGTGAATATTGAGGTTGCATTTACAGAACTTGTGACTTGTCCTGGCTTCTCTATCGGGCATAGAACATCCTTAAAATACATATTCATGGATTCTCTACAGCTTTTTTCAAAAAATTGTCTTCAGAGTGTGTGTGTGTGTGTGTGTGTGTTTAAAAAGAGAGGTGAAAGTCAAGGAGTCAGATTTTGGTTTCTGTTTAGTTGAGGAAAGCCACAGAATTTTTTTTAATATAGAAGCTGTTTTAATTTTATCCCTACGCATTCTCCTCCAAAACACTGTGTAGCTATAGACAAAGGACCATGTTGCTTAGCAACCAGAGTGAAGCTGATCAACATAGCTGTGGATTTTACCAAAAAATAACTTATCCTGGAATTTTAAGTGGATCATTCCTCCCGCCTCACCCCCCCCCCCCCCCCCACTATTTCAAATTAATATTACCCACTGGTACCCATGATTTAATCCTGCTAGGCCAAATCCAACTCTGGTGTAACTCCATTGGCTTCAATAAAGTTATACTAGGGATAAATTTGGCCCCTTCGCTAAATAGACTAAATACCTTTCTTAAAACCGCTTTTCTTTCTGCTGTGATTTCAGTGATGCACTTACATATTTGAAGGGCCTCCTACTTTCAGTGATGGGTGATTCTTGTTTCTTTTAGATGATGCAACTCCTGGTCTCACCTCTTTTCCAGCTTGTATGCGGTGTTGCTGTAGCAGTGTTGGTCCCAGGATATTAGAGAGACAAGCTTGTTTACTTAATTCTCAGTCTCCTTGCCCAGTTTTAAGGACCCTGCAGGTTGTCACTCCAGCTGCTGTGTCCTCCTGTGAGTGGATCTCTCAGCAGGGTTCAGGATGTTCTCTGAGGCCACTGAAGGGGCTCCGGCAGGGAGAGAAGAGACTGAACAAAGTAGAGTGAGCTGCCTCCAAATCCAGTAAGCCAAATAAAAGGCTCAAATGTCTAACAAAACAAAGACGTTACTGAGTGACATTCACTGCAGTGCAGAGGGCCAACACGAGGCTTATGCACCACGTGAGTCCCACTTGCACTGTATTTTGAGGGCTTCAAGTGGAACTGAAGTGGTACATAGGCCTTGTACTGGCCTTTGGCCAAGGGGTAAAACGAACTGTATCAAGAAGAAGAAAAATATTCAGCGCCATGGAAGATGTGCTCGGTTGGGTTTGTCCTTTTGTTGTGCTGCTTGGCAAATATGTTGGGGAAGGATCAAAGGATCCTTTTTTCCTCCCCACCCTCTTCCATGCAAGAAGCAGGGCAGGATGTTTTGTTGGTGCACATGAGTGTCTCAGTACTGTCGCAATCGTACAAACACCATGTACAGAAGGGGCTTGGTGTGAAGGAAGAGGGGAACTGGAACGTTAAATTAGTGGGAGCTAGTGCATGCTCGGCCCTTCTGAAAACAAGGCCACTTATTTAGATGCCCACATATGGATTTAGGCTCTTAAGTTTAGGCACTCACTTTTGTTGTTGTTCTATATTATGGCCAAGATTTCAAAACCTCTTCTTCTGGTATACAGTGAGGCATAGGATTCTACTGTGAGCGCACTATAATGCTAAGAAGTTAGTGGAGAACAGCACTTCTGTAAGTGATTCCTTTCCATCATTTTCTGTGGCAACATTATTTTAAAACAAGCTCTTTTAATGACAGGAATGGACCTGCACAGACATGACCAACTCTGTAAAGAGAGGGCATTATCATTAGAAACCTTCTAAAGAGATGGCTTCATGGAGGAGCAGCAACTTTCTTAACTGTAGGCAAAAGCGACTTGCTTTAAGATCCAACAGAGTCGTAATGTCTGTCAGTTTTCTTTTTTTTTTTTAACTGATTCTCCCTCCCTGCACTCCAAGTTTTAGCTAATGTAAATTAGACCAAGGGTTATTCTATTTTATAGAACGCACCATAATGGAGAGGTGGTCATGTGAACACCTCAGACCCCATTCTTGATTGTGTGAGCCCGTTTCCCACCCATGCACAGACACACAAACCGTCTGCCCTGGTGTTTGTGGTCACATAGCAATGGCTGCAGTGGCCACAGACATGTTGACATGGAGAAAGTAACATAAAGGACAGATTTCATGGCTTTTTCTCTGTCTTTAGAGTAATGCGTGATTTGTTGTTTTGAAAAAAGTTAATCGCACTGGGCTAGATCCTCAACTGGTGTAAATTGACATAGCTCCATTGATTTCATCAATTACTCCGATTTACATCAACTGTGGGTCTGGCCTACAGTCTGTGTCTAAAGATACTCCCTCATATAGGATCTGATCCAAACCCCTTGGAAATCAATGGCATTATTCCACTGATTTCAGTGAGCATTGGACCAAGCCCATAGTCTACATAGATATAAAAAATCACTATATGAATTGCCTTCTTTTGAGCTCACTTTCACCAGTTTTATTCTTGTCTATCTCCATTGGCATCAGCAAGATTTACACTGGTGTAAGAAGGAGAGGAATCAGGCCCACTAAGTGCATTGCACACAGAGCAAAGCACATCATGCAGCAATTCATGAACAAATATATGCAGGTATACTTGAGGGGGTTTGGGGTGTGAGAAGGTGGGACCAGGTGTGAGCATGTACCAGAGCTGCAGCTACGTGGAGAGGGAACGTGAACAGTGGTGTGCATATATCACCCTCAAACTCTCCTAGGCTTGTGCCAGTTCTCCATAGTATGGCTTCCCCTTTGCAAGTTATAGTGTCACTCAAACATGCTTTTAGTGTTGTCCTCATGATGAGGCAGCTCTCATTTTGATGAGGGTGCAGGATGGCACTGGTGAAAGATAAGCATGTGTAATTGTTTTTGTCTCGCTCACTCTCTTTAGATGCCAAATTAGGAAAGCTATTACTTTTTATTGCTTCCCCTGTCTCTTTTTTGGCAAGACAAGAGCAAGGGCAGCAGCATGCTCCAATCATCTGATCACAGATTTTCCTGCACACCAGTGACAGCAGTCAGCATGTACACCAAGCCTTCAGTTCCCTGAGACAGGTTCTCAATATATTAGCTGGATAGAATTGGTTGTTTTCCTTTGTAATTCTTTGAAACGAAATTTAGAACTGGTGAAAGGTGCTGGATTAATAAACCTGGAGCCTGAAGTCCTTCCTTTCCCCCACAGAATTGGTACAATATGGATAGTAGCTGTGCAGGCTTCCTCACGTAGCCTGGCCATTGTGCTTCAATCCTGTTCTGGAAGAACCACCTGTACAGATGGGACGCTGAGCCCACCCACTCCTGGGCCTCGCTGCTGAGATTCCCAGCGCTGGTAGGATGTTTGGTGGTGTGTGCACTCATCCACTTGGAACTGAACTTTGGCAACCAACTGATTTCACATTGGTCACTACCTATCTAGGTGGACTTGAACAAGTGACCTACAGGAGAGTCCCTCTATGCCATTACTAATTCCCTTAGTTATCCTCAGCATGTTATTAATCCTTCACCCACCATTAGGAACTGGAACACTTCAATATCCAGCTACTATGAGAGTAAAAATTGCTTCATGCTGCACACCCCTTCCCTTCTGTGGGTGAGTGTGATGGGGCATCTGCCCCACACTGGCAGAAAAGGAGCCCTAGGAAAGCTGTGCAGGAGGCAGCCAATCACAGAAGGGCTTATAGGAGCAGCCAATCAGGGCCAGGTTGGCCCATATAAGAAGGGCTGCAGAACAGGGTCAGTCACTCCCTGGAGCTTGAGAAGGGAGGAGGTCTGGCTGGCTGGCTTGCAGGCGGAGGGCCGCAAGCACCCCGGACAGAGCATTGCTGCAGGCAGAGACCCAGAGAGCTAAAGGCAGCCCCTGGCAGGCTGCGGGGATCTGCAGACTGAGGCCCTGATGCAAGGGCAAGAGGGTGCTGGAGCCACGTGGGAAGTGGCTAGACCGTGGACTGCAGTTTGCCACCGAATGAAGTGGCCAGACAGTAGACTGCAGGTCCCCCTGGAAGGGGGGGGAACATAGTGTAGCACAGCCAGAGGGCAGTGTCACTGAAGAGGATGCTGTGGTCCTGGGAGTGATGTGGGTCCAGGAACAGAGGTGACAGCGGGCAAGACACCACCAGAAGAGGGTACAGCCAACAGGAGGCACTGCAGTGGTGAGTTGCATCCTGTCACATGTGGTGGAGAATGTGGGCACATGGTCACCCCTGATATAAGGGGAGGATAGGCAATCGTCCCCAAAGTCATTGTCTCAGAGTTGAGTTGAGGTGGAGGCAATGGAGTCAGGGTATGCAGAGGCCTTCCTTGCAGAGGGTTCTTCTGGCTTCCCGGACTGGACTCCAAAGTTGGTGCCCCTGTGAAAAGGGGCCGACAAGCAGCAAGCACTGCTGCAGGTGCTCACAACCCAGCGGAGACAATGGGAGGCATGGGAGTACCTGCAGGCCTATATGAGCCGACTAGCAGAGCAGCAGCTGTACCTGTTCAAGTCACTGCGAGTGGGGGGGGTCCATAGAGGCCCCGGAGAGTGAGAGAGGAAGCCCGGCACCAGGGCCGGAGGCTGGGCCAAGTGAATGTACTGCCTGTGGGCAACATGGACACTGGAAGAGAGCGTGGCCCTACTCGGGGGGGGGGGGGGGGGAGAACGACAGAATCTTCTCCCGGAGTCTGGGAAGGGGCAGGAGCCCAAGAGAGTCCTCCCTGTGAGGCGAACAGGGAGCAGATGGGTGTGTTGGACCTGTGGGCAACAGGGGCACCTGAGGAGGGAGTGCTCTCTTAGTTGCAGGACTGAAGCTAGCCCAGAGGAAGGGGCTGAGCAAGGGAAGGACAATGGGAGGCCCATGGCCAAGGGGAGGCAAAGGGCTTGCTTCCGGTGCCAAGAAGAGGGCCATATTAAAAAGGCACTGCCCCCTTTGGAGAAGATGGGATAAAAAGGGGATGCCTGAGAGCCTGGCTGGGTCAGAGACTGCCGAGAGGGATGTGGCAGTGACAACTGTGGACCCAGAGGGGAGCCATCTCCCACACCTAGTGGGGTAATAGGGAACGGGTGGATAAGAAGACCCTGATGAACAAGGGAACCCACACAGGAGCAGAACATGCCACGATACGGACTCAGACCCTGGAGGAGGGAGGCAGATGGTGCCTCCTGGTGGATAACCTGAGGCAGGAGAGGGATATCCTGTGGGTGCAGCTGCATGGGAAGTAGGGAAGGTAATTCTCTCCCCCCCCCCCCACCCAGGGGGTTGGTCTTAAGGGGGAGGGTGTGTGATGGGACGTCTGCCCCACACTGGCAGAAAAGGGGTTAAAAGCAGCCCTAGCAAGGCTGTGTAGGAGGCAGCTGTTAAGCAAAAAGATTCTTTTACTTAAGAATTAGGCAAGCACAGACAATACTGAAAGGGGTTTATTCACAGTACCGGGAAGACTGATAAAACCGCTTTCAAAATATGGTGCCACAGTGACCAGTTATATACATTCTCTTATTAATTTATTTGCATTTATTTGTACATACAGAGACAGACATTGTTACAAGTCAAGAGAGAACCCTGAACAAAGATAAAAATAGGAACAGTACATACATATAGAGGTCATTCTGATTGCATTAAGTATTTATGGCTACCTTGCGGGGGAAAGAGGCGGGGGGGGGGGGGGTTAGGAAGGAGTGATACAGATATCCGGTGAGCTGTGAAGGGGCGGGTTGTTCTGTTCTAAGAGCTGAGTTACTAGGTGGGCATTTGATCATATAAGTTTATCAAGTGTTTACAGTTGTCAGTGCCCTTGGGCTACTGAAGCATTCCTGCTTGATTTGCGGCTTCTGTCTTAGCTGTTAGCTAAATTTTAACTCTTGCCTGACACAGCCAATCACAGAAGGGCTTACAGAAGCAGCCAATCAGGCAGGGCCGGCTCTAACTTTTTTGCTGCCCCAAGCAGCAAAAAAAAGCGCTGCCCCCCGAGCCCCCTCCGCCGAGTGCCGCGCTGCCCCCCGAGCCCCCTCCGCCGAGCGCCACGCCGCCGGAACCC
Organism: Emys orbicularis; assembly: GCF_028017835.1. Lineage (NCBI taxonomy): Eukaryota > Metazoa > Chordata > Testudines > Emydidae > Emys > Emys orbicularis. The sequence continues at coordinate 214,150,591 of NC_088683.1, forward strand.
CCCCCGAGCGCTGCGCCCCGCGCCGCCGGAACCCCCCCAGCGCACCCCCCCGCCGAGCGCCGCCGGAGCGCCCCCCCCCCGCGGAATGCCGTGCCGCGCTGCCCCCCGCCACCCCAAGATTGGCCGCCCCTTACCAGGGGCCGCCCCAAGCATGTGCTTGGTTGCCTGGTGCCTGGAGCCGGCCCTGCAATCAGGGCTGGGCTGGCCCATATAAGAAGGGCTGCAAAACAGAGCAGGGTCTGTCACTCCCTGGAGCTTGAGAAGGGAGGAGGAGCTTGCAGGCGGAAGGCAGCTAGCACCCCAGATAGAGCAGTGCTGCAGGCAGAGACCCAGTGAGCCGGCAGGCTGCAGGGATCTGCAGGCTGAGGCCCTGATGCAAGGACAAAGAGGGTGCTGGAGCCATGTGGGAAGTGGCTAGACTGTGGACTGCAGTTTGCCACTGAAGGGAGTGGCTGGACAGTAGACTGCATGTCCCCCTGGAATGGGGGGAAACATAGTGTGGCACAGCGAGAGGGCAGTGTCACTGAAGAGGATGCTGTGGTCCTGGGAGTGATGTGGGTCCAGGAACAGAGGTGACAGCGGGCAAGACACCACCAGAAGGGGGTGCAGCTCTAATTCCCCGTACAGCCAGTAGGAGGCACTGCAGTGGTGAGTTGCATCCTGTCACCATGAGTGTCCTCTCTTCAGCCCTCCCAGATCCTTCTGGGGTGTCGAACTCAGGGTTCTCAACTTCACATTTCTTGAGCTTCTGAAGTATCAGTGCTCTGTGTGTGTGTGTGTGTGTGTGTGTTCCCAAGGAAACAATATTTAACATTTGTAAAATGCTCTTCCCCTTTCACTTAAAAACAGACCAGTTGACTAATGAATCCTCTACATCCCTGGGAGGTAGATAAATATTATCTCCATTCTACACATGGGGAGACTAAGGCAGAGAGGCAAAGTGACTTGCCCAAGGCCACAGAAGGATTTGGTGTCTCAGCCAATTTCTGGGTCCTAGTCCTGCATTTGGGGAACTAGACCAGGCTTCTCTCAAACAATACAGACCACAAACTGAAATAAACCAGAACTAAACAACAATCCCCAAGTTAAATTCAGTTGTAAAACATTTAAGGAAATGATGCAGCTTTGGTTAGTAGCGTGGACTCTCAGAATGTGGTTGTGATGCTGGCAGACCAGGAACCAGCTATTGCCCAGGCTCCAGGCATTAACTAAGAACTAACAAACTCGTAGCTGGAGACGAGACCAGTCTACCTGTATGTTAGCTTTGCTCAGAATAGGTATTAGTCTTATAAGAATGTATTTAGTGTTTAGACTTTCTGAAATACTTGTAAGTTGCTGCTTGCAGTAATCTCACTTGTAATGTCTATTCCACGCTATAAGAAAATATGTGAGTTTTGCTTTCAAACTTTGAAAATGTTTGCTCTGAACTTGTGAACCCAGGCATGGGAATTCCCCCCCCCCCCCCCCCCCGCTGTCCAGGAAGTCTATCAAAATTTAAGTGAGCCATTATAAGACAAAAGCATTGTTAATTGCCCCACCCACGGAGAAGTATGTGCAGAAGGCCTCATCGCTTGGAATGTTGGAAGAGGGAAATAAAGAGATGACATAAAGATTTTTCATCTCTTTGCTGTTTGAACTCTCACAGGGCCAGAGAAATTAAACCAAAACCAGAAATTCCAGCGGTTACCTCCAGGGTCTTCCCTAAAAGACACTTTGAATTGACAGATCACTACAACTCTATCGTTCTTGGGATTTAGATGGTAACTCATTTGTGTGCGTATGTTTACTTGTTTTAACCTGTAAATAACTCTCTCATTTCTTTTTCCTAGTTAATGAACCTTTAGATAGTTTATTACAGGACTGGCTACAGATGTTGTCTTTTGGGTAAGATCTAGGGTACCAACTGATCTGGGGTAAGTGACTGACTGACTAACCTCTTGGGACTGCAAGCAACCTGAATATTGTGTGGGGTTTTATTTATTTATTTATTTGGTGGTATGTGACCATTTATCACTAAGTCCAGTTTGTCTGGGTGGCAAGATAGACTGGAGCATTTAAGGGTATGTCTACACAGCAACTAGACACCCATGGCTGGCCTGTGCTAGCCAACTCGAACTCGCGGGGCTGTTTCATTCCTGTGTAGACTGCCAAGCTTGAAAGTCTAGTTGCTGTGTAACCATACCCTTAGAGGACTGTCTCTGACTCCATGGTGAGACTGGTACAGTGATCCAGGAGTTAACATTTGTTCCTGGCTTGGTGAAATCTAATTCTAGAACACACCACCAGTTTGAGGTATCTGCGCGGTTTTTGACAGCCTGCCCTGAGGTAGGCACTCACGGTTGTGAGCTACTCCAGACAGCGTGACCGTGAAAAGAGTTGCCTTTCTGAGAGTGATGAAATTAAGTCAGCCACTATGAATTGTATGCGGTCATAGTGGGAGAGATAGGTAATGCATTTCCTGCAAAAGAATAGCTGCATGGTATGAGTATACATCATCTGCCGGCTAGGAGTATAAGTATATCTCTGCCATACTTTCCCCCCATTCTCCTCAGGAGGAGGTGGGAGCTGCTGTTTTGTAGGGCCTCTTGTACTTTTGCTGGTGCTGTGCTCATCCTATATAAACCAATTTAGTTGCAGAAATTAACCTAAGCGGCTAACTTTCTTGCCACAATATTAGACAAGGAGCCGGATTCTGATTGCAGTTACACCCATTTAGTCTAGAGTGATTCTGTTGACTTTGGTGGAGTTGCTCCAGCTCTTTGCCATTGTAGCTGAGAAAAGAATCAGCCTTGAGAATCTGTCTCTAGAGCAGCTGGGAGAGGAAAATGAGAGCATCTGTGCCCCGTTCAGCAAGGATACTCTGCTGTGCTGCCAGCCAGCACTATCAAAAGCACTGCTGTAGGGAAGCCTGCAACACTTCAGTCTTATTATTAATCATGAGTATTCCGACCCTTACTAAGTGGGGGAGTTGGGGACTGTGGAATCAAGAATGCCCCTCAAAACCCAGCCTATATTGTCTAGTTTTTAAAAATTGCCCTTAATTTTAGTTCTGTATTCAGACATATTATTCCAACCACTTTGAGAGAGAAAAGGACAAGCGAGGACAGTCCTTCAGTCCAAACTACATGAGGTTTATTTAAAAATGCAAGGAGGGGGAGAGGGTTTTAATTTGAATTATGTTGGTGCCCACAAGCTTGGCAATAATTAAAGGTCTGCCAGCATTTCTATTATATATTCTCTTTTTGTGCATTTTAATATTTCAGCTGCTTCAGATCGCATCAGGCTGATGCTTAGCAAACATGTTTTCACTCTGATGCAAATCAAAACCTCATAAGACCATGTTGAGGCTTGTGTTTTTGCTTGAAAGTGCAGGATCTTGTTGTATGAATACAGGAAAGGCTAGTGCATCAACATACATTGCACAACCTTGTGTAACACTCCCAGAGACAGAGAGGGGAAAAAAGATCCCTTCTAGTCTGGGCTGGATTGAGGCATAGATCCATAGAATCTTTGTCCCCTCCCAAAATCTTCACGTGCCCTCCCCCCAGCAGGCTCTGTGGGCTCTACATGCCGGCTGAGTCGCTCCCAAGCTCCTCTGTCCCACCCCTGCTCAAACCATGTTGTGGGGCGATTTGTAGGGCTTAGGAAGCATTGTGGACTGAGGGTGCCCTCCCCCCCCTCCCCCCCCGGGTCCAGTACTGGCAGCAGGTAACTGACGGGAAGCAACTGACTGTGCTTCATGCAACCCATTCACTTGTTATGTTGATGCCACCACGTCGGACCATGGGACCAAGTTTTCTGCCTTAATCCTCTGTGCTTCTAGCGCATGGTTTCTGTGGGAGACCTGGGATATTTATCTTCCTTCACCTCAAGACACTAGGTTTATTTTGAGCAAGGACACAAAACCATGAACAAAGCATGAATTTACAGTAGCCTTGTAAATATGTAAAAGAGAGTTGAATAGTAAACAATGTGGAGTAGCTTGCAGCTGTGGCCTAATGCTTAGTGTAGTGCATGAAAGCTCATGATCTAGTTCAGAATTGGCTACAAAAAGAAGTAGGTCAATCATCAAGTGAGTGATATGATGTATCAATCAATAGTATTCAGTGTAAGTATGTCTCTAGGCTGATTTATGAAGCTATATGTTGGGTGTGCGGTATACCCTTTACCAGTATTGCCAACCCCAAACGTTCAAAAATCAGGGGATTATGTAAAAATAATAGATGTGGTGTTCTTTTTATTTGCCTTCTGCTTTTTGAGCCTTTAGGGTGCATTGGGGTCACATTTTGAAGCTCTCCCCATAACCATGGGGGCTAGACACTTATTTTCTTTAAGAATGAAGGCTGAAAGCATCACACATCCACTTGACTCCAGGAGCTGGGGCTTTAAGGAAAACAATTATCATGAGATTTCTGACAAAACCATGAGAGTTGCTAACACTGCTTTACCAACTCTCTGCACTTGATCCTGATCCGCTCAATTATAGTTTGATTGTATGCCAATAACAAAACCTCAGTGATGAGTTTGAAGTAGAGCTGAGTTCTTGGGAACCAATTGGATAAGGTCTTGAAGGCTACCCCAACAAAGATCTCCTCAAGAAATCTGTCCCAGGGCAGTGTTGGCACAGACTCAGGGTGGATGAAACCTTTGCACATCAAAATGATCTTGATAAATTAGAGAACTGGTCTGAAATCAATAAGATGAAATTCAGTAAAGACAAGTGCAAAGGACTACTCTTAAGAAGGACAAATCAAATGCACAAATACAAAATAAGAAATAACTGGCTATACAGAGTACTGCTGAAAAGGATCCGGGGATTATAGTGGATCACAAACTGAATAGGAGTCAACACTATGATGTTGTTGCGAAAAAGGGAAATGTAATTCTGGGATGTATTAACAGGAGTCTAATATCACCGACATGGGAGGTGATCACTGCACTCTACTCCGCATTGGTGAGGCCTTAGCTGGAGTACTGTGTCCAGTTTTGGGAACCGCACTTTAAGAAAAATGTGACAAATTGGAGAGAGTCCAGAGAGAGAACAAAAATGGTAAGCGATTTAGTGAACAACTGAGGAAAAGTTGAAAGAATTGGGCATATTTAGTCAAGAGACAACTGAAAAGGGACATGATAACCAAATATGTAAAAGATTGTTATAAATAGGGTACTGGTGATCAATTGTTCCCCATGTCCACTGAGTAGGACAGGAAGTTACTGGTTTAGTTTGCAGTAAGAGAGATTGATTGGATATTAGGGGCGGGGGGGAGTCACTATAAGTATAGTTAAGCACTGGAACAGGTTACCTAGAAGGTTGTTGAATCCTTGTCACTGGAGGCGTGTAAGAACAAATCTCTGTCCGTGATGGTCTAGGTACTCTTAATCCTGTGTGTGGGGATGGACTCACTAGATGACCTCCTGAGGCCCCTTCTAGCCCTACATTTCTGAGTCTATCACAGTTTACAACACTCAGAAAAAGAACCCAGGTACGTACTTTTTTTTTTTTTTTTTTTTTTAAGAAAGCAAAACAAAGGGGACTAACAAGACATGTGCCTGTCATCACCCTGAGAACTTTGCTTGTATGTTGTATCCCATTCTCCATCTCTTCATCCATTTTTCCTTTCAGATTGTAATCTCTTCAAGACAGGGACTGTCTGTAACTGGGTGTTTGTACAGTGCATATCATAATGGACCCTTGAGCCTGAATCAGGCCTTTCAGTGTTACCACAATACAGATGATGATGATGATGATTTAAACTGAGCTGGTCGCTGTCCTCAAACTTTGTGAATTCCAATGCTTCTTGGAGATCATAGGTGGGATAATACATTCTGGGGCCCTGTGAGCATTAAAGAGTTGAACACAGTAGATGGCTGGAGGCCAGCAGAGAGAGCCATATCTCAAATGTCCAAGGAAATATAACCAAAAGTAAAGGCCTGACCATTTTAAAGGAATTAGGTTTTAGGGGTCCTGTTGTGATCTAGGAGAGAGTGTGGAATGTCGGATGAAGGATTTGGTTGGATAGATTCAAAGAGGGACTGAGAGAAAGAGAAGTGGCCTTGAACAGATTCAGAAAAATATGAGGCTAGTTTCTGTGCCAATTTATCCTACTTAATGCAAACCCATTGGCAGGGCCGGCTCCAGGCACCAGCTTAACAAGCAGGTGCTTGGGGCGGCCAAGGGAGAGGGGCGGCACCTGCGGCAATTCGGGGGTGGCAGGTCCCTCACTGCCTCTAGGAGCGAAGGACCTGCCGCTGAACTGCCGCTGCCAATCGCGTTTTTGTTGTTGTTGTTGTTTGTTTTTGTTTTTTGTTTTTTTTCCAATTGCCGCTGCCGATCGCGATCGCGGCTTTTTTTTTTTTTTTTTTTTTTTCCCTTGGGGCAGCAGAAATGCTGGAGCCGGCCCTGCCCATTGGGGATGTGCACAGTGAAAATCTGTGTAGAATCTGACTCCCAAACTTTCAGTTGATTATTCAAACCAAACCTCCAAATCTCTTTTGGATTTTGCAATCTATATTTTCAGTCTATTTATCAAAGTGCTTGCATTTCCTGTTTAAAGGCAAATGAAATATTCTTCATAAATATTGAGTGAATAAAGATAATTTGTAGCACAGAAGCTGATAGAAAAGAGGGACTGGAGTTGCTTGAAGAATTAACTAGGGATTGGTGAGGCACAAAGGAGCTTAGAAGAGATTGGAGCAGCACAGGGAGTTGACAGGATTGGAGTAGCCTGATGGAGCAGAGACCATAAGATCAGAGTGACAATAACAATTGTATGGATTCTGTAGCTGGGAGGATTGTAGTCAGGGAAGGAAATTGGGAGTGGTGGTGGTGGGGGAATTCATGGTACTCTCTTCTCACAGAACAAGCCTAATATTTCCTTTCTGACACAACCATTATTTAAGATATGGTTTCTGTGACCATTGATTGACTATCTCAGGGTGCTACATCAGAAAAGAAGAAGAGTATGGGCATGAAAGCATTAACTATTAAAAAGTACTTCACAAACTTTTGAAACAACTTTATTTTAAACAGATCTGTGCTGGTCCAAAACTATTGGTTAAATTCATGCGTTAGCTAAGGCGTGACTGAAGTAACAGCAGTTTTGGCCATTGTAGAGTTTTTACTTCCTAACGAGAGAGATTTTTGTTTTATATTGATCTCTATAACTATTTTAAATTGTGCAGTCTATTATCAATTGCTGTGCTGTGTCATCTGCCCTCCTGTTTCCTGCCAACGTACAATGGTTGATATTTAATATGGAATCCAGTGGTAAACCTTGTCAGATGCAGAGTTCAGTGGTAGCAGTTACTGAGACAGAGTAGAAGAGGAATCAGATCAAATAATGTCTTACATTATGTAGTTTCCTTCATCCAGAGAATCCAAAACACGTTGTAAACTGTTTACAGTAATCTTCTGACCACATCACTAAAATGCAGCTATCTCTGAGATAGAACACAGCAACTTATTAGTAGTACAGAGAACACTGAATAACAATTTAGGTCCTCAAGTGAGGAAGGATAGTGTAGCTATTTGACACTATAAGGATTATTTTATATAGACAAAACACAACTATCCAGGTTAGAATTTGGCCAGGATACTCTATTTACACTTACAAAAAGTATCATAGTATCCTTAATACCACAAATAGTCAGAACCCCTGTGTTTTTTTGCTACTGAAAAGCGGTCCAGGCCACAGGTTCTCTGCTGTTTTAGGGTGGCATTTACTGAATCCGTAATGCCACTTCATCTAGTACCCTGGATTTTCCTTGGCGATCTCCCATCCTTGTACTGATGTGGCCTGACCAAGGTCATTGTGTAAGATTGACAAAAATGTGCAGCCCAAGCCCAAGCCCTTGGCAAGTTTTACCAGAATGTCAGCAGCTCTTTCCACAACATGAGGCTGGTGCAGTTATGGCACCAGTTCTTTGGAAAGGAATTTACTCCAGTCCTGGGAGGGTGGTACGACTTTGCTCGATGACTGAAACAAATGTGGAGGAAATTACTTAGTACAATCCTTACAAGAGTTTGGTAAACTCTATAGCTATATAGGTGGTACCATCAAGGCAATATGGGCCATGCGTACACAAGTAACACCTGTGCGAGGTGGGAGCAAACTATTGTTGGGTTGGTCTCAAGCAATACTGGCACATCTTGAGCCTTGCACAGAGCAGTGAAATATGGCAGAAAAAGAGGGGTCCATGGATGAGGGATGTATTGGGGGAATATAGAGGTGGGGAGCAGAGAGAAGGAAGGAATCGGGGTGCTAATGATGTCAGGGTTCAATGTGGGATGGAAGCGTTGAGAAGGAATTGGAGCATGAGATGGAGAATGTGAGGAGGGTTTAGTGCAGAAAGGAGGGGGGCTGGGAATAAGAGTAGCATGCATATGAAAGGAAATTAGAGTGCTGAGAAGGGATCAAAGCAGCATGAGGAACAATAATGGATACAATGTTTTGCTAAGAAATAAAAAGGTGGGAGTTTAGATTGACATGCAGATGTCATTTATGGAAAATACAGTTTCCAGGGAATTTCCAGCAACAGTATTAATAAATAATCCTTTTATTATAAGCTTTGCTTTACAGACCCATTCCTACTCTCACTCTGGCTGTTATCATTTTTAAAGGAACATTGTCATAAGATTCTTATGTACCAGCATTTTTTAATATGTATCCTCCACCCTATTTTTTGTGTGTATGCAAACTGAAATTGATTTAAATGGTAAGAACACCCCAGATTTGGGACCAGATTCTCAAGTCTTGCACCAGTTGCATTCCTCACCCTTTTAGGGGAGGAAGAAGTGTCTTGGAGGCAGGGGACACCAGCAGAAGGCAAGTCTGAGTTCTGCTCTGCCAGTTTCCAACTGGCCTATGGTCCTTTACATTCACCACTAGTGTAAGTTAGAGCAGCCCCCATACTTGGGCCGGAGGTGGCACAGACCAACCCACAGAATCAGGGAGCCATAACCAGTTCCTAGACAGCCTCCCACTCTCCAGTGCAAAGCAGATCTGAGATACAGGAGAGAATCCAGCCTTTTTGTTTCAATTTGTCATTCCAGTCCTCTTTCGGACTCAACCGCACTTTTCTAGACACCCAGCTTCTGTATCAGAGATGGAAACACAATCACAGCAGTACAGACAGGCAGACCGCTAAAACAAAATATTAGTGCAAAATCTGCATCAAAATAACATCAAGGATTTCAGTACTTCAAACTTGGTGAGTTACATGATCACTGTTTAACTTTCATTATTTTAATCTAATGACTAAAACCAACAAGAAGGACAAAAAATTGATAGTCCCTTCTGGACAAATCCCACTATTTTTTGTAGTCCATGTACAGCACCTAGATTTCGTAGTGATAAATGTTTTAGCAGTGCTTATAGTTTAGATTAATGTGACCCATGTTGTTTACTATACAGTGGTTGAATTTTGCAGTTTTGCCTCTGGAATTTGTGAATTGCACTGGGTATTCCCCCTAGCATAGATCATCTTTTTAAAATGCATTTTGCTTCAACAAAGAGATATCTGTGTAAATAGTAGTAAAAGTCACAAATAAAGATTTTTGCATTATGTTTGTTGCACAGATTGACTGGAGTTTTTCTGTATAGTGACTTTTTAAAATAACAATAGGATTAAGGAGATAAGACCAGACAATGAATAAAATCACTAGTATATCAGCCAGCACAATCCAGTGTTAGATATGCAAATACAAAGCAAAGAAATGTAGAGATAAGGCTGTCCCTTCTGTCCCTAACTCACCCTCTCCATGCCGAGATATTGTAGCAATACAGTACATAATAGTGATGGGCACACCACAAAAGATTTGGCTTTCTTCAGACTAGCATCCAGATTTATACTGACACCCAGACTGTTTGAAATACACTTGCAAGGGTGGCTCTAGATCCATTTGTGTCCAAGGTTAAGATGGGGTTTGGTGCTCCTTTTCCTCCATTGCTCTCTGCTTCTTTCCTCCCATTGGGCTAAGCAACTGTTCCAGTCCCCTGTTTGACTAACTTCATCCTCAGAAAGTGCCCCTGCTTCTGTCCAGCGTGAGGGCAGGTGGGAAAGGAGTAGCACAGGGACAGCTGAGCAGCAATTCCTCAAAGGGAGAAAAGTTGCTTGACTGAATATAAGCAAAATGGTTTCTCCGTTGCCGCTGGTGGTGCCCTGTTAGGCATGAAGCCTTAGGCATAAAATAAGCATGTGGCCACCTAAGACCCCCCTTTGTTCCTCCCAGAGGTCTCCTGTGACAATCCCCCCTGCTCTTTTTCCCAACATGGGATCTGCTAACAGGCCTTAGCTCCCTGATTGAGGTCTAATGGTGGGTTCAGTCCCCACCTCCAGTAGCAGTTAAATTTTCAGAGGGAAAAGTGGGTTTGCCTCTCTGGCAGCTCAGTGTCCTTTAGAAAAGGTTTGTGACCCCCTTCTGTCCTCTCTAGTAGCAAAGTTTTCTCTGAGGGACACTACTACTATTGACATTTCACACCACACTGGGGCTGTCATGCTTGGGTCCCCCCAGAAGCACAGCACGCTGCAGAAGCCATATCCTGCGTGTAGTTTGACTGGCACTATGGTTTCCAAGGCGCACTCTGGGGCACTGCTAATGGGGAAATCCAGGCCAAATTTGAGACACAGCAATGGTGGGGCCCAGCAGAGATGGTGACTTCTCTTCAAAAAGAGGAAGAGAGACGTGGTTGCCTGGGTGGGAGGGAGCTGGGGTTGGAGGGTGGAGTGATTTAATTGAACTTGTTTGAACCCGAAAAAAGGTTTAAATTCACTTCAGGAGATGGGCAGTTCTTATTTTGCTCATGGCAGTTCACCCATCATTCTGACACCCACCCCCACGCTCGGGCTAAAAGTTAATGTGAATGGCTAGGGCTAAGCAGGATGGAGCTGTGTTAAAGACCGCATGGAAATCTAATTCTTACCTTCCTGGCATTTTTGGATTTCAGTCTGACTATTATTTTAATGTAGATTTAAAATCACTTGTTACTTTTCTTCAGTTTAGAAAGTAGATTAAGGTCAGTGTATTGCCAGATAGAACAGTCAGTCGCAAACACTGAAACATGCCTGTGAAAAATGTCCAACAGAATATTCTTTATCTGAGATTAAGCTCTACCATCCATGCTTAATTTAGGAGCATTAATGATGTGTGGATTTGACATAAGTTTCTAAGAATGTAATATTTTATTATGTGATAACGTAATTAAAATGTCACTTATCAAGGGGCAAATTTTAATGAAGTTAAACGCACCTTGATAGTATATTATTTGACCTGTTATATAAGAGGATTATTTCCCTGTCTGTTACTGACTGAGTTTTTTTTTGATCGTACAAAAATGATTGTTGTGCAATTAGCTTTTTCTTTAGAGAAGGGTAGAGCCATATGCTACAGCCTTTTTATTACCACGGCGATTCCCTGCTAGCGGAGTTAAACTGAGGATGCCCTCTGGTTTTACACTTTAAGTTCATTATCTCCTTCAACTGCTAAAGAATTGGGATATGTTGTTAGTCTGTGGTAAAATGTGCGAAAAGGGGGCCAGGGAGAAGACGACTATAATTAGTGATATCTGCTGAAGGTCATTTGTACAGAACTGCATTCAGTTGGGACTGAAGGGATTGATGGTGAGGAAAGGTTAAAAGAGTTCAATACGTATAGCTTGGCAAAGCGATGACTAAAGGGGGACATGAGACCCATCTACATCGAAGATGTAAACACCAAGGAGGAAGTAGAATTATTTAGCATGGTACAAGGTGTTCTAGCTAGGCATGATGGGAGGAAACTACGAATGTTTTATCTTAATATGAAAACTTTCCTAGTAGTGAGATATAGGGAACAGTGGAATAGGCTTCAGGGGGAGTGGTAGGATTCTTTTCATCAGGCACATGGGAACGAGGCTGGACACCATTGTTTCAAACTGTGAGGCCCATACTCAGTATTTTCTCAAGCAAATTCCCATAAAAGTCAGTTGGAGATTATCTGAGTAAAACCTGCATACATTCATCAAGATTGGGCCCATTGTTATTGTAGTTCTTTTTTGTCCATAGCACCCATGTTGTAGTAGGTGCTTTCTAAAAGGGCTAGGCCCTGTCGCAAGGTGCTCACATTTGTAGAGCACTGTAAGTTTCTACGTGCTTTCAAAGTGGGGTCCTGCGAGTTGCTAAGAACACCCTGAGACATGAATTGGAGTTCCTTTATCTGTGGTGAGAGAATTGGAACCCAGTCATGGAAAATAATTGTGAGGGTGTGTGATGGGGTAAACTAGGCCCTGAAGCCCCCTGGTGGAGGACTTGTGGCCCTGCCACACCCTGCCCCAGAAAAGGGCAGTAGAGAGGTCCCCCGAGCAGGCTAGAGTTGGTGTGTGGGAAGCAGCCAATCAGGGCCCAGTAGGCTAGTATAAGAAGAGCTGGAGGGCCAGAGCAAGCTCAGCTCCTTGCTAGAGCTGGAGGAGCGTGGATGGTGCTCTGGGATGGCTGCTGGGACTCCATCAGGACAAGGCCCTCAGACAAGGGTAAAGAATGTGCTGGAGCCACAGGGAAGTGGCCCAGGGAATTGTAGCAGAAACTGTGTATTTAAAGGGACATTGCAAAAGGCTACTCTCTCTAGGGTCCCTGGGCTGGGACTTGGAGTAGAGGGTGGGCCTGGGTCTCTCCCCTCCCCCTCCCCCCTTGCTCCTGGGAAAGTGGTTTGGATTTTGAGGCACCCCAGAAGGGGGCCTGAACTGTAGCAGCCCATCTGAAGAGCTGGGACCAGAAAGGCCCTGAGAGGGTGAAGACATTGCCTCCAGGGAAGGAGCCCTGGGGCACTGCTCTATTCCGGAGCAGGGACAAACTGAGGGGAACATCACAGAGAGCACTGAGAGATGCCCCTGTTGGACTTGTACCCCAAAAGGGGTTTGCTTTGCTTTTATCTCACAGACAGACTGTGTATGAGTTGGCCGGAGAGCTGAGTCAGTGAAGACCCACCACAAACAGAGAGTGCAGGCATACTTACTCGGCCAGGGGCCGCTCGCGAGAGGTGAGTGCAACCCTGTTACAGGGTGACACAAAAGAGGGATGGGATGAATTCTAAGAGAACATTTAAGACTGAATATCAGGAAAAACTTCCCACCAGTTAGGTCTATTAGGCTGTGGACAGCATGGAAATGTCTGAGACATTTAAACTAGCCAGTACAAAGCACTAGTAAAAATACTGTAGGCAACAATCCTGCAATGGCAAGAGGATGGACTACGTTACCTGGCAGGTCTTTTCCAGCTCTCATTTTTGTGGGCATTGTAGTAATCTAGCCTTGAGGTCACAAAGGCATAAATCACCGAGGTAAGGTTCACACTGGAGAAAACCAGTCATACAGCTGGACTAGCATTAGATGAAAAAGGTATTACATTCTGCTGTTGTCGCCTGGGAACCCACTATCCGTGATGGATCCAGTGTGATCTCACAGCTATGTACTGTACTAGCAAAGTTTGGATAGACACCTTTGAAAGGTGCTGGTATGGCCCTAGCCTGTTTCTCAAAATGGTTCGCCTTGTCTATCAGCATCACTTCCATCTTATCCAGACTAACCCTAAACCAGTTTGCTCCTATCCACATCTTGGTCTCTTTCAAACTCTAGGAAAGCATGGATACCATGATACCTGGATTTGATAAAAAGACCAAATCCTACTTCCCTGTAGTCACTGGGAGATTTGCTATTGATATCACTTGCAGCAGCTTCAGGCCCATAGATCTGACTGTTGTCCACATTCTGGTGACACTTCAGGCCAAAAGGCATTACTGTTCCCTTTCAAAGGTCCAATCTCCACATTAAACAAGAAGAGTTAGGAGATGGAATAATCCTCAGTCTTCTTTCTTACATATGTTTATTTTTCATCCCTCATTTTCATCAGCCTGTCTTTGACTCCAGGACTCTGAACTGATTCCACAGACCATAATCACAACCATGAATGTTCCTGCATTTAACAGGTGAGTGTTCAATCTTGACCTGAAAAATGTGACAGACTTCTCTAGCAGGCAAGGGGCTTCAGAATTTAATGCAAGTCCTACCTGTGCACCCAAGTACCCTCACTCCCACCACCAGTGTCTTCTCTAGTCAATAATTAAAGTAAACAAACAAAAACCCCACAACACTAAACCTGCTTCTTGCTGGCTGGGAAGAAAGATGGAGATGTCACAGTTTTTATTCTCAGAAGGGTCTCATATACAGTGGTAGCCATCACTGAAGAAAAGGACTGACAGAAGCGAGGATCATTAAACTGACTGAGCATCTAGAGGAAATGCAAACCACCCCTCATCAGTCTGAATAGAATTGCTGTCATCCATATAAACTGTATGGTGCCTTTTCTTGTAAGGGATCATTGACTATGATAACGAAGGCTAACACTTCTTGTACATTATTCTTGAACCCACAACACACATGACAAGGACACTGCTTTGTATGGGTCTGATCCTGATATGCACGGAGGGACACATTTTCAAAGGTATTTTGGTGTGTAAAGATGCAGATAGGGGCTTTTGAAAATTCCATGAAGCACCTCAGTGCCTGTCTCCCACTGAACTGAATAACTGTGATGCTCATTGTCTCAGGATTAGGCCCTACAGATGATTCTGAACTGATGCTGCTGGCAAAGAGAACTGTCCTTTCACAATAAGATTTCTAGAAGTAGTAACGTACTTTAATTTCCTATTACATAGTACTGGGAGGAGCCTGGTTCTTGCCCCATTTAAGAACTGCAAGACTTACTCATTGGGGAATTCTGTGCCACTGGGCATGTGCAGAATTTATATCCCCCGCAGATTTCTTTGCTTCCCTGCAGAAAAATGACTTTCTGGCGGGAAAGCAAAGGGAAGTCACAAGAGCAGTGATACGACCCTCCCCAGTGGTATGTTTTGGGTGCCCAGGGCACCCAGCAGAGAGGTAAATCACTGTGGGGCAGGGGGTGGGACTGGGGAACACTGGGCTGGTGGCTCCTACCCGGCACTGGGCTCAGCTGCTAATCCCAGTGGGGCTGGGAAGGACAGGACTTCCTCTTCCTCTGCACAGCAGCCAGGGCTGTCAGACCCATCCCCAGATTTTTCCCCTGGCTGTAGAAAACTCTGCAAACTGCACCCCACCACACACACACTTCCTGCACGCATGGCTCCTCAGCTGCAGGGGAAGGGATCACTGTACAGGGAGCTGCTCCCCATGCATCCAGACCCCCTCATATCCAGACCCTCCTTCCGAGCCTCACCCCTACACTCCAGAATCCCCCGATGAGCCCCACTCTCCCTGCACCTGGACCACCCGGATGATTCCCACCATACTGAGCTCCAACCACCTGCACCTGGATCCCCACCCCACTGAGCCCTACTCCCCCAGCATCTGGACCCTCCTACTGAGCTCCCCATACCCAGACCCCCATGCTGAGCTCTATTCTCCCCCCCCCCCACTCCCAGACGCACACTCCCGCTGAGCCCCAACCACCTTCACCTGGACGTCCCTGCAGAGTCCCCTTACTGTTGCACCCAGAACCCCCCAACACCCAGCCCCTGTGCATCCAGATCCTCCCCCCCCCCCCCTGCATCCGGATCCCTCACTGAGCCACCCGCACCCAGATTGCCCCACACAGAACCCTCTCAGCCCTCACCTGGATCCCTCCACACTTGGATCCTGCCTTGCTGAGCCTGCCTGCCCATACCTGGTGCACCTGGCACAGAGGGGCAGGGTCCTGGGGTGTTTCTAGGGCAGGCCCAGTCTTTGTGCTGTGTCAAGGTTGGGTGCAGCGTCACCGCTGAGTCTGTGTCCCGGGGGGGAGCTGCACAGTGATCTCCCACCTCTGTGCAGCCAGTGCCCTGTGCTCTCCAATGCCATGCTGGAGCCTCCACATTCATTTGACAAATAAAATTTGCGGAATTTAAAATACTGTGTGCAGAATTTTTAATTTTTTGGCGCAGAATGCCCTCAGGAGTAAAGACTTCTGTCTTAAAGCAAGCACTCCCACAGCAATAGACCCTTCTGATGGCAACAGCTGAGTTTCTTCAGGAAGACAACCATGCAGGTTGATTCCATGCGGAATAGTAACTTACTGTGTTTGTGTGAGGTGGATAAGGTCCTTCTTTGAGGCCTAAATTATGCAGTTGTCATTTTGTACAGGGGGCTGTCACAGAGCATGTAGGCCCAATAAAAGCCCAACAGTACCTGATTCCTGGTTTTGCTCCAGGATAGATATATGTGGGGGAGTGAAGGGTAGCTCCCAGTGACAAGGAAGTTGTAGATCTAATGAAGAATGCTTAGAAAGGAAGCTGTATATAAGCAACTCCTTTTCCTGAGTGAGGGAAAGGGCAGATGCTTTGAGTCTCTCCAATCGGAGAGCCTGAGAAGGCACAGGCTGAGGTAGAGAGCTCAGAAGGAACAGGCTGTGGGCTTCTTTCCTGAGAGGGAGCTTGGGAAAGGGTCAGGAACTCTGGGTACCGCCACTCAGGAGAAAAGCTTGGGAGGGGCTTTGGGGAAGAGGTTACTGAAGGATGTGGGAGGAGGAGGAGGTCGAAAAGGCAGGAGGAAGACAGCAGAGTAAGAGACCCTGGGCAGGCGGTTGGTTTATTTGCAGCTTGAGGGGCATTTTTTGGGAACGTGATGTGACGGTGCACCCCATAATGCTTTATGGAAATATGCTTATGAATGTATATATGATATAACTGGAATATGTTTTATGCTACATATGCCATGTAACATATCGCTGTAAAGGTTATGATCTACTGAATCTATTCGTCCTATTTGTATGCACGTGTCGTATTCGAAGTTATGAATATTGGCTGTGTACTTGCTTGATTTCTAAGTAGCCTTAGTAAAGCATTTGGTCAGCCTCTTGAGAAAGGAATGTGCAAATTAAGTGCCCATTCAAGAAACACTTAAAGGGCAATGAATTGTGGAAGGATCCAATCCACATAAGAAGTCTACCTGAGGACGTTCAGGGTAGCATGTAAACAATGGCTGCTGCCTGTAAAAACTGAGTCATGCATGGACATGTGACTTGCCCAGGTGACTCCAAAACTCCATCTTGGAGCTGAACTTTGCATAGGAGAGAGGAGGGGGTCTCCACCCACAAGAGAGAGTCTATTTAAACCCCTGGGAGACACCTCCGTTTTGTCTTCAGCTGGCTCAAGAGAGAGCCTCTCCACCCCCAAGGATACCCGAGAGAAACTGGAACAAAGAACAGTAGCTACAGGGGGTGTGACTGATTGTTGGACCCAGACTAGAAGGAGGCTAGTCTGTAAAAGGAAGCTTACTGGAACACCTCTGAGGGTGAGGTTTTATCTGTATTCAGTTTGCTTACTGTATTAGACATAGAGTTGCGTGTTCTATTTTATTTTGCTTGGTAATTCACTTTGTTCTGTCTGCTATTGCTTGGAACCACTTAAATTCTACTTTCTGTATTTAATAAAATCACTTTTTACTTATTAATTAACCCAGAGTATGTATTAATACCTGGGGGGGGGGCAAACAGCTGTGCACATCTCTCTATCAGTGTTCGAGGGCAAACAATTTGAGTTTACCCTGTAAAATCTGTTTTACCCTGTATAAAACTTAATTTGGGATTTGGACCCCATTGGGAGTTGGGCATCTGAGTGTTAAAGACAGGAACACTTCTTAAGTTGCTTTCAGTTAAGTCTGCAGCTTTGAGGCATGTGGTTCAGACCCTGGGTCTGTGTTGGAGCAGACTGGAGTGTCTGGCTCAGCAAGACAGGGTGCTGGAGTCCCAAGCTGGCAGGGAAAGCAGGGGCAGAAGTAGTCTTGGCACATCAGTTGGCAGTTCCCAAGGGGGTTTCTGTGATCCAACCTGTCACACGTGATAGTGGAGAGATGTGTCTTTGTGTCAAAGAATTGACCTTGGGCAGAAAAGTAGCGTGAGACGGAGCCCTACAGCAGTCGTCTCCTTCCTGTGAGAGGCCCAAGGTCAGAGTTTCTAATGGAGGACAATGGAAGCGCCTCACGGTAGGATGCAAGTTGATGGTAAAGCTTGGTGGTGAACCTTGGACCAGAGTGACCAAAGATTGGTGTTATTTGCTGGAACTTTGATCACCAATGCACTAGGCAGAGTTTGGGCCCTCGGGAGAAACACCTGAAAAGGAAGAAACCTGGGAAGGGCTGGTTTGTTTGGTTTGGACTTCTGTTTACCCTTGGAGGGTAGAGAGCTAAACTACCCTACCAGGCAGTGAAAATGAGGCAATGGCCACCCATGCCTAGATACTATGGTGATGGGCACATTAGATGGGACCATACATAGCTATTGTATTCAGTTGTTGTGATGTGCGAAGAAATTAGATTGACTAGGGACTGTAAAACAATAATATGAAGACGTTCAACCTCTCAAAGTCTCTTGTCTTAGTTTATGATCAAACATTCTAAAGAAACATGTTTTAAATTTAATTTTAAAGCACAAATTTTGCTTTCATAATTACATTAGTCCAAAATTGACTCTTAATTTTGAATTAAGAATTCTAGGGTTTGTTTTTTTTAGGGGCAAGTTTTCAAAATTCCTCAAGAGATGGGAGCACAGATCCCATAAAGAAACATTTGTCTTTGGGCCCAGTCCTGCAAACCTTTACTTGTGTGAATAGTCCCTTTTGAAGTCAATGGCACTACTCAAACTAGTAAGGGCTTACAGCGTGGCTATCCTCTTATACAATGTCTGCTCTAAAAACATATTCATTCTTTTGTGTCAAATATTTTCTCCACATCCTTAGAGACAAATTTTGTTTCACCTGAGTTTGTATGAGGTGATGGGGCTATGCAGTGGATGGTCTGGTTACTCATGGGTAAGTGTGTGTGCTCATGCAGTGTTTCGAAATGGCGATATACATCTGAATTAATTTGGGTATCATGCAGATTTAGTGCAAAATGCATTGGCGGGGAAGACTATCCTACAGCTAATAGATTTCACCCTGTCAGCATATTCTAATGGGCTGATTAGCAATTTTATTGTATTTAATTTGCACCAAGGTAATACAGTGTCAGGTGGAATACCTATTAGGATGAAAAACTACATCAAAATTAAAAACCAATGGTCAAATTTCAGTCTGAATGAGCTTTCCTCATCGAATGATGAAGCATGATTAATTAGGAGTCAGTTCTGGCGATTCCACAACAATGTTTTATGGAAATACATATGTGTGGGTGGAGAGGTTGGTTGTTCCAGTTACCCTACGTACAAGTTAGTAAAATGTGTACTGGAGTTGGGTTTTTTAATCCCCCATGCTCTTTAGTAACACTGAAATTCTTGCTGCTCAGGGTGTGTTTGTTCTAGCATTTCTCTTGCTTTTTAAAACTCTAATTTTAGACACGTTTGTTATATTTTACCTCTACTTTCCAGACCAACAAAGCCTCACATCTGGTCATGTTGACATGAAAATATACAAAATATAATCAATAAAGGTGATTATAGGCAATAAAGGCCATAAAGGTGGCAAGTCAGTCCATGTATTCCTGGGGAAAATATTATGATTATTATTGATTACCAACAGGGTACTTGATGTTGTACAAAATATAGGGGGAAACAGTGTCTGCCCAACAACTAACTTGCATTCTGAATGAAACAGATAACGCAGTTCTACATGGAAATGCTGGAGGGCAGATTCTTCCCTTGTTTACAGCTGTAAAATCTCAACAAAGACAATTTGGTTGGGGGGGGGGGGGGTATCCTTATGAGCAGAATTGGTCACTGGAAAAACAGATGAAGGTCTGACCTTAAAATAGAGTGGATCCTTGCAATGGGGTGTTCACCCCACACTAGCCTGGAAAGGGTTAATCAGGCTGAAAAGGAGCTAGTTGACTAGATAGGCTGCACCTGAGATGAATTAGGAAGCCTAAGTAACCCCAGATTGATGACCGAGCCCAGCTAAGAAGGAACAGGCAGGGCTAGTATGAAGCTAGGAAGTTGGCAGCAGAAAGGGTTGTAGTGAGGGAACCTGCAGTCATGCTCCTGGACATTAGTGAGGGACAGGAGGCAACCCAGGGGGAGAGCAGGAACCCAGGGATCCAGGCCCTGAAGGAAGGGTTTATCCAGAAGGGTGGTCGAATGAAAGGCTGAGTAGGAAAAGGCTCAGGGAAATGGCAGTAAAGTGGGACGTTGCAGACCTTGGCTGAGCAGGAACCCAGAGTAAAGGGCAGGCCTGGGTTCCCCTACCTGCCACTGGGGAAGTGGCACAGTCAGGGCAGTGGATCTGAAGACTGCCTGGGACCATTAGTGCTGTGGGACTTTGATACCCTGGAAGTGGGAAAACACGTAGTGACCTGGCTGGAGGGCCAGCCCACAAAAAGGGCGCTCTCTGAGTCGCAGAGAGAGAGGCTGCATGGCATGTGAATGACCAATGGAAGGGGGCATTGGCCCTGGAAGGAGCTAATTCCCAAAGCAGCTAGGAGGAGGTGCCCTAGTGGTGAGTGTACCCCAGGATCGTCCTCTTTTTGGTGCTGATTCTGCAAACCCTTAAGCACGTATTTAAGACCTTGAGTCGTCCCCCTGAAGTCAATAGAACTATTGAGGTGCTTCATTTAAGCATTTAAGTGTTTGTAGGATTGGGGCCCTTATTTGTGTATTTGAATGGGTGTTTTTGACTACTTATTTGAAAGGCTTTCCATAAGCAGCGGGCCTGATTTCGCTACCACTTTCAGTAGTGTAAAACGGGTGCAACTTACAGCAGCATTAGAACTAATAGCCCTGATTGCCCCCTGCCTTCAGAAGTCATTAACACCCTGTGTGAAATGCTACCAAAGCATAACAGGACCACTTTTCACCCCCTCTGCACAGGAGTAAATGGCTAGACAAGGCACAATTCAGTGAAAAATCAGGCTCAATGTGACTTAGGGAAGGATTCAAATGGAGAGAGACAGATTGTTTGTTTGGTTGACAAAGTATCATTCCAATAAAAGAGAGAAACTGATTAAAGTAGAATTCACAAGAAACTGCCAGATGAAGCACAGGAGAAACTGGCAGACGTTTAGACCAACGTTTACAAGGATGAAATCTGTAAGATAAAGTATACAGAACAGCAGTCTAATCTTATTTCAATCTTCTTTGGAAATTAAAATTTTAAGTTTTTTTCCCTCCCTAATGAAAAACGTGTTCCAGGTTACTTAAATAGCATATATATGTGTAATAGCCTTTTAATGTGGAGCTGTTTTTTCTTTAGGGCCTTGGATGTATACAAATGTGGTGGTGGGGGGAGGGATTTGAAGTGCAAATGAAGCACAATAGCTGTAAATACTGAGGAGTGGGCGACTGTAAAGATCAGCCAGAAAGAAAAGCTCATTAGTTTTTTGGGGGGTATTAAGCACCTAGTCACTCCTCCTATATGGGAGTAAAATTGAAGTGGCTTATTACAGTAGCTATACATGTGTCAAAGTATGTGAAGGAAACAAAAATTAAAACTATTCTGTAGCCTCCACTGAGACAAATTATACAAATCAGACTATTTCCATTTCCTCAACTCTCATGGCATAAGTCTCAGAAGGCAGTGTTTAAATATGAATGACATCAGGTTTATGTGCATATTAACAATATGTATACAAGTAAAGGCTCACAGAGATGCAAATATTGCTTTGCATACATGCCT
Source organism: Emys orbicularis (assembly GCF_028017835.1). Taxonomy (NCBI): domain Eukaryota; kingdom Metazoa; phylum Chordata; order Testudines; family Emydidae; genus Emys; species Emys orbicularis. The sequence goes on from NC_088683.1 coordinate 214,172,174, forward strand.
TGTCCACTGTGTTGGCATAGAAAAATAACATTGATAAATACAAATCGGCAACAATAACCACAGTCTTAGCCAATAATGAGAAAATGTACAAGGAACATAAAATCTATTCTCTAAAACAGGTGCATCTCACTGTCTAGCTGATAACAGAATTCCCTGGATTCCACTCATACTTCTTTCTCACTCATATTGGTGAGAGGGAATTCCTTCTACACAAAATATTTGAAGTAGGGTGGAGTCTACTTAAATGAGCAACAGCTGCAAGAATAAAGGTGCTTAGAAACTTAGGTTCCACATGCACAGGTTTATTCAAAGTCATTTTTAAATGAAATGTTGGTGAAATATCAAATCTGATAAACAAACCCTTCAGGTATCAAATGGGAAATGGCTAACTCCAAATATCCAGTCTCATAAACAAACTTGTCTGTTTGGTCCAATTTGCAGCAATATTTTAAACATACTCTTTTAAACAAGGACTTGGGGAGGAGGGAGCGCTGAGAAAGGTGTGACGCTGGCTATGTATAAGTGATTTCTGCTGCATTATCACTGAAATGGTCACAGTAGCTCATGTCAGACAGCTATTGAATGCCAGGAGTATGTGTGTCTGACTCTGCTGCTGTTTTGTTCTTTAGAGCTCACAGCTGGTCTGGAAGTTCTGGGACCTGGTCTATACTACACAGTTAAGTCAACATCAACCTAATAATGTCTGTGTCGACACTACCAGGTCCCTTCCACCAACGTATCCCACCTGCTACATCGACTTAATTACTCCACCTGCGCGAGAGGTTTGGTGCTTAATTCGACGAAGTTAGGTTGATGGGTTGGCAGTGTAGACACAGTGTTGCTTACATTGACTTAACTGGCCTCCAGGAGATGTCCCACAATGCTCCACTGTGACCAGTCTTGGCACCGTTCTCAACTCCGCTGTCTAGCAGCCAGGTACACAGAAAACAGCCCCTCCCTTCTTAAAGGACCAGGAACTTTTAAATTTCCATTTTCTGTTTGTTCAGTGTGGAGAGCTTGCCAGCACAGCTGATCCCGCCGGTTCCACGCTCCAAACGCGCTCCTGCCTGGAGTGCCCAGGAGGTGGTGAGGAGAGGAGGCTGCGCAGTCACAGCTCAGATCCAGCCATAGAAACGTAGACATCTATGACCAGATTGCCTGGGGCATGGGGGAGAAGGGCTACACCAGGGATACACAGCAGTGCTGTGGGAAAATCAAGGCAAGGGAGGTGAACAGTTGCTCTGATTCAGCACCCCAGACATGCTGCTTTTACAGCAGCGACTCCCACCACGACCCCCACGCAGGCAACACTGAGGAGAAGGTCTTGGAAGAGGAGCATGGGAGACAGGTGAGTGGGGGATCCATTGTCCCAGAGAGCCAGGCGCTGTTTTTAACCCTGGAGCAGTCCAGCCAGTTGCAGCACAGCTGAGCGTGATACTGGGGAAGGCATCTCTGGTGAGTAGGCCATTCCAGTTGATATTTTGGGGTCACATGTTCTTATACACTATTTTTTTTATTTTAAAAAAACCAGTTGAAGTAGAGTTGCTATCTGCTCTCCAGTGGCTGCACCAGCTAGGCAGAGGGTGCCCTGTGAAAAAGACAGATTACGTACACAGGGATGGCCAGGGAATCCTCCATAGAGCTTTCCTGGAAACTTTTGTGGGGGTCCCCTGCAATCCATTCAGCTGGCATCATGGCAGTACACAGCATAGCCGCATAAGGACCTGGTCTGTACCCAGACACTTGCAGCAGATGGTCCCTTGCCACCTCTGTTACCCTCAGGACCTAGGGGTGATGGTGGTAATTTTAGTTTCAACTGCTTGAACTGCAAGCCCCGGGTGCTAGAGAGCAGCAGCAGTGGGGGCGGGGGAGGCAGGTGGTGGGGAAGGAAAATGTTGTGGTGACATAGAGCACTGCAAGCACACACCCCCAGCGCCGCCTCTGCCAAGACTTGCGGCTTGGGAGGGAGAACACTGGCCCCCCGACCTCCAGACAATATCCATCTTACAAAGGGGAGGTGGCATGGCCCCCTGCTCGCCTCCGATACTGCTGCAGGTTGCCCACTCAATGCTACTGACAGTCCAGGGCCAAACTCACCATGGCTGGGCAGAAAACTGGTTCAGTGAATACCTTGTGTAAATGAAAATGTTCTGTTTTATACTTGCGTGGATTCAGGGGAGTGATTATATAAAAAACAAACAACTCTGCACTAGATCCTGGGTCTGCACGGAGAATGGTTGCTTTCTGCTTTCAATGGCTTACAGCTGAAAGCGTGGCCTTCAGCTCTTCCTCCACACTGGCGGAGAGGCTCTCCCAGATAAGACGAAGGCAAAAGAGAATAGTGATGATGTGTTTAAAGAGATTATGACCCCCTCTGGGACAATGGACACTGAGCAGACAGCGTGGAGGATTTCTTGGGGCGGGGGCAGCATGAGGAGCCCCCTGGCTGCCCCTATGCATAGGAGCTGGAGGGGGGACACGCCACTGCTTCTAAGAGCCGCACGGAGCGGGGCAAGTCCTGGACCTCACGCCCTGGCAGGAGCTCGAAGGCCCGGATTAAAATGTCTGGAGGGCCAGATGTGGCCCCTGGGCCATAGTTTGCCCACCCCTGGAATAGATGTTTCAGTTGCTTTTCCCCCATGCGGTTTTATCTCCTTAAAATTCTAAAGGATCCAGTTTAGCAGCTGTTACTTGGACAAAATTTCCATTGAATGTAATGGGAATTTTATTTGAGTAAGAACTGCAGGATCAGAGGGTAGGTGTGCGCACATCTGGAATTCAAAGATACATTCCTTTCTAATTCAGCAAGGGCCAGATGCCCCCACTGAAGGGGTTATGTGGAGTTAGCCTGCACCGTGGGGAGGTATGGGAGGCATAATGCTGCTATGGCATTAATATACAGTGTGCAGTAACTTAATTGTTTTCTTCTTGTGTTGAAAGTTCCAACCACTAAGTTTACGGTAAACAAACGCAGAGGGGAAGGAGCTGTCCACTCAGGGTTTTGAGTATTTGATGGGGTCAGTGTCAGGAATCAGGGCCTGCAGCAGAGCCAGTCTCTGAGCAACCTAAGGAGCACAGCTGGCCTGTAGTAGCCTGATTGGCTGCATCACCTGATTGGTGGGTAGAGTCAGCAGGCCAACTCTTAAGCTCGGCAGCAGTTTGGTGGTGACCTAAAGCATTTGCCCATGGCTGCGATGGTTCCTGCCTTGTTCTCTAACCCCCCAGGCTGCCCTGGACCCCACATCCCCCTGAAGCATGGGCCCCCCCAAAGTGCAGGGCCCAGGGCAGTTGCCCCGAACCGTCCTTTGGACAGGATGGCTCTGCTTGGACCTGTTCTGGGCCAAAAATTATACAAACGTGGCATCCATGCCTGGTGCCCTTTATAAAATGTAGCAGTGCCTGTTGTGAGCTCCTCTAGATAATCCGGGGGAATTTTGCGCCGCTCACAAGTGCAGAATGAATGTCCCCTGCAGAGGTGATGTGTGTGGGGGACATGCGGGGTCACGTTGCCCCCCTCAGCTTTCTGCCAGGATTTGCCGGCCCTGCTTTGTCACATGGTGTGGCCGGACCCCTCCCTGCATGGCAGCTGCCGGAGCTGGTGAGCTGCGCCCCATGGGGAGAGGCAGGAGCAACAGCTGGGAGCTGCAGGGAGGAGCCGCTGCTTTCCAGGAGGGGAGACTGAGGGTACAGGAAGGGGCCTTGCGTGGGGGATGTGTGACTTGAGCTCTTTGGAGGTGGCCAAACCTTTAAGTTTTTCTCCCCTCACCCCACCACCACCACTATCGGGTCATCTCTGGTCCCCCGCAGATTTCTTTTCCCCTCCTTCAGAATAATTGATTCTGATGGGGAGGTGAAGAGAAGCTGTAATTACACCTTTTGCCCACCAGGGGCTGATGTGATGCCAGAAGAGAGGGCAGTTGGATCACAGGCCAGAGCAGCCAGCCCTGGCAAAGGAGGGGCAGAGACTGGCTTCCTCACAGCGCCTAGCCCACGGGGTCAGGTGAGGAGTCATGGGATATGGGGGTGGGGGGAGGAACAGAGCAGGGCACACTGCTGCTGGGGAGTCTCACAGATTGGGGTTAAGAAGGGCTAATCGGGGGAACAGACTGGGGCAGGGTCACAGGAGCTAGTGGAGTGACAACGTTGAGCCAAGGGCTGAATAGGAGTGGGGGTGCAGGGCCACATGGGGATGTGTGTAGATATGCCTGGCTGAATGGGGGTGCAGGAACACACAAGGACAGGGGCAGATGTGCCTGACTGAATGGGAGAGGCTAGGGGTCAACCAGGATCTGCATGGAGGAGGCTCCCCAGCTCCTTAACAATCCCTTCCCTTCCCCCTCCCTCCCTGCCCAAAAAAAACCCCTGTTCCATACTTCTCCCACCCACACCCACGTTCACTCCCAGGCTCCTTCCCAGCAATTACTTCCTTCTCCCTCAGCTCCTCCATTATCCCTGACTCCCCCAAGCCTTTGCACTGCTTCTGAGGGGTGTGGGAAATACGGTTCTGTATTGTAGTTTAAATTAATTATTACTCAAAGTTCTGTATTAATATGCCTAGTAAGGAATCTATTTGTCAAAAAACATTTCCTGGATCTTTTTTGTTGTCTGCATTGTTACAGACATACTTGCTAATAAGTATTATGAAATAAATTACCAAAATAATTGAAACTGGCATGATTATATTGTTGTTTTGACAAAAAAAAATTGCAAATTTTTAAAATATTGTGTGCAGAAATTTTAAATTTTTTTGGTGCAGAATTCCCCCAGTAGTACCTAGAAGAGTCTTACCTCTCTTACAGTGTAGCCTATATTGCATCTCTGATTTCACTCTTGAATTCTCTGAGAGAATAGATGGTCCCACTACTGTGTCTCATAATTTGTATTGACAGCTTTCATGCTGTGTTATGTCATCTGTTTCATTGTGAAACTTCATCCCAACATGATATAGGATTGAAATTCTGAATACTGTAGCAATTTAATTGCAGCTACAGATAAAATTAATTATAATGGGTTCTTGATAACAAACAACACTGTTGAGATTGTTTTACACTTTCCATTATACCCTCCTGTTCTCACATATTCATAACATTCTGAAAAATCCACCTTTTTGGATAAAATACTTCATGTTTTGTCCTTGCTCAAAGATTTTTTTTTTTTTCCCCTCAAAGGCTGAACAAAATCTTTTTGCTGGTTTTTTTAATCTTAGTCACTGAGATAAGTCTTAGCTTTAGCCTTTAAAAAGCTAAGACAACAAACTAAGAAACAGCTTCTAAAAACTAAAATGATCAATATACAGTACACACTGCAATAATCCCACTTGTTATGAAATAACGACACAAAAATGTTGAATCTAATTGGCTCTTTTAAAATTAATATTATACATTCATGTCTAGGCTATAATCAAGTGACATCTTCAGGTAACATGTTATGACTTTAAAGGTACAATCCAATTGTCAAATACTTGGAAAACATGCTGTGACTAAGAAACAAAGTATTTACACTCATTGGAATGCTTCTAGTTTCCTCTTTACTTATGCTGCTTTTTCTTGTCATGTGCTGAAGTAGTACTAACACACATAAGAAATATAGGTGTGACGTGATCCCTCCGGGGTGCAGCGTGGGACCGCTGTGTCCCCTTAGCTCTCTCCAGCGTGGGCTGTCTCTCACAATGCCTTGCTAGTGACCAGCAGCAAACCCCTCTAGGTGCTGTGATCACTCAGCACAACAGCATGTGGATCCGCACACCCAGCTAGATTGCATTAATGCTCCCAGAGCCACTCATAAATCACACAGAAAAAGGCACCAGAGCCAAATCCCCCCCAGCTCCCAGCACTGTACCTCAGGAATATACCGTCTTGCACTGCTCAAGATGGGCAGTGCAGATTTATTAATTGGTTCACCACTTCAGCAATGGAAAGTGGTTATACACCAGCCTTTGCAAAACCTGAGATTTGCCACACACTTCATACAAACTCACTGGTAAAGATAAACAGTTAAACAAATTTATTGACTGCAAAAGAGAGATTTTAAGTGATAGGCAAAAAGTCAGAGTTAGTTACCAAAAGAAATAAAATATAAGCATGCAGTCTAAACTCTCAACCCTATTAGACTGGGCAACATCTAGATTAAGCAGTTTTTCATTAGATATTGCAGTCCTTAATTTACAGGTTTGTTCCTTAAACCTGGGCCATCTCCTCTGTTGGAGTCTTAGAATCATAGAACTGGAGGGACCTCAAGAGGTCATCTAGTCCAGTCCCCTGCACTCAAAGCAGGACTAAGTATTATCTAGATAGACCATCCCCCAACCTGCTCTTAAAAATCCTCAATGATGGAGATTCTACAACCTCCCTAGGCAATTTATTCCAGTTCTTAACCACCCTGACAGTTAAGAAGTTTTTCCTAATGTCCAGCCTAAACCTCTCTTGTTGCAATTTAAGCCCATTGCTTCTTGTCCTAGCCTCAGAGGTTAAGAACAACAATTTTTCTCCCTCCTCCTTGTAACAACCTTTTATGTACACCTCTACCCCGATATAACGCTGTCCTCGGGAGCCAAAAAATCTTACCCCGTTATAGGTGAAACCGCGTTATATCGAACTTGCTTTGATCCAACGGATTGCGCAGCCCCCCCCCCCCCCCGGAGCATTGCTTACCGTGTTATATCCGAATTCGTGTTATATCGGGCCACGTTATATTGGGGTAGAGGTGTACTTGAAAACTGTTATGTCCCCTCTCCGTCTTCTCTTCTCCAGACTAAAAAAACCCATTTTTTTCAATCTTCCCTCAGACGTCATGTTTTCTAGACTTTTGTCTTGTCTTCTTCTCAGTGTCTTAGTTGCTTGCAGTATAGGTGGGGGCAGGAGAAAAGACCCAGTATGTGTCCACTCTGTCTGTTTTATACCCTCAGTCCATGTGCTTGGGGAGCACAAGTCCAGGCGTGTCTGGGTGGGCCTTGCTGAGTCTCTAGGCAAGGCTGAGCAATTGCCCGGTGTGGCCTCATGCAGGTGAGTCATTGCATCGTAGCTCCCCTGCTGGACAATGGTTGTTGATGGGTTGATTGACACACCACCTGGGCGTTGGCTACTTTCCTTGCTGTTGCCTCTGGGGGAGCTAATGTCTGGCTGATTCCCCAACTTACAGCATGTTTTAGTGACCACCATTCAACCCAATTTTCACAACTTCATATGCATTAATGATATACATATATGGATAGAGAAATGAATTTCAGCAGATCATAATCTTTCCCCTGATGCCTAACAAGGGATGCTTTATATGTAAGATCACGATTATATAAAAATGAGGAATATGGGGGTTCCAGGATGCTCCCCCAAGATATAGGCATTTCAAACTTTAAAAAAACTTGTTCTCATTGGCACGAGGCCCTGTAAAGCTCATTTATTTTCCTAGCTATTGATCTTAAAATGTGATGGCAAAAAAAATTGACCACTCCCCAAACAGGTTCCCTAGCCCGTTTCTAGCCTTTGCACCTCGCCCATTCATCAGGCCCTGCATGCTGACATACCCAACAACAGGCCCCAGCACCCAAGAAGCAGCCATGACCTCAATCACACAACTCTTTGTAAATGCACAAGATTGGAAAACTAAGTAGGTCACAGCAAGAAACTATGGATGCGTGTTTGGATCCGGGGGGGGGGGGGCGGCGGGGAGCTGAGAATCACAGTCATACACGGCTGTGTGCTATTAAACAGCTGCTGCATTCTACCCCAGAGGTGAATGCATTTCAGTGGTAGGTGAGGTGGTGATCTAGTTGTGCAGAGTGTTATTAAGCTAGGACTGTTGTAATACTAGTTTTCAGTAAATTAAGCAAATGAGACTCAGAAGATGCAATAGGAACAAACAAAGGCATTGCTGTTTTTTAATCTATTTGTTTAGTGTTACCTTAAAACTGCAAGGAGATATAATATAGGATACTAGTTTAAAACTGCTACTAAAAAGTAATTTAGGGATTATCCAAAATGAACAAATCAAAACCTAGCAGAGAAATCATTATGTTGTGATTTTTCTTTCTTGTGGCCAGCACTCACAGGTAGCAACTTTCATCAACCTTGGTGCTGAAGAAATATTTTCAACCATTTGAGTTGTTAAACTTAATTTTAGAGACAATTCTCTCAGCAAGAACGATGTATTTACTGGAATAAGAATACAGTATACTTTTCCTGGAGACAGGGGAGTCAGCTCTCATTCCTTCCAAATTGGGACCTAAAGTTTCTCTGCAAACATACACATGCATGACTTCCCTCATGTGAGCAGTCCTATTGACGTCAGTGGGTTACTCACGTTCATAAAGTTACACATGTGCATAAGTGTTTTTCAAATCCAGGTCTGTGTGAGCAAAGGACCACTGCAGAAGGCTTTTGTCTTTTTGTCTGGTCTGAAGCAAACCTGCAGATTAACAGAATTGGCAAATATAGCATGAGAGGGCAACTATTTTTCATATCAGCAAGCAAGGTCTCGTGAAGTTCTTCTTAGCTCAATGGCCAAGGTTTAATGTGATCTGAAGAGGTAAAAGCAACACTTGTATTCTAACTGAACACAGGCCGTCAGCTGGTTCATTTTAGTGGGAACATGTTAATATGCCCTTGAGCCAAAATGTTATGAAAAATGCTAACTACAGCTGGGTATCATGATACCAAAACTAAATATGAAAGGCCTGATCCTGCAAAGTACAGAGTGCTTTCTACTCCCATTGTTCAACATGCTTCAGGATCAGGCCATCCTACAGCATAGAAAGGGTTAATATAAGAATTCCAAAAATATCTAATCTCTTGCAGCAACCTGTCATGTCTGAGTTGCCTTCTTTCCTCCTCTCCCAGACATACAGACACTTGCTAAGGAAAAAGTGATACAGGCCCAGTACTGGCCTGACCTAGAACAAGTACCCTGACCTCTGCAGCCCTGATCGTGCAGTCCTTACTCAGGCAAAATGTCCCTGTAAGGCAATGAGCATTTGCCTGCATTAGGATTGCAGGACCAAGGTTTGTTCTCTTTTTGGCACCCATCATGAAACCAGAATGAATTTTCCCCCTTTTGCTCCCAATTCAGTACTGATGTTGGCACTTGACAGACAGTACAGAAGGCAAGCTAGCACTGGAGCCAGTCAACATGTCAGAAGTCTCTCTCTCAAATGTCTTTTCATATTTTTCTTGTGTTTGATTACACAACTGTTCAACCCATTCAGCATCTTCATACCCAACCAGATTCTCTGTTCCACTACTGCCCCATTGCAGCACTCTCTCCGTGCAAAGGGGGCCATGAAAAGCCTCTTAACCAGATACCCGAGAGTTCCTTCAGCATAAAAGGCATCATCACCTGGTGTAGAAGCTACCCCCTCCACAGCTCCTTGTCCAGAGGGGCATGGCCAAAAGCCCTTTGTGCTCTGGCTATCCGTGGCTGCTGGAATGCCCCTGGCAGCCATGGGCAGTTGGCTGTAAAGTAGAGTACTTTTCCTCGAGGCTGCTCTAACTTATGCCAGGCTGGATTGGCACTGGCCAGCCCCAGAACTGGAGAGCTGTAAGGAAGACCTAAAGCCCCCACTCTTCTCTTAAGGTCCTGCACTGAGCACAGCTCACAGACCCAAGATTCAGGTCCAAGATCTGCAAATATGGGGTCTTCAATTTCCATTGTATTTATTTATCACCTTAAAGATTTTTTTTTTCCAAATATACTTTGCAGCAAATAGTATCTGTAGTGGAAAGTCACTGTGTCCCCTGTGAACGTCTGAGGACAATTTTATTTTGTCAGTTGCACACATGCAACTTCCATTCACATCAGTGGAAGTTACATGCTCGCCTAGAGGCCGCCGCAGTCTGCTGTGGAAAATAATGCAGTATGTTTGCCAAGTTTAACAGAGCAGGTTATAGGGGTACTACTGCTGGGTGGTGGTGGGGGGATTCACCTTGAAAAGAAAGAGGATGCTGTGACATCCCATATGTGTGACGAGGTAGATGCTCCTGCTGTTCCTATCTCTGATTTAATGTAAAGGCCGTGGATTAGCTAGTGCACTACTCCCTCTTCTGAAAAAAAGTGTTTAATCACAAACTGATTTTCCGCTCCAGCCTCCAAACATTACCTTCTGCCAATATTTGAATGACCAAAACATCACTCATTCATAGCAAATATTGAAAGTGCAGGAACATGGCAAATTGAAACTCAGTTTCTGATTTGCCAAAATGTCTTCCCCGCTATCTGCCTGTCTGTAGTAGCAGGTGGCTTATTTCAAATGCAGTTAGCTTGGTGCCATACGAGCTTCTTATACTCTTCTACAATCAACTTGATCCTGGCAAGTAGATTTCTGAAATCATAGGTCTTAAGTCATAGAGCTTAAAGACGGGAAAGAACTTATTAGGTGAAATAATCAATGCAGGATATAGTGCTCTGTCTGAGGCCTTATTAGATATATTAAACCGATAATGCTCTTGCCTAGAGGAAATTAGTCTTTGAAAAATGTACATAGGGAAATATGTTAATAATGGCAAACAAGTATAACAGGTACCCACATAACACCGTATGCTGACTAATATGAAGGACTGAAAATTTGTTATGTTGAGCATATCAAGTGGTAGCATAGGTTTTGTACAGATATATATATAATGAAAATATACACACATTGATATGTGTATAATTTGTTCATTACCTCAAAGTCGGTTTAATATAAAGGTATTGGTTTTTTTATCTGTCTGTGTCATGGTCATTTGTATGACCATACAGATGACTGCTATGGGATAATCATTGTATTATAATAGATTCTGAAATGTTTAGCTCTTGATCCAGCAAGGTACTTAAACCTGTGCTTAACTTTAAGCATGTGAATAGTCCCATTGTTAGCAATGGGATTACTTAGGTGCTCTAAATTAAGCAAGTGCTTTGCTGGATCAAGCCCTAGATGCTGAATAAAGTGAACGTGAATGTGCTGAATAAATGTGATACAGGGCTAGACCCTGAAATTCCATACGTCTTGCAGAGTGACCTGCACTGAATAACACTGAGTTCCTGTGAAAATAACACTCCTTTTGGGTGGGATTTTTAAAGCTCCAGCAGTGTTTGTGAACAATCAGATCTGGCTTGAATTCACTACACAATTTTACTTTGGGATTATTTCCTGTTTCTCCTTTGGTTGTGGTTTTGTATCACTTTTACACTGCTTTGAAACTGAAAAAAATGACGTAATATCCAAGCTCATATTCTTGTGAAGCCTCATTCATATAGGGGCCATCAAAAATTCCCAAAGGCTGGTGATCGGGTTAGTGACCTCAAAGGCTGCAAAATCCAATCACAATTCATTTTTTGTTTGAACAGTGAGTCAGAAGTCAGGGGAGGGGCAGGGTTGGAACATGTTCATGGCTAAGCCTGTTAATGAATCCAGCCCTTTGTTCTACTGGGGTCTGGATGCTGACAAATGGGCAGTGTCCTGAAAGCTATGACATCTTTGTCCTGTGTCCAGGGGCGGGATAGGCACTGGGGCAGCCTGTTTTGAAAAGGAAAACATATTTTTTAATCCTAAAGTTTCTTAACATCAAAAGAGCTTCAGCCCAGGAAAACATCAGAGCCTCTTTTCATCCCTTGGCTAGCCATACGATGCTACCTTAATAAGCCTGCTTGAATCCAGCTGTTATCTCGATCTTTGCATAGACATCGCCTTCTTCTTTCTCTTAAGAATATTTTTATGGCCAGTTGGGTCTACATTGTATTGCATATTGAGTAACCAGCCACACATGTACTAAAATACTGTGCCATCATTACAAACCTGCTTTTTCCATGTATTAGACACCTGGCTAATTTCAGGCCAGCAGGAAGATAACCATGAACTGAATGCTAAATTCTCAGATATTGTTTGTCAGATCATTTTATCCCAGAATTGTCTCAATACCCAGTGTAGTAACTAGGGACCTGATTGTCCCAGCAATTGTATGCAGCAGCCCCCACTGAAAGTTAATATGAATGAAATGCACACAACTCCCAGGATGGTTGGTCTCATGGGAGTTTAGGAAGTTGGGCCCAGATTCATCGCTGGTATGACTCCACTCACTTCAGTGGTGTTACAAGAGGAATTGACTTTGGCCTGGATGTTTTCCTTGTGACTGGGAATAGCACAGCAGGTACCTGCACTAGCACAAACCAATGGGTATTTCTTTTTGCATGGTTCGTGGACACACCAAAGGGTGTTCACAGTATCTTTTTGGAGAACTGTGGTAAATGTATTTTCACTAACGTAGCATTGAAACACGAAGTACCCTACTTAACAAGTAAATATAGGCAGGGGTCATATGTTTTACAGCTGTATATATTTTAAGGCTAGTGCACCTGGTATGTGATTCTCAAGTGCACAATATGAGCACAGTTCAAAGCTCACTGAAGTTGATAGGCTCCATTGAATTTGAACCAGGCACTAAACTACCTGCAAATATGATGATTTGGGGATGTTATAGTATTAAATGAAGCTAAAGCATCACAAAGTAGTTGAGTCAAAACAAAGTTTGCGCTGGATAGACTAAGCTCATGTCGCTTTGTTTATGAAATGCAGTGTAGCCTAGTGGCTCAGACACAGGCCTGGGTGCCAGGGAGTCCTGAGTTTTAATCCCCCTGTTGTCAATTATTGCAGTGTGGCCTTGGGCAAGTCACTTAATTGCTTTGGGCTGGATGGTAGGTAGCCTAGTTCATGTGCACAAATGTATGGCCATAACCCAAACTTCTTCCAAATGGGCTAGTGGGGCAAGGCCGGTGAAGGAAGCATGCACACTGTGTTCTTTCAAACAAGGTGCAGCTGCTCCCCCAGTGATCCCGGAGCCGTTATGAATGCGCCGATTAGCCAATGGAGGCCTTCTATCCCAGCTTTTCGAGTCGAGAGCCAGGTTAACATTAAAACTGCTTGCACAAACTGAGGCGCTGGGCCTTTTGCTGGCCTTGTTTAGAGTTCAAAAACTTAAAGCACTCCCTAAAAATACTCTGTAAAATACTACTACTGATGTACACAGCTGTAATGTTTTTCATCCACATATGTCAAAGCATTCTACAAACAATTACTGAGTTAAGCCTCACAATGCTCCTGGGAGGTTGATATTGTCTCTGGTTTACAGATGGGTATATTGAGGCATAGGGTCAGGGGTTAATATGATTTGCCCATGGTCAAAACTGAGAAAAGAGCAGGTCAGTCTGGATTCTAACCCCTGTACCACCCTTCCGACCAATGCACCAACTCCTGAGAAGGGCTGAGCACATGCATTTAAATCCATGGGAATTTCAAACGTTCAGCACTTGTCAGGCTTTAGCTCTATACAAATAAAAGGATTCCTTTGCAGAAGGGTGGGGTGCAAGGGGTGGTTCAGAATTCTGCCTCCTCTTTGGCCTATAGTTATTTGTCCAGCAGCTTATGGATTTTTTTTTCCACAAAAAAATTGGCTTATGGATTTTATAAATCATGCTAGTATGTAAATCACTAGCTTTTCTAAGCAAAGGCTCTATTCTAAATCCCATGCTGAACCTCCATTCTACACGGGTCATCAAGTGTGCAGTTCCTGAGGGATTCTCCAAGCAGGTCAGTAAAATGCACAGCTATAGATCCTCTTCTTGAAGGAGCATTCTTAATTGCATATTTTATCCAGCTGGCTCAACATGGCCTTTGGGAACAGCACCTATCTCTCTACTTGGCAAAGACTGATAAAAGACTGTATATTTTCTATGATCACATGCTCATGCATTAGTAGCTTTCATTTACTTTCTCCATTTCACTCAAAGATATCACACAGTTGAAAAGGAGAATAAAAGGAATTTGCCCTTTTGACCAATTCTCTTTTCCTTTAATCTCCAGTTTTTCTTTTATTTCCCCTTCTCTTACATGCAGCACCATAGATCTTTCACAATGGTCTTTATCTGATCTGGGTGTATCATTTAAAGGCAGGTAATACTGTAGCAACTGATTAACATTCTCTCTTGCCTAGACCCCCTTGCATGCCCTTTAAGGTAGGGTAGAACAGAGCTGAAAGAGAGCATTGCAATATGCAGAAACCTGTCTGAATTAATTTGTGCATGTCTGTAAGACACTTACATAGTTTGTTTTTTCCATAGGGTGCCCTGATACCATATGTAGAGATGTCTATAGCCAGATAAGTGCCATTTCACCAGCCTCAGGCACATTCACTTTGGGGGTATCTTAGGAGTTAAATATTGGAACTAATGTTCCATAAAGAAAAATTGTGCTGTACTGGAAACAAATATCCTGCTATGCTTAAAGCTTCCATTAGATGTCTCTAGTCCCCTGATCTTGGCAAAGAAGGAAGTGGAGCATGACAGTAGGTGGTTAGTAGCTGAAGATGGAATTGGAAAGTGGTCATTAATCCTTCTAGTTAGCAAGCAGGAACTGATACAAAGTGTCAAACTGCTCAGGAAAGAGATCCCCTACTGCAAACCAACCTCTGACAAATTAAGGTCCTTTCTGACCTCTGCTGGCATTGGGCTTTCAGAAGCGAATAGTCTAGATATTAAAAATATTTGTATTAGAGGAAGTGAGGTTTTTTACCCACGAAAGCTTGTGCCCAAATAAACCTGTTAGTCTTTAAGGTGCCACCGGACTCCTTGTTGTTTTTGTGGATACAGACTAACCCGGCTACCCCCTGATACTTGTATTAGAGGAAAGCATTCCTAGATTAGAATTGTTCCGCTTTATTAATGTGTGTTCCTAACAAGTTTTTTCCCCATTTTTTAAAGAGGCTGAAGTTTCTCCTTGTTTAGTTTGATTCCTTAAACACAATACTTTCCCACTCTCACTTTCAAGTACAATTAACAGTTTTTCAAAACAGTAGTGGCTACGTTTTCAAAACCACTTTGCAAACATTAACGAATGGAAACAAAATGCCCACTGATTTCCGTGGAGCAGGAGCAGGCCTTTAATATGAAGCACTAAGTATTTCTATCCATATTTTACATATGGATAAGCTGCGGTACAGAGAAGTTAGGTGACGTACCAGTAAGTCAAGGGCAGAACTGTAAATAGAGCTCAGAAGTTCCTGGGTCCCAGCTCCGTGTTCAGTCCATTTGGCTAAGCTGCTTCTAATATTTTCATGCCATAGAACAGAGCAAGTAAGAGTGAGCTATCTATTCTTTTCCGTTGGCTCATTAAAAGTAATCAGGAATGTAAATAGCTGTTAAAATGAATGAAGGTCTCTAAGGTAAAGAGACAGGATTGGAAAAACTGCAAAGCACTAATTACATTAATTGCATCAATTTGAGTAAATTTTCTCCTTCCCCCTTCTCCATCAATAAACTTCTGAGAACCCAGCCCTAGGAAACATCCCAGCAGCAGGGCCTAATCTCCTTGCCATACTCACTTGTCTAGTCCCACTAAAGCTGATGGCATATTAGGCAAATAAGTAGAGCAGCAGGGTGAGACCTGCAGTGACCATATCCCCTCTGTTTGGCTGTGTGGTAGTAGCGCTGTATTAAAGCCTGATCCTGCAGCCATTTATCATAGGAGGACTCCCACTGGGCATTTTGTAGGGTATACACTTGTGCCTCTAGATGGAGATCCTACCTCTCTTACTCGTACAAGCATGCCTTACACTAGTAATCCCCCTGAAGCAAGGATTACTCACGTGAGTAAGGGCTATGCAGGATCGGGCCCTTGGTTCTTTCTCTGGCATGTTCACCCAGTGCACAGTTACAGGGCTGTGTAAACAAATACTCCCTGAACATTAGCTCGCTGTTGCTTAACCTCTCCGAAAAAGAGTTAACCAAGATGTATGAAGCAAACTGGAAGTGTTTAAGATGTATGGTCGGCACAACGACCTTGCGGTGCCATCGCGTGAGTGTCACTCTCGTCAGTCAATGGCTGCGCCTCTCTGCAGCACTGCACCCCGGTGCCTGGCTTTCTGGTCTGGTGTATTAGATGTGCCCCTAGCGCCGTGTCTCAGGGGGCACGTGAGCCTTTCAGTAAACACACACCATGGGGCTCCTTTCACAAAGAGTCAAAAGGAAAAGGCTCCTCCCCGTAAAACAAACACTCCCCCACCCGCTCGGCCATGCCCTCCAGCTCCGGCGGGAGGAAAGAAACAGGCTTTGCCTTGTGCGCCCTGCAGAGCATCAGACTGGCTCTTGTGGGGAGGGCCATCGGCTGAGAATACCCGGCCATCAGGCCCCGGAGATTTCAATCTAGGGCCGCGGGGAGAGGCGGGCTCTCACAGCCAGGAGCCAGGTTGGCAGCAGTGCTCAGCACCCAGCAGATCCTATTGTTCTCGGCGCTGCAAATCTGCCCCGCAGGGCTCTGCAGCTCATATTCCAACACCTTGAATTGCAATGGGAAGTGAATAGGAAGCCAAGACATTTCCTGGAGCACTGGGCTAGAACAATCCCTCTAGCTAATGTTGTCTGGCAGATAAGCAGGCCCCTCCTCTCCCAGCTGAAACTTCTGAAGGCCTGAGGCTGTCTAGTACCCAGAAGATGGGTTTTCTTGTTTACAGTGGGATAACTGTTAGCGCCCACCCTGCAAGTGGAGACAAGGCACCCGTAGAGGTTTTTTTTGTTTTTGTTTTCCCCTCAAGGTAGCTAGGTGAGGTCAGCACCATACCCTGGCCCAGGGGCAGGGCTGACATCAAGTTTACTTCATGGTAAAACCACAATGCCTTGTCTCCACTAAGATTTTTACAGTGGGATAGCTAACAGATATTAGTCAACCTTCAGGAAAAAACACTGCCCCCCCCCCAAAAAAAGGTAACTGTTTCCCTGGCTGGGCATAGTCAAGACATGAACTGTGCCTGACAAATGTGATGAAAACAATACTTTCTATTTCAATAGAGATACCATGTGATCCATGGAAAGGCTAAGTAGGGTTATTAGTGCTGCAGATCAATGCTGATTGCCTTATGAATGGCTATTGGAATCAGTAGCAGAAATGACCATTCGAGGCATAAGGAGGCACTAGGAGGTTTTTGGATCTGTCAGGTCATGTCTACACTACAAAGTTAAGTCGACTTAAGGTATGTCAACGATCATAAGTGGCTTTAATAACATTGATTGTGCACGTCCACACAACAGCCCTTGTGTCAGTGAAGCGTGTCCCCAGTCATTGCTCTTGCATTGACAGAGAGAGTGTTGCCTCATGGGTAGCTATCTCACCATGCAACTTGCCACCCTCTGTCACCCTCTGCTGCTGGGAGCTCTGGGAACGGATTGTGGTGCATCATGGGTCATGCTCGCTGTCCCATGATGCAGTTCTTTCCGTCCTATAATTCCATGGGTTTCCTACTTGGTTTTGCACCATTTTTCAACAGCCCTTGTAAACTGTGCACTTGCCACCTCTACCTGACAGAATAATTCCTGAGCTGCTGACTAGTCTGGTGATGAGCGTTCTGAACACAACACGGCTGGTCCTGCGGTATTTCATGAGCTGCAAAACAGAGAGTGAATTGGTGATGCCTGCCCTGCTCTGTGCCATGGAAAGAAATAATTCAAGATTGCTGCTGGCATTCATGGAGCAGCTGCACGCTGTGGACCGTCGGTACTGGGCTCTGGAAAAAAGCACTGAGTGGTGGCATCGCATCGTGATGCATGTATGGGATGACGAGCAGTGGTTGCAGAACTTTCGGATGTGCAAATCCACCTTCCTGGAACTGTCAGTGGAGCTCACCCCAGCACTGCGGTGCAGAGACATCAGAATGAGAACTGCCAGCCCTCACTGAGGAAAAGTGAGTGGGGATCACTGAGTGAAAGCTGGCAACTCTAGGCTGCTAGCGGTCAGTCGTGAATCAGTTTGGAGTTGGAAAGTCTGCCGTGGGGGTTGCGGTGATGCAAGTGTGCAGGGCCATTAATCACCTCCTGCTATGAAGGACCGTGACTCTCGGTAATGTGCAGGAAATAATTGATGGCTTCGAGGCAATGGGATTCCCTAACTGCGGCAGGGCGATAGATGGTCCTGCTAGTGAAGGCAGGGGGCTGAACTTCATGACCTTTCAAGGTCCCTTCCAGTTCTAGGAGATAGGATATCTCCATTAAAAAAAAAATGGAATTCATATCCCAATTTTGGCCCCCGGACATCTTGTGACAAAGTACATCAACCAGAAGGACTACTTCTCCATGGTCTTGCAGGCGCTGGTGGATCACCAGGGCCATTTTACTGACATCAATGCAGGGTGATGCAATGAAGGTGCATGATGCATGTATCTTTTGGAACACTGGACCATATAGGAAGCTGCATGCTGATACTTTCTTTCCAGACCAGAAGATTCAAATGGGGGATGTGGAAATGCCCAAAGTGATCCTGGGAGACCCCACCTATCCTTGCTTCCATGGCTCATGAAGCCTTACACCGGGAATCTAGACAGCAGCAAGGAGCGCTTCAAAAACAAGCTCAGCAGGTGCCACATGACCATTGAACGTGCCTTTGCCTAATTAGAAGGTTGCTGGTGCTGTCTTTTTGGCCGTTTAGACCTCGAAAATATTCCGATGGTTATTGTGGCCTGCTGTACTCTGCATAATATGTGCGAAGCGAAGGGGGAAAAGTTTCCCCAGGAGTGGACCGCTGAGGCTGATTAACTGACTGCTGATTTGAATCAGGGAGGCTTTGAAGGAACATTTTGTCAGTGATTCCCAGTAATATGTCTTTAGGTGATGCATTCGGCCAGGCAATGTTTACTTGCTGCCTTGAATGACCCCTGTAGTGCTTGCTTCCTGAGCATTAATTGTACTGAGCAAATATTCCTACCTATAGACACTGCATTTCAATGTTAGCACTGACTGATGTGTGTATGTCACAAATAAAGACTCATTGTATTTCAAAGACTCAAGTTTAATAACAGGACAAAACACAAATTTTTGGTCAAACAGGGGACATGACAATGAGGAACGATCTTGTGGTTAGGGCTCTCACGGCTGAGTGTAACTCCAGCTTTCATTGGGAAACCAGTCCCCAGGTGTGGAGTACACGGGGTCCTGTGAGGGACCGGGAACACGTGAGGAATGTGGTTGGGGAGTTTGGTGAGGTCATGGACTGGAGTACTGTGTTGACTGCAGGGGGAGTCGTGCATGGATGTACTCAGGAGCTTTATCATCTGCTCCTGCCCCTGTGTCCTTTCCAGGTATACAGCCTCAGTCTTTCATTAACTGTTTCCTTCCATGCTCTTGTTTTGAAACATCTCCTCCTTACTCCTCCTGAGTCGCTGCCTTATCTGATGGAGGCGCTATGCTGGTGTGGAGGAGGGTGTTCTCAAGGGCACATCTGCAGAAGCCAAAGAAACAATGAACAGAGACAGTATTGTGAGTGCGCTCACAGCCATGATTCACAAAAGTTACACACACCTCTTTCTCACTGTCCCTTGGCTAGCACACAGGTCGCTGTGAGTCCCAATTATGGTGAGTTTGCCTGGGGGGCTGGGAAGGGGGAATGGGCAAGAAGGGACAAAGGATGGTTTGCAAAGGGGGTTACTACAAGTGCCTAGCCCATAGGGAGACTATTCTGAATATTGATACCCTTTTCCACAGGCTTGGGTAATTGAACCCGATATCTTACTCCTAAGGGTAACATCTCCTGCATGCGTGTGGCTTCAGACTGGCTCTGTATGCTGCTTGCCTGTTTGCCTCTCTGGTCCCTGCAGAAATAATTGCCGAGTGGCATGGACAAGTGTTTCCTACAGCAGGGGAGAAACAAGGCAGCTCTGCCAAGGAACCTTCTTCAGAGGATTGCAGAATACCTACAGGAAAGTTTCCTAGAGATCACTATGGAGGATTCCAGAGACATTCCCGTGTACATTAACAAACTTTTCCACTGTGGCCCCACTGTGTAATTGGACAGGGTCTGTGGTTAATTTCTGTCCCTTATCCCTCCTCTACCATATAACAAAGTATATGAGTGCTCGATCTCCTCTCACCTTGCAGTATCAAAGCAAAATGAGCATGTGACGGGTTGGATCACAGAAACCCTCTTGGGAGCTGCCACCCGATGTGCCAAGACTACTTCTATTCCTGTTTTCCCTGCCAGCTCAGGACTCCAGCACCCTGTCTTGCTGAGAGAGACACTCCCGTCTGCTCCAACACAGACCCAGGGTCTGAATCACTTGTCCCAGAGCTGCAAGTTTACCTGAAAACAGTTCACAGAAGTGTGCTTGTCTCTAGCACTCAGATGCTCAACTCCCAATGGGGTCTAAACCCAAATAAATCCGTTTTACCCTGCATAAAGCTTATGCAGGGCAAACTCATAAATTGTTCGCCCTCTATAACACTGATAGAAGATATGCACAGTTGTTTGCTCCCCCAGGTATTAATACATACTCTGAGTAAATTACTAAATAAAAAGTGATTTTATTAAATACAAAAAATAGGATTTAAGTGGTTCCAAGTGGTAACAGACAGAACAAAGTAAGTCACCAAGCAAAATAAAATAAAATGCGCAAATCTGTCTAATCAAACTGAATACAGATAATCTCACCCTCAGAGATGCTTCAGTAAGCTTTTTCTCAGGCTGGACACCTTCCAGGCCTGGGCACAATTCTTTCCCCTGGTACAGCTCTTGTTCCAGCTCAGGTGATAGCTAGGGGAATCTTCATGATGGCTCCTCTCTCCCTCTGTTCTCTTCCACCCCTTTATATATCTTTTGCATAAGGCGGGAACCCTTTGTCCCTCTGGGTTTCCACCCCCCACCCCCGCCACTGGAAAAGCACCAGGTTAAAGATGGATTCCAGTTCAGGTGACACGATCACATGTCACTGCAAGACTTCATTACCCACTTGCCAGCACACACATATACAGGAAGACTAACAGGTAAACACAGCCATCTGCAGACAATGGTCCTGGTTAATGGGAGTCATCAAGATTCCAAACCATCATTAATGGCCCACACTTTACATAATTACAATAGGCCCTCAGAGTTATATTTTATATTTCTAGTTTTAGATACAAGAGTGGTACATTTCTACAAATAGGATGATCACACTCAGTAGATTATAAGCTTTGTAATGATACCTTACAAGAGACCTTTTGCATGAAGCATATCCCAGTTGCATTATATTCACTTATTATCAAATCTTTATAAAACTATCCCAGTTACATTATATTCACTTATTATCATGTTTTTATAAAACCATATAGACTGCACAATGTCACAGAGCACTTACTGGAGCGCCCCTCTCCTGCATCCTGCATGCCCGAGCTGGAATGCTGGGACTGACTAGACCCCTCTGGAGCAGTGGCGTAGGCAGGTTCTAAGTGTAGGGATAGCAAACATAAAAGAGGCGCCCCCCCTTGGCTCCTCCTCTGGCCACGCCCCCCTTGGCTCCTCCCATTTCCCCCCCAGATTAACCCCGGGGCCCGGCTCAAGACTCCTGCGGGCTTCCCGGGGGTGCGGATACCCCTGTCCCCCTGCGGGCTTCCCGGGAGAGTCTCTCCTGCCCAGCCCACTCTGCAGGTGTCCCCCGCTGGGCTGCGCTGCCCGGCCCCACCCGCAGGGTCCCCCCCGGCCCCGGGCTCCAGGCTCCTGCACCGTGCCAGGGACTCCCGTACAGACAGCGCGGCCTGTGCCCCTGCCCTGCGGGCCCAGGCCCGGGGAGCCCCCTGCCCGGACCCCCCAGTGCAAGCCACCGGACCCCCGCCGCTCACCTTCCATCCTGCGCCGCCGCCTGTCCCTGGCCGATCCCGGCCCCGTGCCGCTGGCGGATCCTGGCTCCAGCTCCGGCTCGTGAGTCGCTGGCCGAGCCTCACTCCATGGCGCTGCTGGGCCGGGCTGGGCCCTGACCCTCCTGTAGCTGTCCGGGGTAAACGCCAGCCCGGATCCACGAGCTCGCCCCGCTCCCGGCGCTCGGTGCGCTCCACGCGGGGCTCGCCAGTCAGGTGGCCTTAAAGACGCAGGGGCCCTTTCGCCTTCCCCCGCCCGCCGCGATGGGATGTGGGGGCCGCGGAATATTTCACTGGGCTGCAAGCCGTTGCCGGGAGATGCTGCTGCTGCCGCGTTAGCAAGGGGCGGGGAGCGCTTGGCCGCCGAGCCCTGAGCTGCTGCAGGAGGTGGCTGCGGCGATGTTGGGGCCGCACTGAGTGTGGGGCGCGATGGCCGAGGAGCCGGCCCCCTCGCTCCTCCGGCCGTGCCCACCGTCCCCCTATGGCTCCTCCGGCTGCCCCCAGTGCCGGCCCGGCAGGTGCCACTTTTGGAAAATGTGCTGAGGGGAAGCGGCTGCTTCCCCTGCACCCCGCTAGCTACGCTACTGCTCTGGAGTGGAAAAGAGTCCTGACTCACTGTGCCAGTGGATGACCCTGCCACGTGCGCCACATCATTCGCTAGCTCCACCTCCTTGTCCACCACTTCTTCATTGGGGTTAAGTCCACTGGCTGCTGCCTCCAGTCTCCCTATGTGTCCAGGGGGCTGTTGGTGGTGGAGGTGGGGTCGCCACTGAGGATAGCATGCAGCTCCTTATAGCAGTGGCATGTTTTCGGCGCCACACCAGAACAACTATTGGCCTCCCTTGCCTTCTGGTATGCCAGGGGTTCTCAAACTTTTCTACTGGTGACCCCTTTCACATAGCAAGCCTCTGAGTGCAACCCCCCCTTATAAATTAAAAACACTTTTTTATATATTTAACACCATTATAAATGCTGGAGGCAAAGCGGGGTTTGGGGTGGAGGCTGACAGCTTGCGACCCCCCATGTAATAACCTTGCGACCCCCTGCTTCTTCAGCGCCTTGAACTTAGCACAGCACTGCTGTGTGTCCCTTTGTGCCCCTTCCTACATGCCACTAGCAATCAGCCCGTAGGTAGCAAAGTCCCTATGGCTGGAGCGACGCTGAGACTGCACAGCCTCCTCTCCCCATAGACCAGCAGATACAACAGCTCTGGTGTGCTGCACGCAGAAGCACGTTTGCTGCAGAAAGCCGGCATGGTCAGCTGGGAAGATGCTGTGTGAACTGTCCATTCCGAGCAAACAGGAAGTGGAATTTCAAAAATCCGCAGGTTTTTAAACGGGGGAGGGGCGCATACCTGTGTACCTTCAGGGCAGCAGAGTCCTGACTGCTGACCAGAGTGGTCATGATGGACATTGTGGGACACCTCCAAAGGCCAATTAGGGCAACATGAGTAAGTGCAGTGTCTACACTGATGCTGTGGCGCTCTAACTACGTTGCAAAAAGCTCTATGCCGCTCGTCAAGGTGGTTTTATTTTGTCAGCTTAGCAGGAGAACTAAATCGGCGGGAGGAGCATTGCAGTGTGTACACCTCCACTGTTTTCTCCATGAAAGCTGACTGTTGCCGACAAAACTGTGTAGTGTAGACAAGGCCTCAGGAGACTCGGGCAAACCTTTTCAGTTTGTGAGAGATTCACACATGGTTGAGTTTTGTGTTTAAGAGGTGAAAATTCAGGCCTGGTCTACACTAAACATTTAGATCGACACAGCTATGTCTTTCAGGGATGTGAACAATTCCCTCTCCCCAGCACTGTAGCTACACTGACCTAACCCCTCGTGTAGATGCAGCTAGGTTGCAGAATGCTTCCGCAAACCTAGTTACTGTCTCTCTGAGGTGGCATTCCCACAGCGATGGGAAAACCCCGTCCATCACTTTAGGAAGCATCTATGCTATAGTGCCGTATCTGTGCTGCTTTAGCACCTGTAGTGAAGAGATGGTGTCGGCCTGAAGCTCAGTCAGAATGTTGAGTGTCACCTGGCTCTGTGTGACCACTGTGAAAAGCTGTTAGCTTCACTTGGTTTTGATGCAAAACCATCACTTGACCCAGGTTTGCTTGTCTTGGGGCCTGATCCAAAGCCTGTTAGTCAATCAATGGAAAGACTCCCATTCCTTAGGCTTTAGATCAGATTAGGGTGACCAGACGTCCCGATAAAATCGGGACTGTCCCGATATTTAAGAGTTTGTCCCACGCCCAACCGATGTTTGGTCGGGACGCAATTTGTCACGATATTTCGCACTCCTGGGGTTGTTGTTTTTTTTTTTTTGCCCCGCTGGCGGGACTCGCCCCTCCCCATGTGTCCCGATATTTTATTCATCCCACCTGGTCACCCTAGATCAGATCCTGGGTGAACATTTCGATTAACCTGAGCTGAGTTTCATGTTTATACGGAAATCTAAACCCAGGTTATCTTCCTGTGGCTTGGGGGGTTTCACAATGAATATTTTGCACAGCCCTATTTCCAATAAAGAACAGATTCTTCAAACCCCTCAGAGCAGGAACAGCAGCCTTAGGCAGAGGATCAGCAGGTGGCCACATGGGGCCCATATCTAGAGGGACACTATAGTAGCTTTGAGACCATGGTGATCACCTGCCAAAAAGCAAGTCCCAAACCACTCTTCAGCTTTGGAGTGTCTGCTCTACTCCTCTTCCCTTACTGCAGCACACAATGGGGAAGAATCAGCAACATTCTTTCTGAAAAGGAAATTATGCGGACAAGGCTAGATGGGTTGCTTACTTTGGGTAGGAGGAAAAAAGCAAGGAGTTGCGGAGGAAGGACTATGTGAGTGGTAACAACCATAATAACACCTTCGGGTGGGAGGGTGCCATTGTCATGTGGCCTTTAATATGCCAGGCGGCCTCTTTACATAGCAGTTGTGTCCTCTTTATTTCATCTAAGTACCTAACTTAGTTTAGAATATGGTTAGAGTTGCAGTTTCTGCCACTGCTTTTGGTAACTTGTGCTGCATGCTAATTCCTTTCTAACTGAAGCACTCACTCCTGAATGTCCGTGGTGCCTGTCCCTTTCTTCACTCTGGTTTGTGGACTCTTGCTTTTGAAGCTGTTAACTTCTAGAATTGTGCTGCTTTCAGCATTATCCGAGTTGAGATCAATCACTGCTATGTAGACTGCTTAAACTTTTTCTTCAAAACCTCAGCATTAATCAGGCTCCATCCTTTATTTACATTGCTGCTGCTGTTTGTCTCTCATCCCACCAGTAATGTTTAAAACTCAAGCAGAGCAGAGAGAGCTTAAATTTAGCTTTCAGGGACACCAGCCCTACCCTTTACTCAACTACCATTCAGTTTCAGAAACATTCCCCGTGCTGCTGCCTCAACGATGTTCCTTTATCTCTTAACAGTGTTTGTTCTGTATCAGCATGAAAAGGCTGCATTTTGGTGAGAACCTGGGTTTTCTATGAGCCAACTTTGATGTCTCGTAGCATGAAGATTATAACCAATTTTGGTGGCATTTAAATTGATGCCTCAAGCATGTACTCAGCATTGCATTGCAACCTCTCAATATATCTTCTGAGGGGGGTGAACACAATGTAGAGGATGTCACATCCATGAAAAATTAATGTAGGTTGTGTCTATGCTACAGTGGCACAGCTATGGTGCTGCTGCTGCTCTGCTGTAGTGTAACACCATGGGCCGGGGTCAAACCTGGGACCTTTTGAGCTTCATGCACAAGCTTGAGCAAAAAGATGTCTTTCTCTTAACCAGAGGTGGGCAAACTATGGCCTGGGGGCCACATCCGGCCCTCCAGATGTTTTATTCCGGCCCTTGAGCTCCCGCTGGGGAGCGGGTTCTGGGGCTTGTCCCACTCTGGCGCTCCAGCCAGGGAGCAGGGTAGGGGGCTTGCCCCACTCTACGCAGCTCCCAGAAGCAGCGGCACATCCCCCCTCTGGCTCCGACACGTAGGGACAACCAGGGGGCTCTGCATTCTGCCCCTGCCCCAAGTGCCACCCCCGCAGCTCCCATTGGCTGGGAACCATGGCCAATGGGAGCTGCAGGGGCGGCGCCTGCAGACAGGGCAACGCGCAGAGCCACCTGGCCACACCTCTGCATAGGAGCCAGAGAGGGGAACATGCCGCTGCTTCTGGGAGCTGCTTGAGGTAAGCACTGCCCAGAGCCTGCACCCCTGACCCCCTCCTGTACCCCAAACCCCTGCCCAAGCCCTGATCCCCCTCCTGCCCTCCAAACCCCTTGGTCCCAGCCCGGAGCACCCTCCTGCACCCCAAATCCCTCATCCCCAGCCCCACCCCAGAGCCCACACCCTTAGCTGGAGGCCCTCCCCCCCATCCCAACCCCTGCCCCATCCCGGAGCCCCCTCCTGCATCCTGAACTCCTCATTTCTTCCCCACCCCAGAGCCCACACACCCCTGCCAGAGCCCTCACCCTCACCCTCTCCCGCACCCCAACCCCCAATTTTGTGAGCATTCATGACCCGCCATACAATTTCCATACCCAGATGTGGCCCTTGGGCCAAAAAGTTTGCCCACCCCTGTTCTAGCTGGTCTAGCCACCACTAGAGGGGGACAGAACACCATGCCAAGCAGGCATGGGTTACAGTAGCACCATATGTTTCCTACATCCATGGGAGGGGTTCTTTCATTGATGTAGGTAATCTGTCTCTCTGAGAGGTGGTAGCAAGTCAACAGAAGAATCCTTCTCTTGGCCTACCCACATCTTGACCAGGGGTTAGATCAACCTAACTGTGGTACTCAGGGCACTAAATGTTTCACACCTCTGACTTACCTATGTTGCTCAATCTAAGTTTTAGGTATAGACCAGGCCTCAGTCTGTTGCTTTCTCAGTGGCAAGCAACAGTGTTGAACCATGAGGGTATGATGATCCAATGGATGCTTCTTCTGATGCAATGTTTGGACTTTGTTACCAAGTTGAAATTGGTTGATGGGTGAAATTGTGTGGAACCAGAATTGAAATACTCTTTCTCCAGCTTTCTTGTGCAGTTTCAGGTATGGTATTCAGTGTGGTTTTACATGAAGTAAATAATGCATGTCAATAATTTACTTTAAAAATGATAGGATGGCAGCCTGTGGAACAATGACTCAGACATAGGAGTTTGTTGCTGAACTGCAGCTGGTGGGTTTTTATTTGTCCTGTCTGCTTAAATTCTACAGTTAACACAATTAAGCTCAGCTGAATAAATCTCACCCTTTTAATGATTTACTATTTGTACTACAGTAATACTAAGAGATCTCAGTCAGGGATCAGGACCCCATTTTTTCTAGGTGCTGTGCAAACGTGTACTAAAGACAGTCCTTTTCCCAAGTACAATTTGGTTAACGAGAAGATGCCACAGGTGGGTGAACCTAGGTGTGACAGTGTACCCCATAAGGCTTTATGGGGAGGGGTGCTTATAACTGTATGTATGACATAACTGGAATATGTTTTCTGCTGCCGGTGCCATGTAATATATCTCCGTAAAGGTTATGGTCTACTATATCTGTTCATCCTAGTTGTACATATATATCATTTTCTACTTGAGGTTAAGAATATGGGCTGTATGCTTGCTTGGTTTCTAAGTAAGCTTTGGGAGGCATTTGGTCAGCTTCTTTAGGAAGGAATTCGCCAGGTTAAGTACCTGATCAGGAAACACTTGGAGAACAATGCATCTTGGAATGCTCCAATCCACATAAGAAGTCTTCCTGGAGACATGCAAGATACCATGTGGACAATGGCTTCGGCCTGTAAAGACTGAGTCATGCAGGGACATGTGACTTGCCCAGGTGACTCCAGAACTCCATCTTGGAGCTGGACTTTGCATAGGAGGGAGGAGGGGGGTCTCCACCCACAAGAGAGAGTCTATTTAAACCCGTGGGAGACCCCTCCATTTTGTCTTCAGCTGGCTAAAGAAGGAGCCTCTCCACCCCCCCAGGATACTTGAAGGAAACTGAAACAAACGACAGTAACTACAGGGGGTGTGAGTGATTGCTGGACCCAGGCTAAAAGGAGATTAGCCTGTAAAAGGGAGCATTCGGGAACTGGTGAGGAACTTATCTGTATTTAGTTTGATTAGGCATAGATTTGCGCATTTTATTTTATTTTACTTGGTGACTTACTTTGTTCTGTCTGTTACTACTTGGAACCACTTAAATCCTACTGTGTGTATTTAATAAAATCACTTTTTATTTAGTAATTTACTCAGAGTATGTATTAACACCTGGGGAGCAAACAACTGTGCATATCTCTCTATCAGTGTTATAGAGGGCGAACAATTTATGAGTTTGCCCTGCATAAGCTTTATGCAGGGTAAAACGGATTTATCTGGGTTTAGACCCCATTGGGAGTTGGGCATCTGAGTGCTAAGGACAAGCACACTTCTGTGAGCTGTTTTCAGGTAAACTTGCAGCTTTGGGACAAGTGATACAGAACCCGTCACACTAGGCATCTTTCTAACTTGTAAATATTATGTAGTCTAGTCTAGGAGACCCCGTTGGTGAACATTTCGATTTACCCGAGCTGAGCCTGAGTTTCAGGTTTGTACTGAAATTAAATCCAGGTTAGCTTCATGTGGCTTGACATGCCACACAGCCCTATTTCCAATAAAGAATGGACTCAAACCCCACAGAGCAGGAGCAGCAGCCCTCTGGGCCTTATGTACAGACCCTTTGACTGGCTGAGGATGGCAAAAGCAAATAAAACAAGAAACAAAACAAAAACAAAAAAAGCTGTCAGAAGGAACACAAGTACAGTAGGATACAGAGAGCTGAAGAGAAACTAAAAAGCATTGAGCATTGGAAAACATTCCTAAGAAAAGAAAGGGGCCAGTAAAAGCTGCAGTCAATAAGCTAGTCACAGACTCTCATTTAACTAATAAAGTACAGTTACTAACAGTGATTTGTTGACAAATGTATTGTTGGGGTGAGGTCTGTGTAAACCGGGGCATAAGCACTGGCAGTACCATCCTGGGACACCTCTGCAGCATTAAAACTCACAGCAGAGTGGCGTTTTAATCCTCTTATTTCCAGTGTTAAAAACAAATAAAAGGATTTGACCACGGCTAAAGGACTGCAACTAGCTAACATGTAGAGACAACACTGGTCTTTCTGTTTCATTCAGAAGATGGATTTCCCCAGGGCAGATCCCTGGGTCCCACTCAGCTGCACTTGGCATAGAACTGGTGCTAGAGGGCCGGGGTGAGGATGGGGAAGGTGACTTAAGCTACCTTCCTTCTCTCCCTTGATCCTGGGGCCAACAAGGGGCTGAGCCAGTCCTGGACATAACTAAAAACAGCCTGAAAGCTGCTTTAAATGATGTTAGCTAAAATGGTCCCCTCTGGACAGATCCACCAGCTGGGAATTTCTGGAACCCCCCCCTCATGCCCCCACAGTGTCCAGGAATGCCTGCAGGCAGGGAGCAGGTGGTGTAGAGCTGGTTATCCTGGCATTACGCCACCCAGGGATTTCCCCTATGTTGTGATAATCCCCAGGTCTCCTGTTTAAGGCAGTTCTGCTGAAGTAGTGCAAAGGAGATGGAGCTGGGGTCCAGGATTTGGCTAACTGTATAGAAACAATACACAGAAAAAACTCAGAACGGATTATTCCAGTGCGCTATCAGTGTACATCTTGCATCAGCGCTGGGTCCTGCGCCCCCTTCGTGAATTGAAGGTATTTAGGCAGCTGGTGAGAAGAACAAAATCTCTTACAATTAACTACTTGCATTACGTTCTGTCCAATCTGCTACTGGAGTTTCCAAGCCTCCAATGGCTAAATGGACTTCGGCCAAAATCCTCTCCATGGCACCTAGCCTGGGCAACTTGGCTGAGTGCTGGGGAACTTGGTGTGGGGCAGGACCTCCCGGGCTGGCCCTGGAACCTGCAAGGAAGGAGTGGAGGAGCCAATCAGTGCCTGCTCCTCATCTCTGCCCCAGCCCGTCTCCTGTCACTCCATGTAACAGTGCACAGGAAGCCCCTGCTGAGCTGTGTTTCACACTGTATAAGGACTGAACGCCCTTTGTGCTGCCTGCCAGAATCCCCCACACCGCTGCAGAAATGCACTAGCTCCTTTATGAGAGGACCCTCCGTGCCCAAAGAAGAGGGCAGGGTTTTCCCTTTCATACACAATCTACTCTGGGTTGGCTTTAATTCTAACCCCTACTGTGGTGTCACAGTCGCTCTGAAGCGGGAAGCAGATCCATCAGATGTCTTTCCTCTCCCCTGAAACAGCATGAGGAATGTTCCTCCCATTCAGCATCATGGACAGAGTCAAAAATGTGCTTCTCTTGCGACGTGTGACCCTCAGCAACAGTGATGAGGACTGAGGCACAATCTCTAAAGGGCAGCAGGTTAGCACTTTGGTTTGCTGAGCCTGCGCATAGGCTGTGTGTAACGACGGGCCTAATGGCTGATCTCCTTAATGACCTTTGTGTTCCTGAGTGAGGAGAGGAGGGATAACTATAATGCAACAGCGATAATTACATGATGGCAGATCTAGTATAGTTATCTGATCTATCCCTCTGTCCTACGTACACCCATTTGTTCTATATGTGTCTCTATTTGCAAAACCCTGAACAAATCAATCCTCCACTATCAGAAGATTTGCTCTGACTATTCAGACTGTGAGTTCCAATGTTGCTTAAATTGTTTCCTTTTTTGTGCTGGAGCTTCTAGGCTTGGCCTCAGCTCAAAGTTTTGAAGGAAAAATTGAAATCTCATTCAACCATTCTTACGTTCAACAAAGATGAAAAAAATATTTCCCCCATTTTTGTTTTAATTAGAAATCCCCCGTCCAGGTTGACCCTAGGGGTTACTGATTGGACAGTTTAACTGAGGGGATTACAGTTGTCATGAAACAAAGCAAAAACTTCAGTCGTCCCCGTCCCCCCGCCCCGGTCCTCACTCCCGGGGGCGGGGGAAGGCAAACCAAGTTCTGTACCAGGGCAAGAGAAAATGGTGAAGGGGTGTTTGGGTAGGAAGGGGAACTCTTGTCACCCTGTATTAGCAGCAATCTCTGGGATATTCAAGGTCTACGCTTTCTTTTAAAATACTCTCAATTGCAAAGATTCAGCTGTCTTGCTGTAAACTGTCATGCTGCTGCCCTGTTAACAACCCTGGAGCAAGCTGTCTCCAGCCAAACAATAGCAGCTGTAAAAGCAGGGCCCCCCTGCACCCCTCTGCCAATTGCCTCACAGGTGTGAATCACAAAGCCTAATTAGACTATTTAAATGGTAATATTATTTAGCACGGGCAGTTTCTCTTCTCTCCCCCCTCCTTCTTTTAAAAACAAGCAAGGAAGTCAGTGCAAGAAAATCCCAACACACCCCCCCCCAAAACAAACAAACAAAACCTTTCCATAAATGCAAGTTTAACCCCCCCCCCCCATTAACTTTTAAATATACTGACTTTTTCAAATGTTAAGGTTAGGAGACAATGTTAATTTGCCCACATTGTGTGTATTTTACACTAGACAATATAAAGAGAAGTATATTAAAGCAAAGCATGCACTCACTGAAGAAAGCAGGAATTGCTGCGTGAGGTTCTATGCCTGTGATACATAGGAGGTCAGACTAGATTATCACAATGATCCCTTCTGGTTTTAAAATCTATTAATCTACAATCTGTGAATGATAAAGTACTACAGATGCACCATGCAAACAAGTTAATGGTGCTGAATGGCCTTAACTCTTGCATTTCCTGACTTCTTAGCAAGTTGTTTATTGCAGCCTTAAGGGTTCTATTAACATAGTGTTCTGCGTTACGTAACATTGACAAATAGCAGATTTTAGTGTCGGGCTGTTATCTTTCTCTTTTTAAAAAATTAAGTGTGAACATCTGCCAATACAATATATCAGGACAGTGTAACCTAGTGGATAGAGCCCTGAACTGGGACTCAGGGAGCCTATTTTCTATTTCTGACTCTGCCACTGGCTTGCTGGGAGACCTGGACAAATCACATCACCTTCATGTGCCTCAGTTTCCCCATATATAAAATGGGGATAATGCTACTGGCCTCCTGTGTAAAGGGCTTGGAGAACTACTGACTGAAAGTGCTATATCAGAGCTGGGTATTTATAAGCCTTCCAAGATTTAAATAACAAGTGACAAAATAATTGGGGTGAAATTCACCCCCATGCCCTACCGCTGGAGTAAAGCCAGGACTTTGTGTGGGGAACCATACTGGTTTGAGGGAGCCGGGAATCCACCCTCCCAACACATAGCCAGGATGTGAAGCAGCTCTGAAGCCACTAGGGCAACTTCTGGGCTAAAATAAGGGCCACAGTCTCTGGACATCCCCTTTGTGAACCCTAGATACATGTATTTGCAGACTCAGCCCTTTGCCTTAGCCCACACCAGCATCCCTCCACGCTGGGCTATACTAAAGTGGCACTGAGCCCATTTTCACTACATTCAGCAGTGCAGAGTTCTCCAGGCTTGCAACCACTCATGTCCTGTGCATAGGGTTGCCAATTTTGGTTGGGCGTATTCCTGGACATTTCATCACAAGACATAAACTTTAATTAAAGGTTAATCTTTAATTCCTGGAGACTGCAGGATAATCCTGGAGGGTTGGAACCACCATAGTTCCAACTGCTTTAGGGATGTCCTCTTCCACAGAGGTGGATTTTGTCACACGATACTTTTCTTCATTTAGGATTATCTAAGACCCCTCCCCCCTTCATATTTCAAAAGTCACACTGATGCAACACTGGAGAATTAGACCCAGTCAATCCACTCTACCCAACACACTCAGGCTACCACAGCTCCAAAATATACTCCCATTCAGTTCCAACTTATACAACTGGCCCAAACACATACATCCAATGGCACTGAAATGCCATACCTGAAGTTGCACCACCTACTCTCCTTAGCTGGAACTAATATAGTAGAAGTTACTGCTGTACATCTCTCCACAAATAATTTATCTGACGCTGACTGAAGATGGAGAGCAGGATGAGTATGTGTGTGTGATGCCGAGGAATAGGACGTGTGCGTTGTGGTTGGGTGTTTGCTGGAATTGAAGGGGAGTGTTGGTGGGGAGGAGAAGAGGGTGTTACAACGTTTGTGAGGAAGGCCTTTAGAACTGAGGTTGGCAAGGAAGTGAATTTTGGCTTAATTGGTGATTTCCTTGATTTCAAGTGATTGCATTGCTAGGAAATGAGTTTAAGCAATCTTAACTGTAAATTAACAACATTTTTTGGTGAGGCTTTGTAAAGTGGTTTGAATGTCTAGAGTAAATTGGTGTCAATGGAGCTATATTGATTTACATCAGCTGAGGAGCTGGTCCTGTATTTTTTTATTCCTAACTTCTTTTTTGTGGTTTAAATAATATTGACCCAGATTCATTTAGAAATTGCAGTCTGACATGACAGGCCACGTATTTTGCTGGAATATTGCCATGTGGTTGCAGTTCAAGGCCAAAGACCTCATGCCTAACAACCCATCTGAGGTATGGTGATATGTTCACTTGAAAAAATGGATAAATGCATAAAACTGGCTGCCTGATCTTTGGGCTGAGCTTGGTTCAAGGATGAGTGCGAGGTGGACATGCCAGCATGAATCCCCTGGAGCTTCAGTACTGCCTGCTACATTGTACTGGAGCTGAAAACATGTTCTTTAAAAGCTGACAGCCCTAGAAACTATCTACAGAGCAGGTACAGCACTGGCAGAGACAGTATTAGCGCCCATGCACCACTCTGCTAATGTGCCTCAAACCTGTTCTGGAGAGACCACTTCTAGGGGCTAGAGAGCAGTTCACTCTCCATGCTAATGCAAACTTTGGCATCTCTGCTGAGGCTGTGAAGCTGGGATTCCAAATACTACAACCCAAAGGAGCATTCTCATTTAAATTGCACTATACATGGGCCAGGGACCCATGGCTCCATCCTTCCTCTGAGTAATAACCAAAAAATAAAGTAGCCTTAAAGACTAGAGCTGGCCAAATAATTGACATTTATAAACACAGAGGATGCATTTACTGCAAGGAGAGCAACTGCTGTTCATCCCTCCTAAAGGGGAAGTCTATGCAGGGGTATGTTTAGCCAACTGTGTGCCCAGAAGGCCATAAAACTCAACAGCTCCCTTCCCCATGAATAGTTACATTAAATCCCTTATGTATTATAAACTGCCGGGTTTTAAAAAACACACCCAAATCTCTGGAGAATTAATTTAGCACTTCTGTAGTGGATTATTGTATTAGGAAAAAAGCCAGGTCTAGAAAGGTTTTGATATTCACCTCTAAACACACGAGAGGTCGTACAGAAATGGAACTTCTTAATGACAGGCCTGGAGCATACATAATTGATCCTGTGGTGGGAAGTGCTGATGTGACACAAAGGATGTTTGCACCCTGTTCTTCCAATATGCACACACGGGCCACACCTTGTGCTAATGAATCAGACTGCATTTACAAGAACCGCTGGAAGCACAGCAGCCTTGTGGTAGACAATGTATGCCGTGATGAATGTGTTCCCTTTGGGGCCCAAACTTGGTGTGGTTTTATTCCCTTTCACTGAACTGTTTCTTTAATTTATAAAAAACAACAACCAACCAACCATCCAAAACAAAACACTCCACTGCCCACACAATCCCGCCCCTGGGGAGAGGATGAGACAGAATGAACCACACATGACACATTAGGCCACGGCTGCACTACAAACGTTGGTAGACGCATGTTATGTTGGTGTACAGCCTCTGAAGTTTGTATCTTGCTACAGGCAGTGGTGGTGGTTTTAGTTTCTATCTCGCTGCTGAGGGTCACAAAGGCACGGAGAGCACAGCTGCTACTGGTATCCCGAGGCTGCCTGGGCCCATATGCCACTAACCTGTTTACTGCAATGATGCCAGCTGAACTCATCCTGGTGTGGGGTGGGCAAGTGTCTCACTGTGGAGGAAGAAATAAGGCAGCCCTCCCTAGAAACCCTTTGGCAGGGGATTGCAGAGGACCTACACTTAAAGTTTCATTGAGATCTCTCAGGAGGATAAAAGGGACATCCCTATTCAAATGAACAGTGCTCTGCATCCCCCCTCCCACCCCTGCTGCTGCTTAACTCTGCAGGGGAGTGAAAAGCAGATGCTAACTCGGCGTTTGTTTGTATCGCAACTTCTTCTGGTAGGAGTAAAAACATGAAAAGTCATTACCTGAGTCTAGTTAATTTGGGATTGGGCTGCGTGTCATCTTTACATTTTAAATATTGTAAGGAAAAAATGCATGCACAGTTACCTAAGGTCCCTTCCTCTTCATCAGCTCATCTGCCCTCCTGTGGTGGGACTGGCTAGACCAGGGGTTCTCAAACTGGGTTCGTGACCTCTCAGGGGGTCGTGAGATTATTACGTGGGGGGGGGGGGGTTGTCGCAAGCTGTCAGCCTCCATCCCAAACTCCGCTTTGCCTCCAGCATTTATAATAGTGTGTAATATAAAAAGAAGTGGTTTTAATTTATAAGGGTGGGTCACACTCATAGGCTTGCTGTGTGAAAGGGGTCACCAATACAAAAGTTTGAGAACCACTGGGCTAGACTCTGATGGAGTCTCAAACAGGGCCTGGCTTGCAGCTTTGCCGGAGTCCCCAGCCATGTCTACCCCCTTCCCACCTCCTCCTTGTTGTTCACAGCACGGGGTCTCTGTCTTGGGCTCCACTGAGATATCCGCAGACTTGGTCCGTGGGGTGCTGGCAGAGTCACCACCAAGTATAACTTGCAGTCCATTGGAGAAGCGCCAGCTCTGTTGTTGCCCTCCCTGGTCTTGTAGTACACCGGGCAGTGCTCCTTTGCTTTCACACAGCACTGCTGTTGTATCTCTTCCACTGTATCCCCTGTGCACTCTGCTTGCAGATGTCTGCTTCTGTGGCTGCTCCATAGCTGTGCTTGTGTAATACCAACAGACCTCAGTTATCGGCAGGCAGGATTGAACCTGGGACCTCTAGAGCTAAATGCATGAGCCTCTAAGCCACGTGGCCCTTAGCTAAGGCTGTAGCAGACTCATTAATCTTGAAGTGGTCTCGATGCCACTAGAGGGGCCAGAACACCACACCCAGAAGGTGTGTGGGTTACACTTGCACAGCCTCTTCTCCCCACAGGCCCCAAAGAGCTGATAATTCCTGTCTACTCCAGGCAGGAGTGCGCCTCGCGGCTCTCTGTGTGCATGGAGCTGGCATGGGCAGCTGGGCAATTGTACACAACACAGATGAGCTGCTAGGTGGGCAATCAGGAAAAGGCATTTCAAGAACATGTTAAGGGTCAGGGGGCAGCTTCCACTTTCTGTGAATCCTGGACAGTGGAGTTTAAAATTGTGAACAGAGCAGTTACTGTTGCAGGGAATGGGGCACTGTGGGACAGCTGCTGGAGGACTGTTAGGGTTGACACAGGTAATGGAGTGTCTAAAACATAGGCGCCAAGTTTCTAATCTGCTGGGTGGTGCTCCCCCCCAGCTCCCCCCAGACCCCGCCTCCCCTCCCTCCTCCCCCCCAATGCCCCACCCCTGCCCTGCTTCTTCCCACCCCCACTCCGCCCCACCTCTTCCCGCTCCTCCCCGCCTCTTCCCTGTCCAGTTCTGCCCGCTCCCCCGAGCACGCTGCACGGTCCTCCCCCCTCCCCCCCCGTGCCTCCTGACTCCACAAAACGGCCGATCCATGGCAGGCAGTAGGCGCTGGGAGGGAGAGGGAGGCGCTGATAGGCGGGGCCCACTGGTGGGCAGGAGGCACTGTGGGGGAGGGAGAGGCGTTGATAGGGGGGCTGCCGGTGGATGCTCAGCACCCACCATTTTTTTCCTGTGGGTGCTCCAGCCCCGGAGCAGCCACGGAGTAAGCGCCTATGGTCTAAAACATGGCGCTACACCATTTGGGGAGGTGACTTTACTCTGTCACTGTAATGAGGCACTTACGTTAGCCCAAGACAAATTTGAGTGTAGACAGGTGCACAAATAGGTTAACATAAGTCACCTTGCATCGACCTACCTTTGTAGTGTAGCCCAGGCCACAGTCACATCACAGAATGCACTTCTGGAAGGTGCTCAGATACCACAGGCATAAGGGCAGTAAAAATGACTTGTGTAGAATAGACTGAATTCAGTATTGGTGCAAAGAGATAGGTATCTTTTAAAAATAAGGCTCCTTTACACTTCTAGAGTGCCTTTCAATCGCGGAGCTCAAAAAGCTTTACAAATAACTTAATCACACCACACGTCCTGCTGTAGAACAACTCAAGCTATTTCTCAATGTTACCAACAGAGCAACTGAGGCAGAACGAGATTAAGTGACTTCCTCAAGGACACACAGCGCATCAGTGGATAAATGAAGAATAGAAACTGGGACTCCAAATCCAGTCCAGTTTGCTCAGAACGTTAGACTGTAAATAAAGCTTTAGTGAGGTGTCCTGCAAGGAGGTTGTGAGGGAATTAAATCCAGGCCCCAAACCTAGAGGCAGGCTACTACTCCAGCCTATCCAGTAGAATGGCAGCCCCTGGTCCCCCAGTATGCCCAGATACCTTACTTCTGGGTTTGTGTTAATCAGATCAGGAGCCCCCTCTTTAGTTTGCTTCAGTATTCTTGCCATGGAACCCCCTACCCAGTATACAGGGGGGTTTCCTTTATGTACCGCAACTTTAAATAAAAAAACACAAGAAATTAGATTTGTGGTGTCAGCCAATTTAGGGCTCATGTGTCACTGCCCAATGTTTTAATCTGTCTGCAGAGACAAGGCTAGCCCCCCCGCCCCCCCAACACTACAACCTTTAGCTGTGTTGTTGTAACCAGGTCCCTTGACTTGGCTGTGCCTGGAGTGTATTGTGCCTGGGTATTGCAAGGGATCTCACACTAGCACATGGCCTGTAGCTGGGCATGCAGGGTGAGATTTGGCAGCTCAGCAGGTGAAGCCCCATTGGCATTGTACTTGCTTATGTCAGGGGTGGACATGGCTGGTATTAGAACACCACAGGATGAATGGTGATGGAATGTGTCAGCTTGGACTTGAGTTTTCTTATTTTTACTAAAAAAATAACAGGAGTACTTGTGGCACCTTAGAGACTAACAAATTTATTAGAGCATAAGCTTTCGTGGGCTACAACCGTGGGATGCATCCGAAGAAGTGGGTTGTAGCCCACGAAAGCTTATGCTCTAATAAATTTGTTAGTCTCTAAGGTGCCACAAGTACTCCTGTTATTTTTGCGGATACAGACTAACACGGCTGCTACTCTGAAACCTTATTTTTACTGTCAGATGTCACGGCTTTAAAATGACCTGAATGTAATTTTCTGTGTGTGGGTGGAGGTAATGGCATAACATGAGCAGGTAGCTTACCTTTTAAAGAGTTTATGGAGTAGATTTATTTACTTTAATTGAACAAAGCCAACGCTATAACCACCGGTCCTGATTCTCACAGAGATACTTTTGTACACGTGGTCATTTCTGGAGCTCTTGCTGAAGTCAGATGGCTTGCTCTCCTCATACTGCATTTTTACCAGACTCTGGCTGCGTTCCTCTGGTCAGCTAGCAGCACGCTTGATGCAGGACTTCTTGTTAGGGCAGGCCATAGCTAACACACAATAGAGTTCAATACACCTCTACCCCAATATAACGCTGTCCTCGGGAGCCAAAAAATCTTACTGTGTTACAGGTGAACCCGCATTATATCGAACTTGCTTTGATCTGCCGGAGTGGGCAGCCCCGCCCCCCACCCGGAGCACTGCTTTACCGCATTATATCCGAATTTGTGTTATATTGGATCGCGTTATATCGGGGTAGAGGTGTATGTCCAGTGGAGAGGGCTGTGTGGAAATCAAGGGTTGAATGCCAAACATCTGTATTTGAACCAGGAGGTTGCTTCCAGTTCCTGGGAATCGAGTTGGAAGACTGGGGATGGAAGGGCCAGGACACACAGGCCTAGGGGTATTTGTGCGATAGCGTTGCCAGATTCTCCAGACGTGAGCCTGGTGACTTGGGCTTCAGCTACATCCACACTGCGAAATGAGTGGGTTTAGATCTATGTCATGGCATTCGGACCCAGACCCCTGGATGAGTCCAGAGATCTGAGTCCTGAGAGGTTTCTGATGGTAGGGACATTTGGGCTTAAACCTGAGTCTGATCCTGGGTGTACTATGCAGTGTAGACATGGCCTAGAGGGCTTGTCTACACGGACACTTCACAGTGCTGCAACTTTCTCGCTCAGGGGAGTGAAAAAACACCCCCCTGAGCACAGCAAGTTTCAGCGCTGTGAAGCGCCAGTGTAGACCGTGCACCAGCGCTGGTAGCTATGCCCCAGCTACCAGGTGGTTTTTTTAGAGTGCTGGGAGAGCTCTCTCCCAGCGCTGTGCCACGACTACACAAGCCATGTTAAAGTGCTGCCGCGGCAGCGCTTTAACATAGCCAGTGTAGACTAGCCCATTGTCCAGGCTATCTGTGCTTGGCACAAGACCTGGGGGGTGGAGGCTGGATGGACATCAGTGGCTTTATGCCACCCTGGAAGTGCCCTGATCATGAGGTTCTCGAGGGATTGGCTGATAGAAACAAAAGCAGTTTTGGGGCTACTCTAATTTCTGCCTTGTTGCCCACAGCCCCAACGGGCTGTTCTGGCAGTTGGAAATAGCAAGAATGCAAAAATGCTCTAGCCACACTCTCTTATTCCCTGCCATGTGTCTGTTCTGGGATCTGAAAGGGAGCATGGCATAGTATCACCATGGGATTCTTTCTTAGCCAGATGAATGCTTAGTTGGTTAGGATGACTTTACCTCTCCTCCGGAACACTGCAAAGAGCCCATAGTGGAAACAGACATTGGGCCTATGGTGTGTAATTAATACCCTAGCGCAGACAGTATTCTTGGCCCTTTAAAATAGAGGGGGAATTAAATTACCATCTTTCCTCCTGCTCCCGCAGTCTGCCTTTGACAGAAGCAAACAGACAGGGAGTAGAGAATGGATTTATAGCACCTGGTTTCTCAACAAAAGTAGCTCTGAGTTTAATATAGGACAGGTTGCTGTCAATGTTCTATCAGAAGAACCGATGAAATCAGACTGATCCTGGATGTTGTAAACTAAAGGCCAGGGGAGAAAAAGGCAGCTGAAAGAAAATAGTCTGGTGTAAGAGTCTTCAGTTCTGCATAACTCAAGAAGTGAACTGGAAAAATAACTCTCCCTCTGTCTGCATTGTAACCTCCTCCTCCTCATCATCATCACCACTCCCATAACCACATTGGTTGTTGGGGTACCATCACTGATAAGCAATCAACCAATTGACTCCACCCCTGACAATTGTGTGTCAGTGCTTGAGTCTCCACAAAGTCCATTCCTGTCCACTCTTTTATGTTGTCAATCCATCTCTTCTTCTGTCCACCTCTTCTTCTCTTCCCCTGTACTGTCCCTTGGAGGATGATCTTGGATAGGCCAGATGATCTTACGTAAGTATCTCATCTCTACTACCTGTATATTCCGTTCTAGTTCTGCCGTAAGGGTCCATGTCTCGCATGCATACAGAAAAATGGAGATGACCAATGCGTGCAGCAGTTTCAGTTTGGATTCCAAGGAGATGTTCTTATTCCTCCAAATTGGCCTTAGCTTTGCCACTGCTGCTGCTGTGTGCACAGTTCTTGCCCAAATTTCTGCCTTGGATCCTTCATCAGTGATGATTGCCCCCAAATACTTGAACTGTTTCACTGTCTCCAGCTCTTGTCCACTGACAGTGACATGTGAGCTGATCCCATCATGTTTGTTTGTCATCAGCTTGGTTTTCTCTGCACTGATTTCCATGCCATATTTTGCGGAGGTTTCATCCAATCGTTTCACAGGGTTGGCAAGTCCATCTTCACTGCCTGCCAGGCCATCAATGTAATCAATGCCAGGCCATAGTAACCTAGGGATAAATAAAATCCTGGAAACCCCAGTCACACAAGTTGTCCCATTGAAATCTCTACTCATGGCCTGCAGGAGCAGACATGTGGCTACATTCAATGGATATCATTTTATCATTCAGTGTTTTTAAAAAAATCTCTCATTTCTTAAGACACATTTTTCAGTATTTATGCTCTAAGTGGAGCATAAAGATCCAAAAACTGTGGACACGGAATTTTCACAATCCCTCTCATCAGTTTGGTTAATTGCTCATTTCATTTACTAGCTGGGTTTTAGCTTTCCTATGGATCACTTGGCTCTTGAAATTCCATAAGTACTGAAAGTCAGCAAATTTTGGAAAGTGCTCTCTTGAGGAAAGCCCTGGAACTCTTACGACAGGAGTAATTTTCATTTGTGCAGGTTTAGTACTCTCACAGAATAAATAAGCATTAACTATCCCCGCAACTACACCAAAATGCAATAGTTTTGTAGCCCACCATGTGCTGTAATGAAGGCTCAGCGTTTTACCTTGCCGGCTAATGTCTTTGTGAACAGAGAGTGTATACCACCAGATGAAACAGATCAAGAATAGCTCTGGCTGATGGATTTAGTACATGTAATGCCAAGCAAGTGATTTTTTGCATTTAGATGCCCACAGAATCTTGAGAGAGAAAGGTACATTTTTGATTAACCCTTCTGGCCACTGGCCGCCACTATCAATTTGTTAGGTTAACAGAACAGCAGAAATCTCGTAACTTTACAAGAGCAATCCACGATATAACCCTTTCAGTGAGGGGTTGTCTACATTACAGATGGTACAGAGGCACAGCTACAGTACTATAGCACTGCAGCTGTGTTGCTGTAGCCCCATAGCGTAAACATTTGCAGGAGCCACAGAAGGGGGTTGTCCCTCACGGTAGTTTAACCACCCCCTTGAGAGGCAGAATTCTTCCGTTGACCTAGAAGCCCCTATACAAGGGCTTAGGTTGGCTTAACAACATCCCTGAGAGTTGTGAATTTTTCACATCCTTGAACAACGTAGCTAGGTCAACCTACATTTTAGGTGTGGACAAGGCCTGAAATATCAGTATGTGGAAGTTCAGAGTAATCATATTAAATATATGTAGATTGCATGCTTTCTAAATGCATCTAATTTCCTTCCACCCCAGCTCTCTGACTCTCTCTATCTTAGCCTGTGTCTACACTACAGAGACTATACTGGCATAGCTTTGGCAGTGTAGTTATGGTGTCATAAGTCGTGTAGAAACAGCCTATGCTGACAGAAGGGGTTTTCC
The DNA here is from genome assembly GCF_028017835.1 of Emys orbicularis. NCBI lineage: Eukaryota > Metazoa > Chordata > Testudines > Emydidae > Emys > Emys orbicularis. Next base: position 214,213,910 of record NC_088683.1, read on the forward strand.
ATCAGTGTAGCAAGACCACCTCCCCCAAACAAAGTTAGCTATGTCAATGGAAGCACTCTTCTATCAGCATAGCTGCATCTACACCGGGTGTGAGGTTGGCATAGCTACTTTGTCACGGGTGTGGAGGTTTTTGGCTGAACTACCTCAACTTAACTTTTAAGTATAGCCCAAACTAGGTGTCAGTATCATTCAAATCACTGATAAAGAGGCTGTTTAACCAGTTCTCATGAAGCTGGATCCAGCAAAACACTTAAGCCTGTGTTTAACATTAAGCAAGTGAGTAGTCCAATTCACAGGGCTTTGACTTCAATGGGACTACTCACATGCTTAAAACTAAGCACATGCTTAATTGCTTTGCTGGATTGGGACCTCAGAGTATCAGGATCTTAAGCAGAGACAGCACTTTGCTGAAATGACCATAGCCCTTCCAGCTAAGAATGTGCATTACCTTTGCAACATGTTTATAGTCATATAATCCATGACTAGGGAGATAAACCCAGTTCTGTCCTCATACCCAAAATAATTGTAACTCCCATTATTCTCAGGTAATTCTGGCAGCGGGTGGACTGGGAGCCTGACCTATAATTCCCTTCTCCGTACCTCTCTAATTACCACCCTATCTCTCGCTCCTTCCTTTGGTCTCCGAAACTGTTGAGCATTCCATCTACATTCACTGCCTAGAACGATGTTCTCTCTTAGGGTATGTCTACACTACGGGATTAATCCGAATTTATATAATTCGAATTTAGAAAACCGATTTTATAAATTTGAATGTATTCGGCCACACTAGGCACATTAATTCGGTGGTGTGCGTCCAAGCTACCGTACTAGCATCGATTTCCAGAGCGTTGCATTGTGGGTAGCTTTCCCATAGCTATCCCATAGTTCCCGCAGTCTCCACCCCCCTTGGAATTCTGGGTTGAGACCCCAGTGCATGATGGGGCAAAAAACATTGTCGCAGGAGGTTCTGGGTACAGCCTCCCCCTCCCTCCCTGAAAGCAACGGCAGACAACCGTTTCGTGCCTTTTTCCTGGGTGAACAGTGCAGACGCCATACCACGGCAAGCATGGAGCCCGCTCAGCTCAAGGCAGCAGTCATGAACATTGTAAATACCTCGCGCCTTATCGTGCAGTTTATGCTGAACAAGAACCTGGAAAACCAGGCGGCGAGGAGCAGGCTACAGCAGCGCGGCGACGAGAGTGATGAGGATATAGACATGGAATTCTATCGAACCGCGGGACCCGGTGCTTTGGAGATCATGCTGTTAATGGGGCAGGTTATAGGCATGGAACGCCGATTCTGGGCCCGGGAAACAAGCACAGACTGGTGGGACTGCATAGTGTTGCAGGTGTGGGACGATTCCCAGTGGCTGCGGAACTTTCACATGCGTAAGGGCACTTTCATGGAACTTTGTGACTTGCTTTCCCCTGCCCTGAAGCGCCAGAATACCAGGATGAGAGCAGCCCTCACAGTTGAGAAGCGAGTGGCAATAGCCCTGTGGAAGCTTGCAACGCCAGACAGCTACCGGTCAGTCGGGAATCAATTTGGAGTGGGCAAATCTACTGTGGGGGCTGCTGTGATGCAAGTAGCCAAAGCAATCACTGAGGTGCTGCTACACAAGCTAGTGACTCTGGGAGATGTGCAGGTCATAGTGGATGGCTTTGCTGCAATGGGATTCCCTAACTGTGGTGGGGCGATAGATGGAACCCACATCCCTATCTTGGCACCGGAGCACCAGGGTAGCCAGTACATAAACCGCAAGGGGTACTTTTCAATGGTGCTGCAAGCACTTGTGGATCACAAGGGACGTTTCACCAACATCAACGTGGGCTGGCCGGGAAGGGTTCATGATGCTCGCGTCTTCAGGAACACTACTCTGTTTAAAGGGCTGCAGCAAGGGACTTACTTCCCGGACCAGAAAATGACCATTGGGGATGTTGAAATGCCAATAGTTATCCTTGGAGACCCAGCCTACCCCTTAATGCCATGGCTCATGAAGCCATACACAGGCAGCCTGGACAGGAGTCAGGAGCTGTTTAACTACAGGCTGAGCAAGTGCAGAATGGTGGTAGAATGTGCATTTGGCCGTTTAAAAGGTCGCTGGAGATCGCTACTGACTCGCTCTGACCTCAGCCAAAGAAATCTCCCCATTGTTATTTCTGCTTGCTGTGTGCTCCACAATCTCTGTGAAAGTAAGGGGGAGACCTTTATGGCAGGGTGGGAGGCTGAGGCAAATCGCCTGGCTGCTGATTACGCGCAGCCAGACACTAGGGCGATTAGAAGAGCACACCAGGAAGCAGTGTGCATCAGAGAAGCTTTGAAAACCAGTTTCATGACTGGCCAGGCTACAGTGTGAAATTTCAGTTTGTTTCTCCTTCATGAAAACACGCCCCCTTTATTGACTCATTCTCTGTAAGGAACCCACCCTCCCCCTTCCCCCAGCTTGCTTTCAAACCAAAATAAAGTCACTATCGTTTAAAAATCATTTATTCTTTATTCATAGATTATAAAAAGAGGGAGGGAACCCGGGTGGGGTTTGGGAGGAGGGAAGGAAAAGGCCATTAAAAAATGGTTTAAAAAATGACAGCCTTTTGCTTGGTCTGTCCACTGGGGTGGAATGGGAAGGTGTACGGAGCCTCCCCCCCCGCGTTCTTACACGTCTGGGTGAGGAGGCTATGGAACATGGTGAGGGGGGAGGGGGGTTATACAGGGGCTGTAGCGGCACTCTGTTATGAAAACCAGCCCCCTTTATTGACTCATTCATTCTCTGTAAGGAACCCACCCTCCCCGTTTAAAAATCATGTATTCTTTATTAAGTGATTATAAACATAGGAAGAGAACCAAGAAGGTAATCTGGGTGAGGTTTGGGAGGAGGATAGGAGGGAAGTAAAAGGCCACTGAATAAATTCAATATAATGACAGCCTTTTGGTTGGGCTGTCCACTGGGGTGGAATGGGAAGGTGTACGGAGCCTCCCCCCCCCGCGTTCTTACACGTCTGGGTGAGGGGGATATGGATATGGAACATGGTGAGGGGGGAGGGAGGTTATACAGCGGCTGCAGCGGCACTCTGTCATCCTCCTGCTGCCGTTCCTGAAGCTCCACCAGACGCCGGAGCATGTCCGTTTGCTCACGCAGCAGCCCCAGCGTTGCAGCCTGCCACCTCTCATCTCGAGCGTCCCTCAAGACCTCACGTTCACTGGCATCTTTCCTAAATTTAGATACAGTGTCCTTCCACTCATTCAAATGAGCTCTTTCATTGCGGGTGGATTCCATTATTTCTGTGAACATCTCGTCTCGCGTCCTCTTTCTACGCCTCCTTATCTGAGATAGCCTTCGGGACGGAGGAGGGAGGCTTGATAAATGTGCACCTGCTGGAGGGAGGGTTGAAAGAAAGGAGAGAAGTTTTTAAACTGATACATTTTACAGAACAATGCTTATACTCTTTCATGGTGAAAAACACTATTCACATTACATAGCACATGTGATTTCAGTACAAGGTCGCATTTTCCATCTTAATATTGAGTGCCTGTGGCTTTGGTGTTAGAGATCACAGACGCAGGTCCGGGCAACAGAATTCAGCTTGCAGGCAGCCATGGTAAGCCATTGTCTTTCGGCTTCTGCGCCCTCCTTTCCCACATACCAAGCAAAGCCTGTTGACTGCTGCGGTTTTCCTGTTAACCTTAAGCAGCAGAAAACAAACTAACCCCCCCACCATCCAATTCTCTGGGATGATCGCTTTATCCCTCCCCCCACCGCGTGGCAGGTATCAGGGAAGATCCCTGCAGAAACCAAACTAACCACCCCCCCCCCCGCCATGAATTCCCTGGGATGATCAATGTACCCCTCCCCCCACCGCGTGGCAGGTATCAGGGAAGATCCCTGCAGAAACCAAACTAACCACCCCGCCCCCGCCATGAATTCCCTGGGATGATCAATGTACCCCTCCCCCGACCGCGTGGCTGGTAACAGGGAAGATCCCTGCTAGCCAAACCCGAAAAGCTCAGGGCCAATTCCCCCCCCCCCCGCCCCCCCCGTGCTTGGCTAACTGCAGGGAAGGATTTCTTTTCAGCCACAGGCAAACAGCCCAGTAGGAACGGCCACCTCTGTCCCCTTAATTAAGTTCCCGTATTTCAACCAGGTTACCATGAGCGATATCACTCTCCTGAGGATTACACAGCAAGATAAAGAACGGATGTTGCTTGAATGCCAGCAAACACCTGGACCATACGCTGCCAGGCTTTGTCAGGCAATGATACCAGATTACTTGCTGCAAGCATGGCGTGGTCAAGTGTCCTACCATGGAGGACAGAATAAGGCTGCACTGCCCAGAAACCTTGTGGCAAGGCTTTTGGAGTACCTCCAGGAGAGCTTCATGGAGATGTCCCTGGAGGATTTCCGCTCCATCCCCAGACACGTTAACAGACTTTTCCAGTAGCTGTACTGGCCGCAAATGCATCCCAAGTCCTCAGGGCAAATTAATCATTAAAAAACGCTTGCTTTTAAACCATGTTTTATATTTTAAAAGGTAAACTCACCTGAGGTCCCTTCCATGGGGTCAGGGTCTTGGGTACTGGCTTGGGAGGCTTGGGAGGGTACTTCAGTCAGGCTGAGAAAAAGATCCTGGCTGTTGGGGAGAACAGAGTGCTGGGTGCTCTCTGCAAGCTCGTCCTCCTCGTCCTCCTCCTCTTCCCCATCCGCAGAATCCTCAGGTGTAGCTGCTGAGACTATCCCCGACCCGGAATCCACGGTCACAGGTGGGGTAGTGGTGGCGGCCCCCCCTAGAATTGCATTTAGCTCGGCGTAGAAGCGGCATGTCCGCGGCTCTGACCCGGAGCGACCGTTTGCCTCCTTTGCTTTTTGATAGGCTTGTCTGAGCTCCTTGACTTTCACACGGCACTGATCTGAGTCCCTATTGTGGCCTCTCTCCATCATGCCCTTGGAGATTTTTTCAAAAGTTTTGGCATTTCGTCTTTTCGAACGAAGTTCTGCTAGCACTGAATCCTCTCCCCATATAGCGATCAGATCCAGTACCTCCCGTGCGGTCCATGCTGGTGCTCTTTTTCGATTATCAGCCTGCATGGTTACCTGTGCTGATGAGCTGAGGTATCTGTGGTATCTGTGGTCACCTGTGCTCTCCCTGCTGTGCAAACAGGAAATGAAATTCAAATTCTCCTGGGGCTTTTCCTTTTCCTGTCTACCTGGCCAGTGCATGCGAGTTCAGATTGCTGTCCAGAGAGGTCACAATGGTGCACTGTGGGATAGCTCCCGGAGGCCAATACCATCGAATTGCGGCCACACTAACGCTAATTCGAATTGACAAATTCGATTTTGGCGCTACTCCGCTCGTCGGGGTGGAGTACAGAAATCGAATTAAAGGGCTCTTTAATTCGAATTAAATGGCTTCGTTGTGTGGACGGTTCCAGCGTTAATTCGAATTAAAGCCGCTAAATCCGAATTAAAGGTGTAGTGTAGACCAGGCCTTAGTTTCAATTTGATTCTCTCCAGTATGGGTTCTCCCCTCTCCGCTCCTCACAAAGGGCTTGTCTACCCACAGAAATTGCATTGATTTAACTAAAGGTGTGATAGAGAGACAAGATGGGTGAGTTAATACCTTTTATTGGACCAGATTCTGTTATTGAGACAAACTTTTGAGCTTACACAGAGCTTTTGGTAATGTCAGGCCAAATTGGCTAAACTGGTGCATCTCTTAGGTATAGACATGTCAGTTTAAACCTGGCTTCTGTCAGTTTAGTTTGCACTTGTAAATTTACAGGGCAAGCTGAACCAATATAGCCAGTTTTAAATTAATATTAATATGTGTGCCCACTCAGGATTCTACACCATTTTGTAAATTGATGTAACTTAAACCAATGCACCTTCTGTGTGTAGCCAAGCCCTAAATTTCAGGTAAATTATAGGTGCAAGCTAACCTGATATAACACAAGTTTAAAGAATGCATTGGTCTGATATCCCACCTATGCTAATGCTGGTGCAACTTCTGTGTATAGACCAGGCCTTAATCACAAACAGAGCTGTGCATTAGCTATGCTACCAAGAGACAGCAATATTTTAAGAGGGTCCTTTGACCTGGCTCATTCTGTGGTGCAGATGGAATAATGGGAGCACTTCTGGTGGGGGGGCAGGGGTATTTTAATCTCTCTGCTGTCTTTGATACCGTTGATCACTCTCTCCTCTGCTTTTGGCTTCCACAATTCTGCACTCTGACTTTCTGCCTCCCTCAGTGACTGCTCCTTCTGTATCTCCTTTGGCTCCTCATCCTCCAGGCTTCTGTTCTCAGTCCCTTCTCTGTGTAGTTCCTCTCTAGGAGACCTCAGCTCCTCCCATAGTTTCAGCCATTACCTTGGTGCCTGTGACTCCTAGCTCTCTATCTTTTGATTCTTGAGCTACACCCATTTTTCCAGGCATATAGCTCTAACTCTCTGAGATGTCACCCCTTGGTTATTCCACAGCTGCCCCAAATGTAATCTTTCCAAAACTTGTTTTTAATCTTTCCTGCTAAACCCTTTCAATCCATCTCATCCCTTCTCTGTCATCCCTATCAACTCCACCATCCTTCTCATCTCCCAGACTCCCAACCTCTGTCATGTCTGACTGTTCTCTTTCCCTCCCAACCAGTCTGACTTAAATTGTCCCTTCTTTGCACTCTTCCCACTACTCAAATTTGTTCACACCTGCTCATTTCTCACCTTGATTACAGTAATCTCCTTCCTGCTTCTCACCTCTCCCTTCCTTTCTTTTTCCTTTCCCACTGCTCCAGTCACACCACCTCTTTGAATTATATCACCGGCTTTGTCTCTTATTGACTCAAATTCAGGCTCGTCATCCTCCCCTCTAAAGCGATACATAATCTCAACCCCACTTACAGCTCTGCTCCCATTTCCTTCTACTCTGCCCCTTTCTCCTTAAACTCCTCCTAATCATCTATCCTCACTGCTCCATTACACCCCCCTCCCCCAGTTTAGCATCTTCATTCATGCAGCTCTCTACTCTAGAAACTGTCCCCTGCTTTCTTTTGCCTAAGCACTCTGCTTTCTTTGATACTCTCCTTAAACCCCACTTCTTACCGGAATACTTCCTTTCTTCTCATCACTAATCTTTCCACACCTTCCCAGACCTGACTTCTTGTTCCATGCCTTGTCGCTGTCTTCCCAGATTTAGATTGTAAGATACTTCGGGCAGGGAACAAGTCCCACTCTATGTATGTAAAGCCCCGGGTGAATTTACAGTGCTATCTAAATGAAGTTCTGACACTGTGGTTACATTGATGAGAGGATAACTAGTTGGGAGAAAAGGACAGTTTGTATTCTGATACTCATGAATTTGTAAATACCATTCCCAGTCTCGCAATTGCTGTACTCTCACAACTGTCATCGACTATCTCTTCACTCATGTTGGGTGAATGATCTGCAATGATCTATTTGGCATAGCAGAGCAGGGGTGGAGGGATGCCATCAGGGAGCCAGTTATGGCTCTCTGATGATCTAACCCGGGGTGGGCAAACTTTTTGGCCCAAGGGCCACATTTTAGTATGAAAATTGTATGGTGGGCCATGAATGCTCAAGAAATTGGGGTTGGAGTGCAGGAGGAGTGAGAGCTCTGGCTGGGGGGCAGGCTTTAAGGTGGGGCCAGACATGAGGAGTTCAGAGTGCAGGAGGGGGCTCTGGGCTTGGGTAGGGGGTTGGGGTGCGTGGTGGGGGAAGAGAAGGGCTCCGGTTGGAGTTGCGGGCTCTGGGGTGAGGCTGGGGATGAGGGATTTGGGGTGTAGGAGGGTGCTCCAGGCTGGGACCAAGGGATTCAGGGGCGGGAGGGTGATCAGGGCTGGGGCAGGGGGTTGGGGCACGGGCGGGGGGTGAGGGCTCTGGCTGGGGATGCGGGCTCTGGGGTGGGGCCAGAAATGAGTTCAGGGTGCTGGAGGGGGCTCCAGGCTGGAGCAGGGGGTTGGGGCACGGGAAGGGGTCGGGGTGCAGGCTCCGGGTGGCGCTTACCTGAAGCAGCTCCTGGAAGCAGCGGCATGTCCCCCCTCCGGCTCCTATACGGCGGTGCAGCCATGCGGCTCTGCGCACTGCCCCGTCCACAGGCACCGCCCTCTGCAGTTCCCATTAGCTGCAGTTCCCGGCCAATGGGAGCTGCGGGGGTGGCGCTTGGGGTGGGGGCAGCGCGTGCAGCCCCCTGGCTGCCCCTAAGCATAGGAGCCGGAGAGGGGACATGCTGCTGCTTCCAGGAGCCTCGGCGTGTGCGCGTGGAGCGGCCTTGGACCCCACTCCCCGGCTGGAACGTGGGAGCAGGACAAGCCCCAGATCCCGCTCCCCAGCAGGAGCTCGAGGGCCGGTTTAAACCGTCTGGAGGGCCGGATGTAGCCGCCAGGCTGTAGTTTGCCCACCCCTGATCTAACCTGTTTTAGATCATATTCTAGCTGGGATCAGTGGAGAACAGTGCCAAAACAGTTCCAAGGGCCAGGAACACAGGAGAGCATTTGGCCCATAAATTTCAATGGGAGTTGAGTGCACAGTGATTGTAAGATTGGATCTTGGTGTATAAATGAGTCCCTCGTTTTGAAAACCATGGTTCACCAAAATCGTTCTGTTGGTTTTCAGTGGGGCTGTTTGATTTAGTAAAAGTTTGTAACACAGTACAACCACAGGTAAGGTGTTTTCTTTTGCCCAAATCAATGTAATGCATTCCATTTTCTAAGGGACAGAGGACTACATTTGTAATTAACACATGCATTTTCTCCTTCATGCCTTTTTAAAAATGCTTCTAACTGCTCCTCTGAGCTACATCTTTCACGTAAGATAAGGCTTTCTTTGCAGGAAATAACCATTTCATTAAGTAAATATACCTTTGGCTGATGACCCTTCTCAAAATCTGGAACTTCTTTACTCTCATTAGACGTTTAGTCCATGATATAAACTGTAGCAATTAGCATTGTGTTTGTGTTTCTGGATTACCATGTTCTAGGCAAGAAAAATTGCTCCTGAGATCATTTAACCCCCCTGTGGAGATGACAGGAAGGAATTAATCTGCTGCTGCTAATCCACCCTATGCTGCTGGACCAAAAAATGGCATCAATGGGGGTTCCTCTCTAGGGGAGCCTGCAGTGGCATTCACAAGCTATACAACCCCTCGAACCCTGCTCCCAAATGGGGGATGTTGGGAGATCAAAAGGACAGATATTTCAGGAAGCGTATGTAATTTGCTGTCATGTTTTGTGCTTTCAGATGCTGGTTTGGGAGGGATGTCCTGTTTTCACTATTACTCTATGGTCTAATCCATGACAGCAAAGCAAAAAAGCATTCACAAATATTCTTGCCAACCAAACGTTCCATTGGTTTTGCTGCTATTTGCAACCCCTTTTATGCCCTTGTTCATGAACATGTGGGTGCATGAGGTTTTTAGCCACCAGAACGTTTGTGGAAAGTAAAATGCACTGGCGTGAATAAGTTGTTTGTGAGCGTATTTGCACCATAAGTGCTTTTGCATCAATTTTGGAACACTTTTTATTGTGAGCACAATAGAGTCAATGAACAATTCAGAATGTTTGCAGACAACATGCAAACAGAAAAGGGAGCTCCTGTTTATAGAGCTTCGCTCTGTCAGTCCTAGACGTAGGTCATACCATGTGATATAGGTGACCAATCATATGGCATGAATAACAAACAGTAAATACCTTTAGTGACTAGCTTGCCAGGAAACAATTGGCTAGAAAGAGTTTGCACACACTACTTTTCAAACAATTGTAAATAATGAACAAACCTGTACAAAACCAACTTTGCATAATTTGTGAACAGAAAAAAAGTGCTACATTTATGGGACAAACTATTTGCAATGAGTAGTGAGAAACTATTGCAAGGACCTCTGAATATAGAGGGCTTGAGCCTATGCTCACTGGAGTCAAAGGCAAAGCACTGATTTCAGTGGGAGCAAGACTGGGCCCAGCAGTGGTAGGTTTTTCACTTTGAGAAGCTGTCAGCTCCCTTCTCCAAAACATTTGGAGCCCCAGATATGCCATGTATCTTAGCCATATACAGTGCAAGCACATGCTTGGGGCCCTGCATTCTTGCAAGTCTCACCATTCTGCCCTGACTTGGGCAACTTGCAGGCTGGCCTGAATGCTTCCTGTGGCAGCAGGACGGAGGAAGAGGAGGACCGCATTGCCCAGTCCTGATTCCCCCTGCCCTCCAGCAGTGCAGGGAACCACAATTAGTAAAGCATGCTGGGCCCTGAATACAAGAAGAGTTCCTCTCCCTTGAGAGAACAAAAATGAGGTGAATGCTCAGGCACTATTCAGATTAAGAGGGGGGAGATTGGAGGGGTTATATACCTGTGATGATTATTTCCCACCTCTGAATTTGCTGATACAATCCCTGCTGGGGATGACTTAGCTCTAGCTCATAAAAATACTTCACACGGGTGATTTTTACCTTTAAAATGCACCAAGTGGCATTTTTAATGGGGGGGGGGGAGGGAGATGGGAGAGTTTTGAATATCCCCAGTTCCCTGTCTTACAAAGACTTCACACCTCCCTCCCCACTTTCAAATTACTCCACTCTAACATGGCGCTCAGGAATAACACATGGTCACCATTAAAGCCTGGGAAACTGTGTGTAAATGAATATTTTTATCTTTTTAAAGGGGAAAAGAAATGGAGAATGTGACATAAAAAGAATAGTGTGACATTTAATGTTCCATCTTTCTCAAGTGGTGATGGGGGGGGGGAGCGGTATTTTCATGTGGGTTGGGAATTGCAAGACGCACACCGTGAATTTTTTTTTTAAATTCCTTCTAACCCAGGGAAGCAGGGAGAATCCTCAGTATTTCAGCAATGTTCACATCAAATAGACAGACCGTGTAGTTATTACCCTGTTCCTAGAAGGAGGCTTGTTATACAAATATCCAAGATGGACCCCCTTTGAGACTCTTGTCATGTCTTGGGTGTCCCTGCATATACAAAGCTGCCTTCAGTGTTTCCCTGGGACCTTTTGAAAGGCTTTTGTAGGCCGTCTGTTGATCCTCCAGCTTTCTGAAGCTGCTCTCCCTACCCCCAAATCACTCTGAAGATGCCACACTGACAGTCTCATTGAAGCTGGTTCTGAGGCTGCTGCTTCTCTCTGTACATTTTAAACTCTGATGTAGGATGAAACTGTGTCTCCCTATGAATGAGATCATTTGTCTTCTGTGTTTCAACAATAGGGCAGCAACAGGTAGAAGTCATTATATCCAGACATGTTCTTTTATATTGATACTCCAGGTTTTGATACTCTTTCTGGGCTGCAGTCAGGGGTACTGTATTATTAAACCGAAGACTGATCATACTTCTGTAGATGATGCAGATATAATCATTACATTTTTTTCTTAGTTTATGTTTGTTTCATTGTTTGTTTGCAGAATCACTTAGCCTTCACAATCAGGCTACAAGTAATATTTGGGTAAGTTTAGGGTGGCGCTCCTGTGTATTCTGTTGCAATGAGAGTACACTATGTACCCAGAGATCAGTCTCCTTAGATTAGTTTGCTACTGGGCATTGTGGAATAATAAGCCATGCACCTAAGCATTTAATTCAACTCTTCTGAGAGTCATAAATCCCACTGCTGCTAATTGATTAGGGTGCAGAAGGGAGTGGCTCCAAATTCCAGGAGTACTATGGCTGGGATCCACAAAAGGACTTAGGCACCAAGTCTGGGGTTTAGGCACCTATGTTCCAGTTGTGGTTCCACTGTGAGCCACAAAACTCCTGCTGAACGCTGCAGGCGCCTAAACTCACTCGATGTCTAAGTTTTCAGGGTAAAAGTTTCCCTAGGCACCTATGTTTCTGCCTCTGAGCATGCGCAGTGCTGCCTCACTCTAGGCATCCAGATGCTTATTTCCCACCTAAGCCCTAAAGCAATCCACAAACCAGAGGAAGACAGGCATTTGGCCACCTAAGTCACATGTGGGGCCCAATCTGGCAGGTGTACTCAGAGGGCCTGCTAGATTGGTCCCATTCAGAATCCAGCTGGAGGAGGCAATGGTGCCCACCTTAACTTTTAGCCCAGTGTGGTTAGAGCACTCACCTGGGATGTGAGACACCAAGGTTCAATTCCCCCTTTGCCCAATGGGAAGAAAGGATTGCACTTTAGCCACTGAGCTATGGGACATCCTGATGTGGGGCTCCCTCAATCTCTCCCGTTGAAGCTATTCCACTCTCTCTGAATAACAAGCGAGTGGAGTAGGAGGACTGGATCCAGAGTCTCCCACCTCCCAGGTAGGTACGCTAACCGCATGGCTACAGAGTAATTCTCTCTTGCTCTCTGCTCAATCATTGGCCACAGAGAGGGACTCCCTAGGCCAGTGATGGAACAGCTTCAATAGGAGAGATTGAGGGAGCCCCACACCAGGATCTCTCATAGCTCAGTAGTCAGAGTGCAGGGTGGGAAATACCGCCAGCCCGTTCAAATCCTTTCTTTGTGTGCATTCCCTACCACCACCTTCTCCTGCTCTGGCTGTTGTGTGTGGAGCAAGGCAGGTGCCTAACTCATTCCCACAAGAAATGCCTTAGGCAGCCTCAGCCATCTGACTCAAGGCAGCAGGTGCCCATTTTCCGATTGCTAAACAGAGCTCGGGGCAGGGGTGCTGGAACAGTTTGTGTAGTGGGGGTGCTGAGAGCCACTGAACCCAACTGTAAACCCTGAATATGATGGAAACCACTTCAAGCTGGGGCTGTGGCAGCATCTCCAGCACCTGTAGTTCCAGCACCTCTGGCTAGGTGCCTCCCTGCAGTCCGGATTTAAACACCTATCGTAGACAGGGACAGGGCTTAGCACACACCTGCTGGTTGGCATCTCCCATTGCCTAGTTTAAGTGACTCTCCGCCTGGCATGCTGGCTTTGTGGAGCCGATTCTTAGGCACCTCTCTCTCCCCTTTCATTGTATAACAAATCTATGTGCCTAACTCAGCTTTGTAGATCACAGCATTGTTCCTTAATTTTCTAGGTGTCTAAAAGTTAGGTGCTGTGATGCACAGCATTGCAACATCTCTTCCTGGATCTATGGCCTGTGCTATGCAGGAGGTAGATGATCACAACGGTCCCTTCTGGCCTTGGTGACACCCTATGTCACTACTCTGAGCTCTGGTGCTAAACTTCAGTAAATCTCAGCGCACAACAATGGACTGCTTCGATTGTGTACCACCTGATTACATGCACTAAGCATAATATGTTGTAATCCAGTAGTTCTCAACCTGTGGCCCATAGGCTGCATGTGGCCCAGTCAGCGCAGAGCTGCAGCCCATGTGACATCCTCAGGGCCATACAGGTAGTATTGGATGCGGCCCACAATGGTAAATAGGTTGAGAACCATTGTTCTAATCTAATACAATTTCACACAAGGAGTCTATGGGACTATCAGTTGTAACAGACAAACTTGACACAACTGTGAAAATCGAATTGTGGGCCCTATCTAACATGATATGCAGGGCCGGCTCCAGGCACCAGGCACCCAAGCTGGTGCTTGGGGCGGCACCTGGAGGGGGGCGGCGCGGCGCTCGGGCCGCCGGGGAGAGCGGGGCCACAGCCGGGCTCGCCGCCCTCCCCCCGGCGCTCTGGCCGCCCTCCCCCCGCGCCCTCCCCCGGCTGCCAGGGGGAGAGCGGCGAGCCCGGCCGCCGGGGGGGGGGGGAGAGCTGAGCCCCAGCCGGGGCTCGCCGCCCTGCCCCCGGCGCTCTGGCCGCGGGGGGGAGAGCCGAGCCCCCGCCGGGGCTCGCCGCCCTCCTCCCAGGGCTCCGGCCGCCCTCCCCTCCGCCGGGGGGAGAGCGGAGCCCCCGCCGGGGCTCGCCGCCCTCCTCCCAGGGCTCCGGCCGTCCTCCCCTCCGGCGCCCTCCCCCCGACCGCCGGGGGCAGAGCCGCCCCCGGCGCTCTGGCCGCCGGGGGGGGGGGAGCCGAGCCCCCGCCGGGGCTCGCCGCCCTCCCCTCCGGCGCCCTCCCCCCGGCCGCCGGGGGGAGAGCCGAGCCCCCGCCGGGGCTCGCCGCCCTCCCCCCGCGCCCTGCCCCCGGCCGCCGGGGGGAGAGCGGAGCCCCCGCCGGGGCTCGCCGCCCCCCCGGCTCCGCCCCCCCCGCGGGGGGGGGCGGCCAGAGGCTTTTTTGCCTGGGGCGGCAAAAAAGCCAGAGCCGGCCCTGATGATATGGTTAAAAACAAACAATCCTAGTAATATAAGCAACAGAACGTTTCATTTTTACATTAAAAAGAACTTAAATACAACAGTGCAATAAAATACAGAAACCTGCCTTCTACTGTGTCACACACATTTCATTCAGAAAGATTACAGTACGGGGCCTTTTACAAAGAGAGACACTGTAAAATGGTGTTCTGATGGATTAGACATTGCTCAAGAGTAACTTTGCTTGTAGACTCTTGCATTATTTGATACTGGCTACTCATTTTCTCAGTATGTTAAAAAACAGAAAATAGTTAGGTGTGTATCTGTGGTGAGGATTAGCCTGACTGGTGATTTGGAGATCATTTGTGCTCAGTCTCTAATGACTCTTTCCCCCTCACCTCAGAGATCTTAATCGTGTTTCAGGGATCTGGGGCTTTAAAATAAAGGGCTTCTCACGTGAGTGAGGCCCTCTCCACCAGGGGCGGCTCCAGGCACCAGTGCACCAAGCGCGTGCCTGGGGCGGCAAGCCACGGGGGGTGGCCTGCCCATCGCTGTGAGGGTGGCATTCAGGCTGCCTTCGGCGGCGCACCTGTGGGAGGTCCGCCAGTCCCGCAGTTTCGGCGGCAATTCGGCGGTGGATACGCCAAAGGCGCGGGGCCGGTGGACCTCCCGCAGGCGCACTGCCGAAAGCCACCTGACTGCCGTGCTTGGGGCGGCAAAATACATAGAGCCGCCCCTGCTTTCCACACTAGTTTTTTTAAACATTTCCCAACATTAACTCCAAGCCAGAGTTAGCAATGTTGGGGCCCAAATGTAGTTGAAATTCTAGCTGCCAACACTGTTTTCAGCACTAACTCTGCAGGGAGCAAACCTAATCACCATAGGTGCTGAAGCCTGTCAGCAGTCAAAACCCCATCTACATGAGAGCTCCCAGCAGAGCTGATACAGATTTAGCTGAACCGGTGTTAGCGATGGTTGGAAGCAGGGCCGGCTCCAGGCACCAGCTTACCAAGCAGGTGCTTGGGGTGGCCACTTCGGAGAGAGGCGGCACGACCAGCTGTTCGGCGGCAATTCGGCGGACGGTCCCTCACTCCTGCTCGGAGCGAAGGACCTCCTGCCGAATTGCCGCCGCAGATCGCGATCGCGGCTTTTTTTTTTTTGGGCTGCTTGCGGCAGCCAAAACCCTGGAGCCGGCCCTGGTTGGAAGTTCCCTAAAGTAGACAGTCATAAAGTTAGCAGGTCTGCCCCCTGATGACTATCAATACAAGCTGTTGTTTTTGCATTAAGCTGCAGGTGTTTCCACTGCGATTTCCTCACAGAACAGGAAAACAACTGTCCTAGCGAACACTTACTCCAGCACATTCTGTGGTTATAAAATATGTACCTGAAGACGCTAATGTACAGAGAGTTGACTTTACTTTCTTGTAGCACTTCCCCTCCCCTGCTCAAATCCATATCAGGGATAGCCCTGTAGGCACAACCCTAAACTGGAGCTCCTGCAGCAAAGTGCCACTCTAATGGAAACAGGCACAATGCTTCCTGGGGCTCCAGTGACTACTGCAGGGAGAAATAGCTATTGCTACCCCCTTTACAAACATATGGTCCCCTCTGCACCCACTGACATCAATGCCAACACTCCCACTGCTTTCGATAGGTGCAGGATCAAGTCTTCAGCCAAAGTAAGTGATGTAGAGCAGGGACAGGAACTCAGCCCTTTCTCTCCCATCCACTTTAGAGAGGCCAGGGCCTACCCTTACAATAATTTCTTGCACTCAGAGAAGCTCAAAGACTGCCATTGTGGTTGGGGATGGACCCTGGGTAAATACACAAAGACTCTGCACTTTTTTCTTTCTTGTGAAACTGTGCAGGGTCAGCCACAAGCTTGACCTTAGTGTGAGTTTGTAAAATTTCCCCAGAAATGGACTGTTGGGAAACCTGACTCCAAATTGTGAATGGTTTTGACAATCTCAGGATGAAAAGAATTCTGATTTCACAGCAAATCCAGGAAATTCAATCTTACTTCCAATGAATTTACTTAATACACTGTTAGGACACTTTTACTATTTACATTAAACTTGAAGCCAGATTTTACTGGGAGATGCTCAGTAGTGACAAGTCTTTTGTAGCTTTTTCTGCACGTGCATTATTTAAAGTTTAGCTGTAGAAAGGAATATGATTTAAGCAATAAGACAGCAAACATAAGGTTAATGATTCTTCAAATAGGCTACAGCTGTACAATACTTGATTGGATGAAAGGACAACGTAAACATGTTTTCAACCACCTAACTGTTTTCACATGTATAAAAAACAGTGCTCTTCATTGTCAACCTAAACTTCATCAACCGTATCCCACATGAGTATGATATGATAGATGGTGACAGGAACAGATGAACCCCAGGGTGGGTGACTGCCTGCATAAGAGAATGCAACACTGAATCTCCTAGATCTGTATAGGTTTTGTGAATATCAATTTACTGCAGTGGTCAGATGCTCAATGTCTATTCTCCCCTAACAAGTTGGCTCCTCAAATATTTTTATACATGCATTCTGCAAATATTTTCCTTCACTAAGAGTCTCCGACAAAGGAGAATCCAATCCTCCATAGCCTGATGAAGCTTAGCACATTTGGAGCCTGTCATTTAAAATGTTTGATACTACTGAGCAGTGCCTGGCCTCTTACCTCTCGCTTATGGGTCAAGGTCTAGGGCCACATTAGGCTGTCAAAAGAGAGGCAAAAGGGTTACATGGATGGTTAGTTGTAAAATGTTTATATTAATTTTAATTTGGCTTAGTCCTGGGTTCTGTTATGGCCCACTGTCTGGCTCTGTTCATGTGAGTCAAGATATAGAGAGAGGTGGAGGCAAATTTGTAATTTCTCCCTTAGGTGAGACAGGAAACATTTTAGTGCAGAAAACTGGCTAATGCATCAGATCCATTAGGAGTTGTATAAACAAGGGGCTACCTTACTATACTGATAAGTCTGCCTGTTGCTCAAGATCAGGGCCAAATCCTGTTCTCACTTGCCAGTGTAACTGGAGTAACTCCATTAATTTCAATGGCCTCACACCACTGTGGATCCAGAGTAGAGGCAGCTGAACTTGGCTCTCAATGTGTCTGCAACTAGAAGGATTGTGAGCATAGTTTAAATTCAGAATTGTTCATCTTCCACGTCCCATTTTAGTTTATATTCTCCATCTGGAATGTTTTATTTGATGTGGGTGGTGGCTCACCACTTCCCACCTCAACTGTAACTTATGTTAGCAACCTCTGCTGACAA
The DNA here is from genome assembly GCF_028017835.1 of Emys orbicularis. NCBI lineage: Eukaryota > Metazoa > Chordata > Testudines > Emydidae > Emys > Emys orbicularis. The sequence goes on from NC_088683.1 coordinate 214,231,338, forward strand.
AGGTTCAGATTATGGAGAACTGGTGTGTGTACTTGCTAAAATAAGCTAATTCAGGCTAATAATTATGGAGGAATCAGTAATGACTCCATAGTTAAGGCTGTGTTGAGATTTGCTGTTAAAATAGAACTAAAATCCCTCATTCGCATTTTAATTATTTGATTTCATCTCCAGATTTTATACACTAATTCTGCATAAGGCAATTGAATCTTCTATATTTTTGTGTGAGATATTTACAAACTTTCATAGAGGAAACTTTCTAAAATGTTTGAAATATTGCTCACGTCTTTGCCAAATGACCATGAACTTCAAACTTCTCTCACGTGCCTCTGAGAGCATCTCCAGTCATAGGCCGCTGCTTAACTTTTAAAATTAAACCTGTAAGAAGTTATTTTTCTCTTCCTCGGATAACTGATTCTAGTTATGCCATGATTTTCTAACTTGTATAAGTATCAACAAAGATACGTTGACACAAATCAGTGTTTTAAAAGCGAAGCCCTGGTCTACACTATGAGTTTAGGTCCAATTTAGCAGCGTTAGATCGATTTAACCCTGCACCCGTCCACACAACGAAGCCATTTTTGTCGACTTAAAGGGTTCTTAAAATCAATTTCTGTACTCCTCCCCGACGAGGGGATTACCGCTGAAATCGACCCTGCTGGGTCAAATTTGGGGTAGTGTGGACGCAATTCGATGGTATTGGCCTTCGGGAGCTATTCCAGAGTGCTCCATTGTGACCGCTCTGGACAGCACTCTCAACTCAGATGCACTGGCCAGGTAGACAGGAAAAGCCCTGCGAACTTTTGAATTTCATTTCCTGTTTGGCCAGCGTAGCGAGCTGATCAGCACAGGTAACCATGCAGAGCTCATCAGCACAGGTGACCATGGAGTCCCAGAATCGCAAAAGAGCTCCAGCATGGACCGAACGGGAGGCACTGCATCTGATCACTGTATAGGGAGACGAATCCGTGCTATCCGAACTCTGTTCCAAAAGACGAAATGCCGGAATATTTGAAAAAATCTCCAAGGGCATGAAGGACAGAGGTTATAACAGGAACCCGCAGCAGTGCCGCGTGAAACTTAAGGCGCTCAGGCAAGCCTACCAAAGAACCAGAGAGGCAAATGGCTGCTCCAGATCAGAGCCCCAGACATGCCGCTTCTATGATGAGCTGCATGCCATTCTAGGGGGTGCCCCTACAACTACCCCACCCCTGTGCTTCCCTCCCGGGCTACCTTGGCAGTTATCCCCCCATTTGTGTGACGAATTAATAAAGAATGCATGAATTTGAAACAACAATGACTTTATTGCCTCTGCAAGCGGAGATTAAACAGAGGAGGGGAGGGCAGTTGGTTTACAGGGAAGTAGAGTGAACCAAGGAGGCGGGTTTTCATCAAGGAGAAACAAAGAGAATTTTCAGACTGTAGCCTGGCCAGTCATGAAACTGGTTTTCAAAGCTTCTCTGATGCACAGCGTGCCCTGCTGTGCTCTTCTAACCGCCCTGGTGTCTGGCTGCGCGTAATCAGCGGCCAGGCAATTTGCCTCAATCTCCCACCCTGCCATAAACATCTCCCCCTTACTCTCACAGATATTGTGGAGCACACAGCAAGCAGTAATAACGATGGGAATATTGGTTTCGCTGAGGTCTAACTGAGTCAGTAAACTGCACCAGCGAGCTTTTAAACGTCCAAAGGCACATTCTACCACCATTCTGCACTTGCTCAGCCTATAGTTGAACTGCTCCTTACTACTGTCCAGGCTTCATGAGCCATGGGAGCAAGAGGTAGGCTGGGGTAGGTGTGACCGCGCGGTGCTGCCGACTGGGAGAGCAGCCTGAGGCAGAAGCCTCCAGCTGGCATGATATTCCAGGCAGGACTGAATCTCCATTAGATGAAACTTAAAGAAGAGAATGACCTGGAGTCATTCCCATTTTTGTCCAGTCGCCCCCGACTGACCTCACCGAGGCTGGCCAGGAGCACCCATGTCTGCCCGGGTGCCCCCGACTAACCTAACCGAGGTCGGCCAGGAGCACCCACGGGATGACTACGAAGACAAGCAGTCGTATTGCACCGTCTGCCGTCTGTAAGGCAAGGGGATGCTGCTGTGTAGCACTGCAGTACAGCATCTGCCAGCAGCACCCAGGAGACATACGGTGACAGTGAGCTGAGCGGGCTCCATGCTTGCTGTGGTATGTCATCTGCACGGGTAACCCAGGAAAAAAGGCGAGAAACGATTTTTTGCCATTGCTTTCACGGAGGGAGGGAGGGGTGCCTGACGACATGTACCCAGACCCACACGTGACAATGTTTTTGCCCCATCAGGCATTGGGAGTTCAACCCAGAATTCCAATGGGCAGCGGAGACTGCGGGAACTGTGGGATAGATACCACAGTGCAACACTCTGAAAGTCGACACTAGCCTCGGTACTGTGGACGCACTCCACCGACTTAATGCGCTTAGTGGGGACACACACAATTGACTGTATCAAATCGATTTCTAAAAAATCGACTTCTATTAAATCGACTTAATTTCGTAGTATAGACATACCCTAACTGTGGTAGAGTAATAGGGGGCGTGGCAGGCACTGCAGACGTGGGAGTGATGGCGCAATCTAGATCATGGTCGGGAAGCACAGGATGCATATGGGGGGGCAAGAGAGAGAAGAGACAGGGTTTTTGCATGGAGATATGGGGAGAAGTGTAGCTGTGAGGAGGGCTAGTAGGAAGAGTGGTGATATGTGGAGAGCATAGGGGTTAGCAGGACTCTGTGAAGAAGCGTAGAGATGAGAATACATGAGCTGTCCACATCATCTATCAATGTTTTTAATGTAGAGATCCCACCAAACAAAAAAACATTGTTAATAACCAGTTAAAGTTACCACCACTACAAACATTAAAAAGCCATGAAATCCCTAGTTGAGTCCTCACCCAACTCTTGCAGCCTGTAACCATGATTTCACCTTCATCACACTACCACACCAATATTCACAACCCACATGCCTCCTCCTTCCACCCAAAACATGCAACCTTTACTTTGAGCATAAACATCACTCATAGGTGCTGCACTAGGGGTGCTGTGGGTGCTGCTGCACCTCCTGGCTTGAAGTGGTTTCCATCATATACAGGGTTTACAGTTTGGTTCAATTGTTTTCAGCACTCCCACTATACAAATTGTTCCAGTTCCCCTGACATCACCTGGTAAGAAAACAAAATGCAACACCATACTTCCTAACTACAGCATCTAAATTGCATTACTACAGATATTACAGGCAATAACTTCCCAGTTTGCAATAATGATTATCACAATTCCCACCATTCACAATCCTCCAGCACAGCACACTTTTAACCATCATCTAAAAACCTACACCATCCACTCTGTCTACTTCAAGACAACACCAGTTCATCATTCTGAACAACTGCATCCTTTTCTAACCACTCCACATGGTTAGTCTATGGTTACACATTCTGTGTGGGGGTGGAGGAGGCATGTGGGTTGTGGGTGAGGTAATGTGGAGAAGGTGAAATCATAGTTGTTGATTGCATGGATTAGAGGAGGGCTAAACTAGCAATTTCATGGCTTTTTATGGTTATGTTGAAGCTATGTTTATTTGAAGAACCCTAACTGGTTTTCAATAATGTTTTTGGTTGGAATAAATATTAAGAGACAACAAAAGTAAAGTTAGTGACTGTGGCAAACATAACAGAAGCATAAATAATTATTTTAAAAATCCTTTGCATGTTTTTATTTGCTTGTACTGTGTTAGTGAAGCCAACATCCAAGGTTTTTTCCTCTTCCCATCTAGCTTCTCATTTTCCTATGAAATCATAATGCTGTATTTATGCCATCACACTCCGTTGCCTAGGAAATGCCGGTGATATAACATGCAGTATTATGACAGGGCAGGATCAAGTAGGAGGAGCAGATGGCTTGAGAGAGTGAAATCAGCGTTTAAACAGTGAATATCATCCATACCTAGCAAAAGTAGCAAAGGAAATTATTTTTAAGTGTGTACATTTCTGATCTAGAGAAACATTAAGAAAAATTTAAAACAATCCCCCTCCCCACACTTTGTTCCTTTTATTTTTATTAAGTAAATTTAGGACAAATTTTTCAAAAGTGGCTGACTTTGAGTGCATCAGTGTGTGAGTATTCAACTTGTGACATTTCAGGGTCTCAGACTAAATACCAAAAACCAAAGTGTCTAAAATCAATGGCCAATTTTGAAAATGTTGACCTCAGAGTACACAATTGTTGCTGAATTTGTAACACTGGAAACTATCCAGAGGATAACCGTAGAATGGGTGGCTGCAGCACTAGATTTCTCATGCTACTGCCGTCAATACGCTGCAATCTCGAATTGGTGGCACTATTTCAAGAGCTAAGTGCAGGATTGATTTGGGCATACGCCACAGAAGAGACTTGTTTTGAGATCCCCGATTCCTGTTCTTTGCAAGACACAAACTGTCCAGATATTCTTTTCTGGCAGCCAGATTAATACTTGTCACCAGACAGTCTAGTTTGGAAGCTTGCACCCCGGGAAATCATAAGGCTCTAATTGAGAGGGTCTCTCTGCTTATTGAACACTTAGCATCTCTGCCAAGATTGCCCCAAAAGATGTCAGTTATGACAGACACCTATCCACTTTGAATTAGCTGAAGTCCACCAGCTCATTCACACAAGCCTTGAGTTTAAACTGCCTTAAGATGACACATTTTGGTTACTTCCAACCTATGTCCAGTATGAACTAGTGAGCTAGACCCAGATCCTGACAGGTGCGAGGATTTGAACAGGGGTCTTTCTCCCCATTGGGCAAAGGAGGAAATTGAACCTGGGACTCCCAGGTCCTAGCTGAGTGCTCTAACCCAGTGGTTCTCAAAGCCAGTCCACCGCTTCCTGCAGCGGCGAACCGCGGCCAGTGGGAGCCGCGATCAGCCGAACCAGCGGACGCGGCAGGTAAACAAACCGTCCCGGTCCGCCAGGGGCTTTCCCTGAACAAGTGGCGGACTGGCTTTGAGAACCACTGCTCTAACCATTTGGTAATAGGGTATAAGGGAAGTGGTAATTCCTCTGGCTGGATTTTGTATGGGGCCTAATCTGGTAGGCAGTGCCTCACTTATCTTCACCTGCTGGAGCTTAGACACCTAGAGTGGGGCGTTGTGGGTATCCCCAGTAACAGAAACTTGGTGCCAGGGAGACCCTCGTGGCAAAAATGTAGGTGCCTGTGTCATTAGGTGGCAGCAAAGAAGGGGTTTGGAGGCTCTCAGTGGCACCTAAACTTTGGATTTAGGCACCTACAGTGGGAGTTAGGTGTCTACATTCTTTTGTATATCTGGGCCATAGAGATTAGAAATGACCCTCTTTAAGGGCCTGACACAAAGTCCATTCAAGTTGATAGGAATCTTCCCACTGATTTTAATGGGCTCTGGATCAAGCCCTGAGAACCTAATCTTACAATGCACTGAGTACTGCCTGCATGCAAGGCCTTGAGGACTGTCAGCTCATCACTGGCTTTAAGGGAGCTGAGGTTTCTCAGGACTTTACAGGAGGGGCTCAGCAACCTGCAGGACTGGTTCTAAACTATTCATCGTTTGAACATGTCTTTGATTTCACTGGGACCAGAATCATGATGCTGGTCACTTTCCAGTACCAAAGAGCATTTGAAAAAGCAGTGAGGAAGTGTTTTCGCTTGTGGTGGGGTCGGTGGGTGATAGACAAAGATACACACACAGCCCAGAATGTTTCTCCAGAAAAAGGAGCTCTTTGCTTTGGTCAAGCAGTGTCATAGGAGGGGCAATAGTCTTAGTCCAGGCCTCCATAATATATGAGAGCATGAGCTGATCTGATTAGATTGTTTAAAAACTCACTCTCCTCATCAGTGCCAATTCAGTGGACTGAAGTCAGATCCTTCACACAAAAGAGTCAGGGCACATGCTGGAAAGGATTTTAAAATTGGAGCACCAAGCATCAGCACTGTAATACCAGCAACCAGCTGTGCTTTGGTGCCTGGGAATGTGGGAGGTAAGAGTGGAGAGAAACTGGGCCTTCCTGTATCCTGTCCCCTTCCCTACCAGATCAGGTCATACTGTGTTACTTGTGAATGACCCAAGTGAAGATTGAGGGTTGTCAACACCTAGCCAAACTGTGACCTGGGACAAACTCAGATGTGAAAGTAAAATTGAGTCCTTACCGGTAAGGGGCCGGCTCTGCGCTCCCCCCTCCCCCCAGAAGGGGTGGGACCTTGAGCGGAAGGGGTGGGGCCGGAGGTCAGCATCCCCCAGCCAGCCCATCTGCTCTGCCTGGCCTGCACTGTCTGGGGTTCCAGCAGCGATTTAAAGAGCCTGGCACCCCTTTTAAATCGCCGACCCCAGGGCAGCTGTTCCTTTTGCCCCTCCATCGGCGGCCTGGGGGAGCAGGGAGTAAAGGGGCAACGACGTTGTATCGAGAGCTGCTACCCCAAGTATCCCCCTCGAGAGTGGGGCCTCCATAGCGAAAGAGGCGACAATGCTGCGGAAGAGGCCTTTCAATGCTTGGCTGCTGGGCCCCTGGAAGTGATGGTCCATCATCTTACTGCCACTACACCTCTACCTCGATATAACGCTGTCCTCGGGAGCCAAAAAATCTTACCGTGTTATAGGTGAAACCGCGTTATATCGAACTTGCTTTGATCCACCGGAGTGTGCAGCCCCGCCCCCCCTGGAGCACTGCTTTACCACGTTATATCCGAATTCATGTTATATCGGGTCGCGTTATATCGGGGTAGAGGTGTACCACCAAACACTGCTGATCTTGTGGCTGAAAATACTGGGCTGCTCACTCTGTCCACCCAAGCAGTGCCATTGAGGCAGACATGCCAACTCTCGCAACTTTAACATGAGAGATGCGATGATCTCACAACAGAACTCAGCCCTGACTGAAAAACAAAACAAAAGCAAAACTGACATTTGAGAGTTCTAGCACGAGATCATGAGTGAGGCTTAATTTTACTTAGAAATTGCTACCAGCCCCTGGTGGCCGGGGCTCCCCATTGTCAGCCTGGGAAGTGGGAGAGAGGACCCCACTGCAGCCCCTCCAGGCCTAGGGAGGATGAAGAACAGTAAGAAGAGCTGAGAGCAGAGGGGAGGCTGGGAGGCCTGAACTATGGCCCACTGCAGGGGAGCTGAAGTAAGGAGGGTGAGGGTCCATGGGGTAGGGGGGCTGAAATGATGGAGTGGGGATGATGGGGGAAGGGGGACTGAATTGAGGGGGGTTGGGTGGCAACAGCACTGATGGGGAGGGACTGAGGGACAGGATTAATTGCTGGGTAGGACAGTGGTATATGTGGGGGTGAGAGCTCCTGCAGCAGCGGCCAAAATCCCCTTATCCAGTACATGTGGGAGAGTGGGCAACACTAATTGTCACTGGCACACACCCTGGGGATGGGCAGGTGGGAGTTAAAAAATCAAGAAGCTGACCTAAAAAATACACACTCTCGTTTTTTAAAAGAATCTCATGATTTTTGGGGGTCCGACTCCTGATTTCCGATGGCTTGAAGTTGGCAGAGGTGACACACTTTCACTTCTAGCTGTAGGTCCCAGCCACCCACCTGTCACAGTGGGAGGGGCACTGGGGGGTGACTCAGACAGTTAACAGCAGTGGAAGGTGTTGTGACTCATAGGGAAAGTGACAAAGTCTTTGGGGGACAAAAATTTCAGGAGTGGGGAGCGTGGCGGGAGGAAGAGAGGGCGGCCCAAGTGGGTACCCCACCAAAGGGTGGTAAGTGCTTAAGTTCAATGTTAGGCTTGATCCACCCTCCTCTCCAGCGGGCCCTGAGAACCAGGGGGGAGGGACACAGAGGCTGGCTGGGGGGTTAGATCTCACACCTGCGTTCAGCCAAGGGCACCCTATAAAAAGTCCAATCTACAGCGCAGACACACACACATCCCCCATAGCAGGCGGGCGCTGCACAGACGCTCTGCTGTGTAACCCAAGGCTGGGCCCTCAGGCTCCTCTTAACACCGTTGCCTGGCGAGCAGCGTCCCGGCGCGGGAGCAGGAGGCCCCGGCTCGCCACCCCAAGGGCCGTGCAGAGCCGGGGGTGAGGGGCGGCTCGCTGGGCCCAGGCGAACGCAGGAGGGGGGCCAAGGCAACGGCCCCCAACACCCGCCTTCAAAGCCCTGCCTGAGGCGGGCTGGGGGCGGCGGGAGGGGGCGCGCTCAGCACACGGCAGCCGCTCGGGCAGCAGGAGCCGAGGCTGGGGCGGATCACGTGCCGCAGCAGCAGCTGGCAGGAGAGCGTGAGCCCCGCGCCCCTGCCCCTGTCCCGGGGAGAGCCGGCTGCTCGCGTTGCACTCAGGCCGCGGGATGGGGCCGGCAGGAGGCCTGGCGGGGCTGCGCTCTGCTGGGCCCCCCAGGGGCAGCTGAGCCCCCGAGAGCCGCGGGGGGGGGGGGGGGGGAGGTGTTACCCAGCCCCCAGAGACACAGCGGGGAGGGGCCGAGCTCCTGCTGCAGCAGCCAGGGCGGCCCACGGCTTGGGGCTGCCGCTGTTACCTCCGTGACTGCGCCCGTCTCCGGATCAAAGGGACGCGCGCCGCAAGCTGATTTCCCGCGGCGGCCGCTGCTCCAGCCCCTCCCCCGCGCACCCCCTGCCTGCCCCCAGCACGGGGACTCGAGTGCATCCGGCTCCGAGGTTCATTTTCCAGCCGCGATTCACTGCGACGGGGAACATGCTCCCCGGGTCTGTCGCCGAAATGAGGGGCTGCTCCGCGAGAACCGGCCGCCTGTGGTGGTGGTTAAACAGGGGCGGGGGGCACGGAAAAGATCCCATTCCCTCTCCCCCCACACACACTTTCTGCATTGAAATACGCGGCGCCGGGGGAGCTTTCTGCAGGGCCGCGGGGAGAACGCAGCGAGCGCTTGCTTAATAAAACAAACAACCGGGGCTGTCCTCCCTTGACAGGGCCAGTTGGCATGTGTGTGACAGCTGCACACGGCAGGCCGTGGCAGGGGATTATCACACACACACGCCTTTGCGTGGCAAGAAGGAGCGAAGCGAAGTGCCTGTGCTGCAGGCTCCGGCAGGGAGAGACGGTAAGGTTTGCAATGCAGTCAGCAGCCAGGAGGGGACGGGAAAGCAGGTGAAGCTGCTTTCGCAGCCGATCGCTGCTGTTTGAAGCCTTGCCGCTGACCCGAGGGCTCCCATTACACTACACTCTGCAAATACACATGGCCTGTACCCGCGGGTGGCAAGGCCGCTCCAGCAGCGCATCCGGAGACACCTCCCCCCCTTTGCTCCCCAGCGCCCTTCCTCTTGCGTCCCGGAGTGTAATGCATCAAGATCGCCAGTGTCCACCTCGCTGGGCTAGGGCCCCTCCCTCCCCACCCACCCTAGCGCACACAGGCAGTGTGTGCTCTGTCATTTGCAGCCGGCTGAGCACCAGTGCCGCAGCCCGCCCGTGCGGGCGGCCACCATTCGGTGGCTGCTACTCCATGCCAGGCGGTTGGGGTGGGGAAGTGGCTCCTGCAGTTTCCCTTCCCTTCCCCCGGGCGGCTTGCTTGCACATCTGCGTCTGGCAGAAGATCTGTGCGGTGTCGGGCGGGGGGAGGCGGCGAGACGCCATTTGCATCCACAGACACACTCGGCTCAGAATAGGCTGGGGGGGGGGGGGCAGGCTGGGGGCGCAGCTGAAGCGAAAGGCAGAAAGCGGGCGGGTTTCCTTTCTGCAGCTCGGAGCGAGGCAGGGCTGCGACCCGGGAGAGATCCCCTGGTTTCCCCGTGCGCGTGTGCGGTCGGTTTTTGCTGCCTGATCGCTTGTTCTGTGCAGAAACTTGTGTGCTCCAGCTGGCGTCTGAAGGGCAGTTAAGAGGCACGTTTGGGGGAGAGGCCTTTAAATCCTGTTCTGAGTTTGCAATCAGACTTTGTATTCCGGGGGCTCAGTTCTGTCTTCGCTTACACACCCCTGCAGCCCAGGGCAGAATTTGGCCTTGGCTATTCTTAAAGGTACTGATGGATTATTCTCAAAGGTATGAGTTCAAATAGGCCTTTTCTTGCACACAGTTTGTTAGTTAACCCCCCACGATCTGTGTATATCCCGCCGCTCTCAGGCTTGCAGCCAGTGTGTGAGCTCCCGGCTCATTTTCCAGCCATGAAACAAACACCTCCCTCCCCCAAGCGATAGCAAATAACTTCGTAGCACAAATGAAACTGCTTGCCATTAATGCGCTTAGCTGTATTGCTGGGGACGAACACGCCGGGTGCATTATGGAAGAAGCCTACTTGGAGGGGAAGCCTTAAGCGTTGCGTTTGCCTGCGAGGCATGTTGTGACTGGGAAAAGTGAATTCGGAATAGGATGAGAGAAAGCTGCTGAAATATCTGCGCTAGCTTCGCCCGCTTACAGCCATTCCTTCACGTGTATTTCAAACACTATTGTTGATATTTTGTATTTCAGCCGGGCAGCGTAGAGATCCGTGATTAATATTGCAAAAATGCTTTGTCAGTGGAGGAAAGCAATGGTTTGTCTCGGGTAGTCAACATATCACTAACCATGTGTTTGTGGAAAAAATGGAGTCATCACCGGACTGTTTCCTCCGGGCATATTTGTTTATGCTCGCTCCCTTTTCTAGAAAGGCCACTTCTGTTTAATTGTTCTTTCGTGTTGGGACTCCTGGGTTCATCACCGGCACATGCAGGTTATATTGCAATTCCCCTCCCCACGTATTGATTGATCTTATGTGGTTATAAACCTCACATCCAAGGTGGTTTTTTTTTTAAATAATGCAAGACCCCAGTGACCGTGGCTTATCATTTTAATAGAACACTGTGTGTGTGTGTGTGTGTGTTTGTGTACGCACCCTTCTTGCATATGCCTGAGGTTACAGCCTCTGAGTAGACAATATTTAAGTGTCAGGCAGCTATGCTCTGGCATTCTTAAATACAGCTGCACATTAATATGCAAGAACGCAAAGCTAGGTATTTGCTCTCTACTGCAGGGATTAATTCAGTTTCCTCTTTCGTCAGTGCATTGCTTCTCTTACGTGTGGAGTTTCCAGTATGTTGTCCGTAGTTTCAGCTTTCTTGTCTCTCTGTTATAACAAAAAACTTGATGACTTCTCCGTTTGTTCTCGAGGAACCAGAAACCATGATTAAGTAGGGTTATATTTCTTCAGTGCATTAATTTAAAGACAGTCAAACTTAAAGATGGACATCTACGGGGCTATGAATTGAAGAAAAAACTGGGAGTACTGGGACCCAACATAAAGTTTAATATGCAGTGAGACATGTAAGGAGCCTGGCTAATGTATAGTACTTACGGGGTTTTATCAAGAGCACACAGCTCACTTAACAGATTGCTTTATTATTTAGAGTGATTATTAGTGTTATTTAAACACCGAGGAATGCATGGAACATGAGTGCTGGAATTTACATTCCTAAAAACAATTAAATCAATGGGGAGTACGGTTTAAAAATCGAGGTGGCCCAATGTAATGCTGTTTGACCATAAACAGTCGCCTCCTTTAGCAATAAACCACGAAGTGGCTGTGAAGTACCGCCATTCTCGTTGAAAAGAAAGTTTTCATCGGTGCTCCCAGTATAAGTCACTTTTGCCCTTAACAATGAGGTGTCAGGATAAGGTTAGTGAGAGGAGTAAGCAGCCTTTTGTAATCCCTCATACAGGGATTGTTAACTGCATTTGCCAAAATGATAAAAAGAAAAAGGTGTTTAAATGACTGCCTGAATAATATGTGTGTGTCTTTGGTCTAAAGCAAAAAAATTAGATTAGATTCACACCCGTAGTTAGGCTTTAAATACTAAGGCTTGAGTTTAGAGGTGCGAGGGAGAGGCACTATTTTTTTTTATGTGTCTTGATGAAAAACGAAGGTAGTGGAGCTAGTGATTAGAGTAGGGGATGGGGAGTCAGGATTTTTAAATGTTACTTCCATCTCAGCCATAGACTCGCTGTGTGAATCCCAGCTAATCGCTGATTCGCTCCATACCTCCCTCTCCTCTTTTGTAAAACGGGAGTAATAATAAACGAGTGTTGGGATTGTGGGGCTTATTTAATTCATGTTTGTAAAGGGCTTTGGGGTCGGCTATGACCATGCAATATATTACTAACTATAGCACTGCATATTTGTTTTATTACTGTTATTAGTACCGATGCGTATGAGCAAGGAAGGGGCTTTAAAAAAGCAAAGCATTTGCCAATAAGGGGAGGAGTTTCTGTTCATTACTTAGCTTTTCTCACGAGGCAAACCACGCGTGTTGCACGTTGCGTATCAATCTTCTGTCTTGGCATTTCAATTCGAACTAATTTTCATTAAGGAAGGAGGGAAGCTATTTCTTCTTCTCCCTCGTAAGTGATCACCCTGCCGTCAAGGCCCTGAACTCAAGCCTCCTCTGGTGAGAGTTCTTCCTAATTACACGGTCTTTTCCAACAGGGGGCGTGTAAACCCAGCAGCCTCTTGACTGCAGTTTCCCCTTCGCTACACTAAATAGCGTTCTGGCAGCGTTTTCACTTATAAACCTGTACCAGGAAGGGGATCGAGGATAATTACTCTGCAATAAAATCTCTCTCGAGTCTAAAATTTGCCACATACGGCCTTGAGCCAGGAGGGGATTTCCTCTGTAAAATCTTGGGGGGATCTGTTCTTCTGCGCAGGCTTGATTACAAGGAAAACTCACCACCCCAAACAAACAAGTACAGGTGGGTTTAGACTCCTTTTTGCCCTTAGTAAAAATAAACCTGCGGCTTTGTAAGGAGATTACTCTCCCCTGAGATCATAAATGCTCAGTAAACACCTTTGTATTCAAAACAAACCAGTCCAATTCTTATAGGCGAGATAATGCTGTTTAAAAAGTAGCGAGTGCCCCGCCAGAGGCACCGTTTATCACAGTTCTCAGCGCAGGTTGAATCCAAACAATGGCATGAGACTGTCTCTAGCGCAGGGTAATAAGGGCTACTTCAGCCATTGGCTCCACAGGCGCCGCTCCCGTGTCAGAGCCGGAGTCCGGGACCATCCGTCTATCAGATTCCGGGACAGACCCTGCTCCTATTCAAGTCAATGGCCAAAGCCCCCTGAGCTTGAATGGGAGCAGGCTTGTGCTTGTCTGCGGTTCCGGGGAGCCTATTCCTGTCAGCCGCAGGCGTCCGGGTGTGTCTCCCCGGCCCGACCATTCTGCAAGTTGTGTGTCCCAGCACGGTCTGTGCACGGCTGGGACTCTCCGTGAGGAATGGATGGGGGGGGGGGGGGGATGCCGAACGCCCGCGAGGAATGATCCAGACCCGTCTCTCGGCTGATGTGACCAGACCTTAGACCCACCCTCAGATATGTCCGGGGGCTCAGCTGCTGCTGCCTCGGGCTGCGCCTCGGGCGCTGTTGGCTTGTTTCCCCGAGCTTCTCGCAGGAGCCACAGCCAGCCAAGGGAGCACGAGGGATAAAGGATTGGCTGAACGAGCCGGAGCCAGGAGGCGCTTGGATTTGAGCACAGAAGGCATAATCCGCTGTGTGCAGAGTCTGGGTTTAAATAATGACGGGAAGGGGAGGGAGGGCGGGTGTCGCAGAGCGGGAGTAGGTCCTGGGGGTGCTGGCTGCTCTTCTCCACACCCCCTCGGTTAAGAATCTTGTAACTTTGCAGTCATGAGAGGGAGAGGGGAAGAGCGCTCTGGGCAGACCTTCTTCGGGCAGGGCAGGGAACCCGCTGGGTGAGCCGCTCATTGGAAGGGCTGACCCTTCCCCCCGCGCACACCTATTCGCTCAGGACTGGCTGGCAGCAGGCAGCTGGAACGGGCTCCGAAGAGCGCGTGACGGCTCCAAGCACAGGCCCTAGCGAAGGCTCCCGGGTTTCCCCCAGCCCTGTGCTGGGATGGGTGCGGCTCAGGAGGAGGCCCCGCGCAATGCTCCGATAAACAGCACAGTGGATTGCAAGTGCTCGTGGCACAAGCCTATTCCCCGCGTTGTTAAACCGCGCTTGGAGCCGCTCTTATCGCAAACGCCTCCGTGTTTTCCCCCTGCACCTTCCAGCCGCTGCCCTGTTAACGGACCTTAGCGAGGGTAAAAGCTCCGCGGCTTCTGACTCCCCACAAGAACTGCATTATTATTGCCACGGAAGGGCGCGAGCTCGCAAACGGACGGGGCTGCCTTGTGCTCCGTAGTCACAGCCTTGCGCTGGGGGCGGTGTGGAGCCGCCCAGCCCCAGGGGGCGCATCCAGCGCAATCCCTCCCTGAGCTCCCAGGAGCGCAAAGGCATCGCGGTTAGCGCTGGGGCTACGTTAATGAGGTGCAGTTGGCTACCCGGCGCGCCGGTGCCTAGCGCTATGGCTCTGCCTCCTGCCCCTTCGGATCGCTGCTGGCGCCCGGGGGAGAAGGGAGGGAGCTCCAGGCGCGGGAGCTGCTGTTCTGCCCGGTCCCGGCCCTGGCTGCAGCAGTTCCAGAGAGTGTGAGCTCTCCGGGGTATCTCCACGCTGCACAGCCGCGTAAGGGCCGAGCAGAATAGTGCAGAGCCTGGGATCGCCTCCGTGTTAATTACTGGGGGTCTGTTCAGAAAGGGGGGGGGTCCATTTTTTTTCAGCTGGTACTGTGTACCTTTGTGTACTGTGTGTGGGCAGCTTGAAAACAAAAGTGAAAAGTGATCAGTTCCTACTTTAGGAGGCTTAAAGGGCCCCCCCGAAATTTCCTCTAGCCTGGCGAATAGTCTCTCTAAAAGGGCGTGTTAAAAGGAGAAGATGTAAAGAACACCAAGTGACTGACTGGGAGGAGAGGTAAAACGCTCCCTTTGGGTCTGCACTTCCCCGAAAATCCTAGAAACCTGGCTGTCTGTATAGGCCTAAGTCCCTCTGAACCAGTTCTCTTCTTCCGACCACTCCTGCTTCCCCCCCGACAGTCACTGTTATTTATAAAGGACGTTAGAACGTCAGCAAAATATGCGGCCTTTCTCCTCTGGGAAAAAGAAAAAGAAAAACATTAATTCTGTGTCATGAGTGATAATGAATGAGGATCCCAGAGGTGCTAGTATACTAAATTCATTTCTGCTAAGCCTGGGTTTGTTTACTGATTAGTCCTTGTATATACAACGATCTTCAATAAACATGAAGGGGGACAAATGGGTTATTCTAATAACCTATACCATGAACCCGATCCTGCTCAGGAGACATCTCCATAAAGTAGTTATTAAAGTAGGTCCGGATTTTAGGGACGTTTACCCAAGGGAGTAATGTTTACTGGCGCCAGTAATCCCATTGGAGTCAATTAACAGCACATCAGGAATAAGCGTTTGCACAATTGGGCCCCACGTGTGGATCCAGGCTTCATAGAAAGCACATTCCAATCACTTTTTGTCCAGAGTGTAGAATGGATGCATAATGCATTGTAAATAAAAACAAACTCTGAAAGGATATGTATAACGATCTACATCAGCCGAAGGGCTATGCTTCAAACGTTTCTGTTTGCTCTGAAAGAAGGAGAATAGAACGTAATCAATTTAATGCGATTTAGTGTTTAGCATCTGTGCCAACATTCCAAGGCATAATTAATAGGGAGGACAAGAGTGGACAGGGAGGGGGCAATACCAGCATGCTTTGCCTCTGGGCCCTCATTGAAACCAACGCTGTGAGGACTGAGTAAAAAAAAAATGGCCCTGCTACTTTTGCTACAAAATAGAGGCTGCTTCTTTCTAAACAGCAATTGAGTTGATTTACAGGTAGACGAGAAACGTGCTCTCTAAGAGCCTCGTGACACTTTCCTCAGCTGGATTCAAGTAATGTATAAAGATCATGAGGAGGCGATCTCCCGAGAAGCTCCTAGGATGCGTGGCGTTGTTGTTAACACATGTTTCAATTTTGGATTGAGACTGTCAATTACCCGCTGAGCTGCGAGTCTTAGCCTCAGGCGGACCGGGGAAAGGGGACGGTGTACTTATTAACCTCTAGAGCTTGGCGGAGCAGCGCTTCCAGTCTGTCTTGGGCTTTCTCGCACCTTCTCCGCAAGCCTTTGTAAACTGGGACTGTTTCTGCTTCTTTCTCTGAGCTAGCTGTACTTTGACTCCTCTAGCCCCACTCTGCTACACAGGCTGTCCGATGCCAGTGGAACAGCATTCATTCATGTTGTCACCAGAGGACCTTGATTCATTTAACAGCTGTTTACCCTTTCGAAACCGAGATAATTTTTTTGTTTGCCAAAACAACACCAACGCCAGCACTGAACGGTAGGGGGAGGGGAGATCTATAGGCATCTTTTCCCTGCTTCAAAAACGCAGTACATTACAAATCCCTCTCGGCACCTAAAATACAGATTCTTCAGGAGAGAGAGAACTTTTTCCCCCAGATAAAGCTGCAGCAAAACATATTCTGTAAGAGAGTTTTCTAAAGAGTGTTAAACTAAATGGCTGGCCGTCTCAAGCAATTAACATTTAATCTGTTATCTGAAATCTGCAAACATTCAGAGTTTACAGCGGTCAGAAAAGTGAATTCCTTCCTGCATGCACCTTCTCTGTACTGTACGGTAATTACAAAATACTTACTGCTATTTTAAGACGTAATTTGTTTCTTAGATGCTTAAAGTCTCCTAATTTCTGCATTGCTGCACACCAGCAACCCGGGACTTTGCCTGCTAGAGAAATCCACTAGAGTGGATATTTGAGACCACTTAACACAAAGCCAAGGTTTTATATTTGCTTATGTAGATCTCCCTATAGTCATCTGAAAAATGTCTGCAGTTTACTTTTCGCCTGGTCACATACTCAGTTTACTTTTCGAGGTCACATACTCACAACCTTTGCTGACCTGCAGTGTTTGGACTCTAAACTTAAAGTTGGACTTGGAGCCAGTACAAGCTAAGTCCTTTGTCACTAACCGAACTGACGTATCTCCCACAAGGGCTCCTGTTAGTCTCTCTGGTCTCATTACTTTCCAGCGCTCCCTTAAGATTTAGCGCAGATCCGTATAGCTGTCCTTTATTGTAGCCTGCGCGTATTCTTCTCTGTTCACCCGCACCCAGCGCCTCCATGACGATAAACGCATTGTAGGCAGCCTATAAATAATTTCTATTATGTTCATCTGACGGCGCAAGGCGATTAATTTTAATAGCTGTATATTTGCCTGTTTCTCCTAATGCCCTGTAATGAGATGAGAAGCCACCGAATCCCCGATGACTCCATCCTCTTGCAAAAGGCAAGCGCCTCCTAGTGGACCGTTAGGGAGCCCGGGTTGTCCTTATCTTCTCGGTCCCATCTCTCCTGCCATAGCTGCATGTGTCGAGAGCACCTCCCTTGTCTACCAGCAATAGGAGCCATTATGACATTGCACGTTCAACTGTCTGAAGCGCACCACTTGTGGACAAAGATTCGCTCCTTTGTAACCGGGCTGGAGGCTAGTGGTTGCTACTGGCTCGGTTATTCCAGAATCTGTATTAGATCCGGTAGCTCAGACAGTGACTCAGAGCCCTGGCGGGGCTGCCTGGGGGCCGATAAAGGCAGAAGTAAATGTAGCAGATCGATGTCGTTAGGGAGTGAAGGGCGGGCGGAGGGGGAAAACGGATCAGAACACGCCCTATTAACCTAAATGTTGTATTATCATTGTGGCCTACGGTCCTTCCCGTCAGACTGCAGGAAGAGAAGTGGAGGTGGGGGGAGCAGGGGAAGAGACGCGTCAGAAGGTGACTGCTTTGTGGGATCCGGGAAATAAACACGATGCATCTCTCCCAGGCAGCAGCGAGCAATGTGGTCTGTGTGTGTGTGTTCGTGTGACAAAGCCTAGCAGCCGTGAGCGATCGCTCTCCTGCCTCAGCCAAGGGGGAGGAGAGGAGGATGGAGGTTTCTAAATGTAGAGGCATCGTAGCAAGTCCCGGATTAAGGGAGAAAGAGTCCATCCACTGGTAGGACGATTCTGCTTAACCAGGTGGAACCGCGTTGCAGCGAGCACCTGTGTCTTTTTCGACAAGGCGTGTACTGATAATTAGAGCAGTTAATTGCATTTCCTTGAAGGTCGTTTGAAGTTACACGCTGGGTTTTCGTCTCATGCTAGCAGACAGTGCATTTGCTGTGTTTAAAATGTAAATCAGAGGGTATCCGCATAAACCTGTGTCATGGGATCGAGGCGTAATGGATTTACGCTGGCTGTGTCTGAGGTATGCACAGTGCAAACCGAGGCGGGCAGCTAGAAACGCACGGGTTTTCTTTTAAGAAACGCAGCGGCTAAAGAACGCGAAAGGATGAAATCGCGAAGGGAAAAGGAAAACAGTCATGGTTCTAGAGCAGAGCCAAGAGCTGCGTTTACCCAGCACAGACGCTCATCTTTACGCCAGTGAAGTTTTATCTCTTCGCAGAGACAACACGGGAAGGTTTGGGACTGTTGTGTGGAGGTCACATGAGTTGTACGGACCCCTAATGGGTAGCGCCCTTGACTATGTAGATTTCAGAAGAGACCCAGCGCTCAGCTCATTTATTGTTTCCAAAGAGCTGCGTACTTCATGAACTTTTCTTATGTTCTTTTCGTCATTGTCACTTGTTTCTCCTGAGCTCAGCTCGGAGGATCAGTCGAGGTCCCAGGCCACGTTGTGGACCTACCTCGCTGGGATTTAGCACCGTACCGAATGGAGGGGGGCTCAAGGGACATCGTTCCAGGGGGCTCTGACATCTCCCCAATAGAATGGTGTTATTTTGCTGCAGAGACCCATAACCTTGTGCCTCTTGTGCGGTGGGCTAAGGCCCCAGGGGCCAGCCTAGATTCTCCGGCCTCAAGCCAAGCGGCAGGGATGTGACAGAGAATAAATAGCCCAATAGCCCTATTTTCATTTCTCACGTGAACAGTTAGGCTTTGGTTCTGCCTGCTCTCTTCGGGATCCCAATGGGGGAAGGGAGCGGTTGGCCAGAAGTCACCTTAAAAGCAGGCATGTGGGAGAGAGAGATTGTCACAGCCTGAGGGGAGCTGGAGGCAGGCAGAAAGAGTGCTGCGGGGGAGGTGTCACGGATATGTTATTGTGGGAAGAGCCCAGTCAATTTGGGTAAGGAGTTGGGTGGGGTATCTATATATTGCTTTGCCTGTGGCCCCACAACGTTTAGATCACTAATACCTGACTTGGGTAAATTTCCCAGTGAACGTAGGACGTGAGTAACCATGGACCTGTGACCTCAGGGCCCCACCTTTCCACAGAGTTGACTTTAAATCTAACTAAAGGGCCTATGTGGTATCAAAGATTCAGAGGTACCTCTCCCCACCCCAGTCATGCTACAGAGTCATATGGCTGAGGCACCTTGGTGTGGCACTGAATCAGATGTACACATACAAACTACCTACACAAGAGGAGGCAGTGCCTTGTAGAGGCTACAAAACAACATTTTCTCCACCCTTTTAATCATACAACATCTCTCCTGGGAGGATTGCAAAGCTCTGAACAAATATCAATTAATCCTCACAGCACACCTGTGAGGTAAGTAAATTACTATAATTGTACACAGCTGAATAAAGTGAGGTAGGTGTTTAAGAGAGGTGGCCAGGCTACATGGAGTCAGTGATGGAGGTGGCTACAGAAGAGAGAATTCCTGGCTCTCAGGTCTGTACTGGCTCCAACCACTAGAAACGCTTCCCCTTGGAGATGATGGTGCTTCCAGCAGTCACCTTAGCACCATATAAGGATGTGCTACAGGAGAGAGCAAGGTCACCAGAACAGGCCTTGGCTATATACAAAACTTAACTAAGGAGTGGGGGAAAGGATGGGATGGAGGAGAGAAAATAAATGTGATAAGGGTGATGAGACAATATGTATTAGATAAGAAGAATCAATAAACAAATAGAAAAACAGGAAGACAACCAAGGGGGAAAGGAGACAAAAATAGTCCATCCTACCAGAAATAGTGCCTTGCCTTTTGATAACTGGAGATAGGAAGTGCTGCTTCCCCAGTAGCCAAGGTAGGCAGCTGGGAGTAGGAGGAGTCATCCTGCAGCCCATCCCCTTGACTGTACTGATTGTGCAGGGTACTCGACTAAGCATGAAAATAATACAATGGACTGTTTGCCTTTGTCAAAGAAAAACAAACAATTCTTCAACCCAAGTTTTGCCTGTGCAAGGAATGCAGGATCAGTAACATTAAAGGAAGTTCTGCATCTCCCAAGGTGACCTCCTGTGCTTGGTTATATACTCCTCTGGGAACCCCACAACCCCCATTTAACCAAGTGTGATATCAATGTATTCTTTTACTCTGCATTTACATACTAAGGTGAGCCCCCTTATAAATACCATTAGGAAGACAGATTTACATTCTAGGTTTTTCTGCTAGTCTTGTCACTGGTTCCAGTTGTAGGTATGGCTGTCTTCATTTCTTAGAAATGGGTTGGTTCAATACCATCAGAGACTGATCATGAGATTAAGGGTTTCTTTTTAAAAAGGATGTGTGAGCATTATCACCAACACTTGTGTTAAGGTCTTCCAGTATTATTTATTGTGTGAAAGATTTTCACTACCTAGGTACTTCATTTTCAGAATGTTCTCCATTATTTTATTTCACAGTATCAGCAAAGATGACTTCACAACCTCTCTGGGTGAGGCCTGCTTGCTCCATTTTCATCACCCTATGTGGTTGCATGACCCTGTAAGATGCATTATACCTGTCTGTGTCCCTTTTATCTTAAATCATAAAATATGTACACAAATGGCCCCAGACACCATGAATAGTCTTGACTCAGGGTTATCATGGGTCGTCTAGAATTGGCAGTCGGCGAGGATGCAGTAACAAGATTAGAAGCATCTTGAAACCTTGTAGGAGAGGAGGGATCCGGGAGAGAAATTAAGACTGAAGTTCTCCATACATACTTGCACCTAAAAAAGCAAACAAAGTGGGGCAGGAAGGGCCTCCACTAAGCCTCTGACACGCTGCTGTCTGGGGCGGAGTCAGAGAGATTTCCAATAGAACGATCATTAATCAAACATATTTTAACTGCGGTGTTGGCTTGCTCTGGATTTCTGCTCTACCCAGCGAGGGAAGGCACGATTTATTGTTATGCTTTATTGCATAAAACAAACACAAGTGTCGAAAGCTCCACTCCCTTGGCAAGCCCAGGGCGGTTTGACACTCAGATACAAGCTAACAGGGCCCACGCCTAGCCTGGCATTGAGCGGACAGGGCCCAGAGACTCCTGACCTGGCTCTGAACATAGCCCAGCCCCAGCGCCGGCCTGCAGCTCCCGGGCCGCAAACAAAAGCCCCAGCCGCACATGGTGTGCGAAGCGCGGCCGCGCCGTAGCGACGCTCGGGCTCCGGCGAGGAAGCGAGAGCGGCCGAGGCGGGCGGGCTGGTGGGGAGCCGGCCGGAGGTGGAAGGGGGCGGGGGAGGCTCTTATCTGGGTCACTGGGGTTAGAGTGCGCGCAGGAGCCGCGCGGAGGGAAGGGGAAGTGCTGGCTCTCGCCGCCGCTGCAGAGATGGAGCCGAGATACGGGGCAGGCAGGCACCGAGCGGCAGGAGAGGGAGGCTGGCGGCGGCTGGCTGCCGAGCTGAGCCCAGGTGCGCGGTGTGGTTTCGCTCTGACACAGCCGGGTCCCCCTCTCCGTTTAACCCTTTCCCCTGCCGGCTCGGCTGGGCTGGAGCCGTGACTGGCCCCGCCGCGTCCCCTGCTGACACGGAGCGCGGCGGGGGAAGGGGGCCGGCCTCGTGGGGCTGAGCGCCGCCCTCGGGCAGCTCCGGTGATGACCCGGCTTTGCACACACGCGAGCCAGACCCGGGGCCAGCCTCCGCCCCCTGCTGCTGCTGCAGCTGCAGCAGCTCTCGGCGCAGCCATGCTTTCGGGGCTGGGAGCGCCGGGAGCCAGCCGCCGCCGCCGCCTCCACCTTCCTGGGGGGGCGAGGGGACGTGGCGGGTCTGCCCCTGCCCGAGCGCGGAGCAGGCATCGCAGCTCCGGGCCCTTGCAGGGGTGGGGGCTCCTCGGGGGAGGTGGATCCGGAGCTGTAAAAATAACTATTATTCTTCTCCTGCCCAAGCCCCCGCGCTCCGAGCCCTTTAATCAATTTCACCCGATTAATTATTAATTTTCCGCCAGTCAGGCTCGCCCGGGAGGAGCGGGGGGAGGGGAGCCCTGGCTGGCAGCCGGCGGAGGTAGGAGTCAGCCGCGGGGCGGGGTGTGTGTGCAGAGCTGGCGGATGAGGCCCGCGCGCTGCCTGGCCGGGTAACTTTGGGAGCTGGGGGGCTGGCTGCTCGCAGGCCTTTGCATGCAGAGAGCAGGAGATGTTGCAATTTCAATTCTGGTGTATGCTGCAGCCTCCTGTCCCCGCCCCGGTGCAGGCACATCCATACAAGGGCCCGTTGCATTGCAGCGATGATGGATTGTGCCTGGCGGGGGTGATTTGGTGTTGATCGCACATTATCACTGGCAGGTTGGACTGGTTGCTGATGGACGGCTTCTAGCAGCAGCTCCTTCAGACAGCCGGCCGGGGAAGGGAACAGCTCGATGTATATAGCCTGCCTTTAACTCCTTCCCTCACAAGCACGCGTAGGACAAGCATCTGTCACAACATCTCTCCGGGTAACACTTTCGTTCCCCCCACTACATTTTCGCCCAAGCAGCTCTGAGGAGGGGTTGCACCCTTCTGTCTCTAACACACCGGCCGACAACTGGAAGGGACCTGGAGGGGCAGGTGATTTTGAATCCCTCTCTTCCCTCCCCCCTCCCCACAAAAGCAAACTGGGGGACACATTTAATGCAAACCCTGCATTGACTCAGCAGAAATTACTGTGCAGGTTCTCCACGTTTTCATAGTAAGAGCCCCCTGATCCCGGTCCCGCCTTGCTGCGCTCAGGGAGAATTTGCATGTAAGTGCAGCTACAAAGACGGTTTCGTAATGCCTCCCGTCTGCCCGAGCCCTTGGCTAACCTTTCGAAAACTAATTGCAACTGCCTGTTAGCAGTTGGACTGCCCGCACAGGGGACCGAGGGAGGGTCATAATTTAAGCGACAGACAGGGTGGCGGTAGCCATAGCGCGAGGCCTGGTTAAATCCTTCCTCCCCAGAAAGGCTTCGTGCGAGAGCTTAGTCTCTAGCGAGAGAGGAGGGTAGCGGAGGGGAAGGTTAACCCTTTCGCTGCACACAACCAGCCCGTTCATTGGCTCCCTTCGGTAGCCATTGAGCCCGAAGTCAGGGGAAGCTGCTACCTACAAATAACCATTTTAAAAGGCCGCTGGCTGCGGGTGCCACTAAGTTGCCCCTTTAACGCGAGCTTGGGTTTTACGATGGGGTGGAACGCATGGAGTGGCTCTGGTTAACTCCTTCCTGGAGGCAGAGCGCAGGTTGCTAGTGCTGAGGCTTGTTTTCTGTTTGGAAATCGGAGAAGGGGGAGGTTATTGACAGGGAAGCAAGCGCTCGCTCTTGCTCTCGCTCTCTCTCTCTCTGGAGAGCTCAGCAGCTGCTCTCCAACAGGCAGCGCAGCGCCTTGAAATCTATTTAAAGAGAGGGAAAGGGGAGGAGAACAAAGGGGGGAGGAGGGGGGGGACGAACCAGGGTCTCCGAGAGAAGCGAAAACGATGGATCAGCCGGTTTGCAGCGCGCATCAAGCTATCACATCTGTATACGCTCCGATCGATGAAAAGAATGGATAATATTTGTCAGCTGCAGACCTTTTTTTCTCACTCCCCGGGAAAGCGGGGGGGGGGGGGGGCAGGCAATAGGCTGCTTCAAGGCCAGAGGCACTTCCTGCTACATCCACATGAAATCTATGAAAAGGAAAGGCTGGGGATTGTTATTGTTATTACTTATTTTTAATATTGCACAGCAGCCAATTGGACAAGCGGCGGAGCTTCCAGTCCTGCGACTCAGCTGCTCCCTTGCGGGACTGGAAAGGTTTTGTTGTTTGAACCCTTCGCCACAACGCGTGGGGAGCACAAAGGCGGATCTCTAAGTCCTTGTGATCCAAAACAACACGCACCCGAAGAGAAGTATTTTAAAAGCACGATTACACACACACTGCATTTTTGGCCTTAAGGGAAAAAATGAACCCCCACCCACAGACGTCCCAGCCTCCTCGCCTGGTGCCTGCAGTTACGCTCTGAGTAAATAGTTCCCACACATGGTCCACATTTTGCACAGCAGCAGCGTGTTTCCTCTCGGTCTCTCGTTGCTGTTTTCTGAGCAAGAAAGAGATTTAGAGGAAGTTAAAATCAGGCGAGCTGAGAAAGGACTCTCTGTGTTACACACATCCTGAGTGAAAGCGAAAGCCCAGCATTTTGGTCCTATAAGCATCAAGCTTTCACCTCCTTAACAATGTCACTAAGGTCCACGTTGGACATATCAAACTAATTACTTACACCCGGCTAGCTGGCCTCGCTGCTCGCTAACAATGGTATTGCCAGCTCTAAAGAGAAGCCAGGGAGAAGGCAGGAACAGTTACAGCGCACTGCTTTTCATTTTTAAAAGTGCATTTATGTGGCTCAAGCAAGCACGGGGGGAGGGGGAACAAAGTAAATACATCTTAAATTGGGCTTTAAGTCCTAGCCATTCTAATGGGGGAATTTCCATTCAACCATGTCGCCTCTTCAGACACCTCCAACGGCTAGCAGAACTGAAGGAGGATTCCTGCACCTTGGATACAATAGGGTGCCAAGCAGCGAAGCCCTTGGATTTGTTTGCTAAAATGGCGATTTCCTCTAAGTCGTTAATTTTCTTTCCCAGTGTACCAAGTATATTGAGAAGGAACCCGGAGCAGCGATTTGTTTTAATTGTGGGAACTGACAGCTTTGATCTCTGTGTGTCCGGTGGGGATAAGGGTCTGTGTCTATGGTACTGGGGGGGGGTGGGGCGGGCCGGGCCAGGGCGGGTCTGCATATATATGCTCTATGTGTCTGGACACGTGTGTATATGGCGGTGTATTATATATAGAACGTGTGTGTGTGGCATGTACCTGGACCTGTACGTGTGTGTTGGGTGGAGGAGGTGCAGGCTTATGTTTGCTTCTGTACATTGGTGTGCAATACCATTGTCTGCCGTCTGAATTTTCTCCTGGCCATTCTAGCCTGTCCGTTGTATCCACGTCTGCCCTTTTGCTGCGGGCAGGAAGCTTATCGTCTGAACGCTGGCTGGGTAGGCGCCACTTTGTGGGTAGCTCAAGGACTCCGTCTCTTTCTTTCCCTTTCTGTGCCTTATGTCCCCGCCGCCCCAACAAATCTCTCGCCAGCATTCTCCCAAGAGCCGCATGCCACACAGCAGCTTTCCCTCCGCGATAGCTAAAAGAAGGGTGGTATTCTCCAAAATAGATACTCAAGCGTTTTCCAGTGGCCGCCCACAAAGCCTACTTTCAGAGGGGTGACTATACTGCGCTCTCTTTATAACACTGGCAGTGCGGTAGGCTTCACTTACTGGGAAGGAAACTTCTAAGCGGGGTGCTTGTAAGCGGGGTTTTTGTAAGAGAAGCTTAGTTACCCAAAAAAAAAAAAAAAAAAATTACTCCAGAGTAATGCAATAACTGTAAGAGCAGTCAGCGAGCCCTAAAAAGGGTGGAATGTGCTTGTGTCTGGGTGATTTTCCCAGCTAGCACACAGAGAGAGACTGTGTACTGAGAGTGCCATTAAGAGGTATTGCTGGAAACTCACCAACCGCAGAGTTATTTCAAGATACCTTATTATTGTATTTGCTCGAAAAGCAGCTTGGTTTGGTCGACTTTTAGATGTTCCCATCTGAGAGGGAGAAGAGGCCGCTGTAGGCATTAGCTGAGGAGAGCACCGCTTAAAGAGGTCACATCTGACACAGGACCCTTGCACGGAGCTGGAAGAGCTCTGGCTATAGCGCGAAATGACAAGGGTCAGGTAGCTGAGAGTACAGCAGATCAAAGGCCATCGCCCTGGGCTCTTTCTCTCGAGGCAAACGTCTGATTTAATGCTTGTATCACTATATGGCAGCGTGCTTGCTGGAGTGGGCGGATACGTTGCATTTTACATAAGCGCGCCCGCACCCCGCCCCTCCCAACCACACCTTCCCCCCCTGCAAGTCCTGCTGCTCCCCCGGAGCATACTCTGTGCTGCCTTGGGAGATGAGGGCGCAGGGTGACTTTGTGGCACAGTTGAATTAGAGACCTGCCAACTAACGACGCTTAGATTCAGTTAAGTTTTGTGCTTTATCCGCGGTGCTTTCAGCTGCAGCAGAGCCTTTGCCAAGCAATGGGCTTGAGAAGCAGAGGATGGCAAACAGTCGGTGGCTGCAGCTCTTCTCTCTAGACTGGTACTGGCAGCGAGGAGAATCGACTGGCACTGGTGCTGCACCCCTACCGAGCTTTGCGGACACCCCTCCTCCCTTTCTGCAGGATGGCATTGACCCTCTCCGTTTTAGGGCTTCTCTTGTTTCTTGGTTGGCTCTGCTAATTGGATCAGCTGCTTGTTGAATTTTCCAGATCGCAATCATTTAGCCTTGTATATACCCCCTTCCCCCCAGCCCATAATGAGCAACTTGTTAGCTGCTCGTAACGTCAATGCCTTTCAAGGGAAGAAACAGCCACCAAATCTCCCTCTCTCTCACACACACACAATTCCCTGCTGCAGCCCCCAGCCCGAGAAGGACCAAGAAGGCAACAACATAATGGCAGGAAATAATTTGACTGGTCGGGGAAATAACCTAGTAAAGCCACGTTATAAATCTAGAGCCATAACAGAGAGATTTGTTATGGAACTACAGGGAAGAAGGTTCCATGCACATGACATTAGCCGTGTCTGTAACGTTTATAACAGCAACATAGCGATCTCTCCTGTTTCACCAATGCACCCACGAACATTATGTTCGATAATATATGTCAAAAATAAATGAAAATACTTGTGAATACTTTAATAAACATTGCTTTTTTGGTAGAAAAGAAAAGCTCAGTGTGCTTGGCAGCCTTCTGTAATGGCCCCTGGGGGGGGGGGGGGCGGGGACGACGACGACCAGTTGCAAGTTAAGATCGGAATAAAAGTTTTTTATATCAAACCGGTTACCACCGTAGTTCCTGGTATAGCAAATTGACATGGTGTTACAACGAGCGAACCCACCGAGACTGCAATCTCATATAGCTAGCGATCTACACATGCAGGGGTGTTAATCCAGGGAGGGGAATGAGGGGAATGACAGTACAGTGCAAGAAAAGCAGAAGTCAAAGTCTGTAGCTTAATGCAAGATACTGGAGATAAGGAGCTGGTACAAAATTCCCTTCTTACGC
This sequence comes from Emys orbicularis, assembly GCF_028017835.1. Lineage (NCBI taxonomy): Eukaryota > Metazoa > Chordata > Testudines > Emydidae > Emys > Emys orbicularis. The sequence goes on from NC_088683.1 coordinate 214,258,458, forward strand.
CTTTGCAATTTTGCGCCTGCGCACTGCGGCTGTCAAGGAACGGCTGTGCTGGAATCGTTCATTTAGCTGGCAGAGCTGCCGACCCGGCTCCGGAATCTCGCTCCATCATGGCACAACGTGAAACTGATTGCTAAACCGAAGTGAATTTGTCTCAAACGGGAAATAAGGTGTCCCTTGTTCTGATACGTATGCACGTTCAAAACTTCCTGTAGTCCTTTATTAAACCAGTAAATATGGAATCAGAAGAGATCCGTAGCAGTCTTATTATCATGCGCTGTACGCGTGGAGGTATCTGGTCCCATGAGCCCAGGGGATTTGAATCGGTAGTGACCGCGATAAACCTTGTGTTTCACTTTTTGGACCACAGGAGAACCATAACATTATAACCATTCCATTTACAAGTTTCTACTTTGCATTGGGAAAAAAATGAGAGAAACTTCTGCTAGATTGCAAAGAACTGTGCCTGTGCTTGGTAAATACTTTAGAAATGTAGCAATCATTTTACTAACATATATTTTGACAATCTCCAAAGTTGCTGAGGAAGCATTTGAAAAAATTGTTCTGAGGGCAGAGAAATTCAGACTGATGCATTAACTGAAGAAACCCAGTAATCGTGTGTTGGTGGTGGTGTTTTAAAAAAGTTATTTCCTAAGTCGATCAGTATTGATTTTAAGTTTATTATCATGAATACTGCACCTTGGCCGGATTGGTAATATATTACATTATAGTTTGATAGCAGCATAGTGTGTTATGATGAAAAATGCCGCATGTTTATTTACATGTACTCAGAAGTTATTTGATAAGTGCAATATTAAGGTAACTGTTTTGTGCCTTACACGTCCAGATATACAGTGGTCTGTAGTTATGCTGTCCAAATTATGCCTTAAATTTCAATATTCAGCTATTTTTAAAGTGTTTTAATGTTCTGATCAAGCGAGCGCTAACTTGTGTATCCTTGGCTCTCAGAAGGATTATTTAAAAGTGTGCTAGGCGCCCATGACTTTAGTATTCCCCTAGTTGTTATTATTTGTATGGGAGTAGTACCTAGGATTCCCAGTCAGGGAACAAAACCCCACTGTGCTGGGCGCTGTACAAGCACAGAACCAAAAGACAATCCCTGCCCCCAACGAGTTTACAAACCAAGTAGAAGACAAGAGACAACAGCTGGATAAAACAGTCAGGGGGAGCACAAGAAAACAATGAGACAATATTGGTCAGTATGGTTGGCAGGAGTCGCTGCTTACCAGTAGCCTAAACTGTTGTCAAGTATTTTGTTGGCATCACTGGCAAAGGAGAGTTTTAAGGATGGCTTTGAAAGAAAACGATGAGATAGCTTTGCAGATGTTTAGAGGGAGTTCTTTCCAAGGGAGAAGGGTAGCATGGGAGAAAGCACAAAGATGCTCTTTTGAAAATTTAAGAAATGGGCAATGAAGGCTGCTATCATGAGGGTATTGGAGAAAATCTCCATAGGGTATGAGAGACGATATTTGGTGGGAATAGGCCATGGAAAACTTTGAAAGTGAAAATAGTTTATGGTTGATGGGCTGGAGAAAGGTGAGAGTGGAGAGATGCAAAGGGAGGTCAGACATGGTCTAAACTAGAGCTAAAGAAATGATAATTTGCAGCATTTTGAATGGATTTGAGCAAGCGATATTATTGAGTTTGTCAAGGCCAGGATGTTGCAGCAGTGAAATGGCAGATGTTGAGATTGTGGATGAGAGGGTAGGAAAGAGCATACACAGAGATTTTATGTGACTATTTTTTATAAAATCTGGATTCCACCTCTGGTGTCCATGTGTGCCAATGTAGCAGGATTCTACACTTCTTTTTCTTGTAAAATTATGTAAATACTGCCTAATCCCTGTATTGCGATTTAGAACAGCATTCTGATTTTTTAATATGTTCTGATTCCTGTTCTGATGTCATTTTCCTGTGCAAGGATAAGTCAAGTTATTCAGATTCCTGTTCTGCTATAAGGACATGTCAATATATTTTGATTTGATTTGTTTTAACAGAATAATTAAAAAACAACACTCTATTCAGCTTTACTAAATTAGACACGTTTCCTGCAGAACTTCTATCTGATGACTGCACACTATTTCATTAACAACCCCCTTGATGTATTGATTTTTTAATATTTGTATTAAATGTGGTGTAAAATTGAACTCCTGGGTTAGAAGATATTGTGCAAATCACAAGTCAAGATTCTCACTTGATTGTTATGTTTCTGTCAGGAAACAACAGTTGGAAACAGGCCAGGAAGTGAAAAAATTCTCCATGGGGGGGGATGAAAGGCTGTATTTGGGGAACAGCAGGGTGTGTGTGTGTGTGGGGGGGGGGGAACGGGACAAAAACACTCCTCCTCTCTGAGAACAGTGAGCCTGGCTGAGGCCCCCAGATCATTTTAAATCTGCAGCCACCACCGCGCAACCAGAGTCACCATCCTCCCAAGATCAGGAGGCACGTAGACTACTTCTCAAACTTTCCTGAACCTGACGCTCTCCCTGGCAATTCGTGCTCCGCTCTCTCCCCCGGTGCTGTCGCTCAGCTCCCGCCCCCCCCCCCCCTTCCCTCCATGTTGCCTCGCTCTCCGTTCCTTTCCTGTGCTCTCTTTCTCGCTCTCTCCATGTCGCCTCCCTCCCCCTCCTGCTCCATATGGTCTCTTCCCTCCTCCCCCCCTCCATGTTGTCTCGGTGACTCTCCCCTCTCCATGTTATGTCTCTCACCCGCTAGGTAGTGTTTCCCTGCTGCTCGGCTGGCTGGCTGGCTGGCTCGCTCGGCGCTGCTAGCCGCCGAGTGAAAGTGACTAGAATTGCGATCTGTGAAGCTAGCGCCTGCCGCAGAGCGCTGCCGAGCTCTAGATTTTAGTCAGTTTCACCCTGTGGCCACCAGCACACGCGGAGCGGAGCGGCAGGAAAACACAAAGCGGAGAGTGGAGGAGGGGGCAGAGAGGAAGGAAACAAGAGGAGGAGGAGGAGGGGGTATCTGGCAAAGTGTGTGCCGGGGGGAGGGGGATACGTTACATAGGGCTTCCAGCAGGAGAGTTGTATCGGGGAGATCGGTCTGAAAAAGTTACACCCCCTCTTTTTTTCCCCTTTAACATGAAAATTCGGAAATCAGCATCATTCACCTGGATCAAAACCTTTGCCAGCCGAAAACTAATGGCTGCGCTGAGAATAGTGTTTGGTCTTCCGTGCATCATGTGTGTCAAATAAATGCTTGACTGGGGCCCTCAGCAGAGGAATTAGTTTTCCTTGTGCTGGAAATGCAGAATAGAAAATGTGCTGAGGCGTCCTTGTTTCATAGTTGTAACTGATCCCCTATCCCTGGATTCGGTTCTTGATTTGTCTCTTTCTCATCTGCGACTCCTCTTCTCCCCCTCCATCAAGAAAGGGCGGGGGAAGGGCGGCTCAGTCACAGGAGTGTCAAAGTGAACTACAACTCAATCTGTGTCGACAGAGGATTCAGTTTAATTAAACAGACAGCATTTGATCACCATACTCCCACCATAGGGGCCTAATCGCTGTACACTCCTTTAACCAGCCACAAGGCCCACGGGATGATAAAACTCAGCAGAAAATGGGCAGGACGTTTGAAAGTGTTATTCTGGGCTCAGAAAGGGAACCCCAAGTTTTGATGGTGAATAAAATGAACATGCTATCTGAATATAAAAGGGAAGGGCCTCATTTAAATCCATCCAAGCCAATAACCATTGGGTAAAGGTTTAGGATTTCATCTACTGTCCTCTGAGACTAGGTATTGCTCGGATCTTCCATTGTCTGCCCTCACTGTGTAAGCTCCGAAGCTTGTCTCTTTCCCCAACAAAAGTTGGTCCAATACAAGATATTACCTCACCCACCTTGTCATGTACCTTCCGCCTTTAATGGGACTGATGGGGCTCCATAGCAACTTACTTTTATTGATGTAGTGGTTTATGTCAGATCCCATTTCCCAGAGGAAATGAATGCTCAGGTGACCTTAAAGGTACCAACTAGTTAATGTTATGTAAAGAAAAAATATTTACTGTAAATTAACAGCTTATTAAACTTATTTTAGAGGCGAGGACCATCGCTATAGACCACAATGGCTCCATGTGTATTGTCGAATCTTTGGTTTGTGGGTTATTGAAGACAAAGTTTGGAAGGGCTTCTAAGCCCTTTGTTGTTCATTGGGTTATGCATACCCCCGGCCACAAAACAGTTGGTATAACTCTTCGCTTTCCAGGGCACCCAGACAACAAACACACGGATTAAAGAAATAATGACTGGGAGGAAAGCAGCCCAAGTGCACTGTGCAGCAAATGCTTTTCAAGCCCCAATATCTGTCGTTTCCAATTAAAAACACCGCACCCATCCACAATATGTTCCAATGACCTGCACTTTCCTCTTCTTTTCAAACTAAAAAATGGCCAAACTAGTTTAAAGTTAACTTAGGGGCGCGGGCTGGGAGGTGGAGGGGGGTGAGGGTGGAAAGCAGTCCGGGCTGCGATCTCTGTGTCAAGCTTCAGCCACACCGACATTTCTGGCAGACTTCCAAAGTCAAAGAAATTAGAAAATTGGCCCGGGGGTTGTACAGGCAAACGGGTCAGACCCCTTGGCAGAGAGGCAGTAGCGAGCGGGCGCTGTACGAAAGGGATGAATCAGTCAAGCCATCTGAGCGGCGCACAGGCATCTTCCGCAATCCATTCATTCATTGAAGCGCGTGAAAAGCTGCTGATCGCTGCCATTGTTACTCACAGGCGATGTGGGAACCGGAGCCTCCACTCTGGCGAGAGATAAATAGCCTGTGACAGCGCCTCTTCGCAAAGAGATCTCATCAAATTTCACAAGGCGGACGGTCACAGGTCTGTGTTGCTCTCTTTCATGTGAGTCCCTTTAAATCTGCATTCTCTCCCTCCCGCTCCCTCTCTGTTGTTCCGACCCCCCACCCCTCCGATCTCTCCATTCCTCCCTTTAATGTTTTTCAGTCGGGGCTGGGAACGATGTACAGTATTTGCCTTCGGAGTGCTTGGCGTGCCGGAGTCAGGATTGAACTAGAAAATGCGGTGTTAAAAGGCTAACCCGGCACGGAGCGCTTAAAAAAAAAAGTCTCTGTTGAAATAGTTTCCGCAACCTCCGCGTTTGCAGCCAGAGTACTGCCACTGGTCTTTTGTCTCGGGCCTTAGGGTAGGGCTCCCTGGTCATTGGCAGATTTCTGGAAATACCCGTCCTTGAGCTAGATGGATAACGTTACCGTGGAACTATGTTGTAAATATTTAAAAAGTATGACATGAGGCTGTTATCGTGACTTTTGCGGGGGGGGGGGGAGGGGCGTTATAATTTCAGATGGCTCAGATAGGTACATAGGATTAGACTTTTTCACGCCTTTAAACCAACTCCCGGACTAGCAGAGGTTAGTTATCCTGATTAGGAGTAAGTCACACTTCCACGCAAACCCTGGAGTTACTGCTGGCCGATAGCTCAGGCACATATTTGATTGCAAACGGAAATCAATGTTCAGCTTTACAAACCTAATGGTGCTGGGCGCCTGCCCTTAACATTTGCCATCAGCGTCGGGGCGGGGGGGAGGGGGGGAGAACACGGGGTTACGTGTAAATGGAGCTAGGCTGAGACCGGCCTACTGCACATCTCTCCCCAGGCGGGATTGTAGCTCAGGTAAACTACAGCATTACAGCTCTTCACCTCGGCCAGGCAAAGCAGGCTGCCCGGACCCCACTTTGAAGGGAGAGTCTGTTCTGCGGTTTGGGAAATCACGGAGTCTGTGGGAAATCGCACTCACCATCCTAGGCTACGTTTCGGCTTGAGATCCTGTCTTTCTACATACTGTTGCGGTGTAAAAGATGCGCCCCAGTCTGTACAGTACGGGTTTGAATCGGATAATGGAAGAACATGTACTGAGGTGAAAATCTGATCCCTTTCGTAGCTTGTGCTGCTTCCAAGTCCTCTTCCCGGCACATTTGCTGGCAGCCTTTGTATTGTGGCCAGGCAGCCAAACGTGAGCTTGGCTCCCGGAGTAAACCACTGCGTCTCTGCCTCAAAGCTTTTCCTACACAGGGAACTTTGAGAAGTCCAGAACACGCGCTGCGATCCCGGAAAGCAGGCTCAAAAGGAGGTCTCTTAACAGGATCTCTTTCTGGAGAGAAATTCGCTGTTCAGTTTCTGTCTCCTCTCGGGCTCCTTTAAGAGTGGAGCTAATCGATTCGACAATTGCTGTACAGGAGTCCCTGGGCATCAGGAAGCGCCTCAGATGCAAACCACAGAGGGGAATATGCAGCAATGTCATGAAATATTGAGAAAAGGCTGCACTTTTGCAGAAAAGAAAAAACAAATAGGCCGATCTGATGTGAATGTGTAATGCAAGGTTATCGCGCATTTCGAGTGAGTCATTATTTCCAGCCTGCTGCTTGGATAGCACATTTCAGGTATAACAATCCTGGGGAGACAATACCTGGGCAAACAAAGCAGGAGACTGGAATCTTCTAAATTTATGGAGCCTGCTTTAAGCGGGGGACAACTGTCTGGCTAAGCCAGATTTTCTTTGCTTGCAGTTTTCTTAGGACAAGCGCCGTCCAAAGGACGCGGGAAAGTGTTTCTTGGCAGGATGTCAGAATTTACAGGATTTGCTCTGTGCATTATATACCCACGGGAATGCAGGCAGGGTTTTCCAAACGCGTCTTTCCAGTTACCTTTAATATACTTTTAGGAGGTTGTTTTCCCTTTTCACTTGTTTGTCTCACGCTAGTCTGGTAAACTGCCTAATGATTTATTGCCTAAACTAAGTGCTTAATTTGTGAATATGAAACAGATTAAAAGGAGATCGGCACATTTTAGGAGGCAAGCCAAAGCAAGACCAGCAGCTGTTTCAAATCTGTAAACGTTCTCAACCTCATTTAGAATTTAAACTAGCCAAACTGGAGAAGAGGTCTATTCCAGTTCCTGTGAGATTGAAGGCCTGAGTCTCTTCACACCAATTTCTACACTGGAGTGACTCCATTGCCTTGGATGATGTCACTCGGATATAGATCTCTGTGAGAGGAGAATCAGACCCCTTCCGACTACAAGGTATTGAACTGGTTGCAGAAATCACTGACTGAAAAAAAGACAAGCACCCAGATGGTTAATGTATACACTGTCCTCTTCCACTAAGAATTAACTCGAGATAAAGTAAATACAGCGATATGAGGGGCGGTTACTGAAAAAGGCACATGCACACTGTGGAGAACAAAGACAAAAAATAATTAGAGTTAATTCTGCAAGTAAACTTTAACAGCGATAATACAAAGACGAACGATGGAAGTTACAGCCAAAAGATAATTAAAATAAATACCTTTGAGGTAGACCAAGCTTCCTACTTTATGTATACTTCCTACTCTTAGCTACCTAAACAAGGAACTAGTACAATCAAAACTCTTCCTTTGAAAAGACTCCATGCACAGACAGTAGTTTGGCTTTCCTCATAGACAATGTCACACATCAAAGGATAACAGCATGTTCCTTTAGCTGCTTATTGCTATGCAACTCAGGCAAGCAGATATAATGTCCACAAACCGGACTTCTCTGGTTGTTGATTGATTATCTCGATAGGGAATCACTGAAAATCTAATGTTTTTAAGGATTATGATGGAAAAAAACCTAGGCCTCTGGATCATTTCAGGGAAGTGCTATAGGGTGGTGGCGGGTCTTCTAATTTGTAATGTTAACTTGCTGAGGCTTTAAAGAAACTGGGGACAGAAGAAAAATATCGGGGGAAATAGACTCAGGGCCAAATTCGGCTGGCTCCAGTACTGCAAAGAATCACACTGGCTGCAGTAACGCGGACAAGATTTAGCCTTATGGTTTCACTTGAACATCCTCAGAGAGTTGCCATTGGCCTTTTTGTCTGGCACCCAAGGGTCCCTGCTAACGTCCCTCCCCGCTCCCATCTTTCCTTCGATTACAGTTTTATTAGTGCGCCTCTGTCTTTCCATATGCGAAGGTTCAGGAAAAGGCGCAGAACGTGTGAATTATATGTTCCTTGCAAAGTGACTTCTCATGCCTGCCTAGCACATTGGAGGAGCTCGCTGGTTAGCTTCGCACTTGTTACAAATATCCTGTTTAAAATTCCTAGCTTTACTGAAACACATAAAGGCATTAAAATCTCTCCCGGCGTAGGAGAGGGGGCGAGAGAACGTTCTTGCACAAATTTGACACGTGGAACGGGTCCGTACAATTATTTTGGGCAGCGCTGTGCAAGTTCTGCAGCCTTCCCGGATTTTCCATCACTAAGTGCCCGAGGGGATCATTAGCTGTGAATGGACAACATTCTCTACCGGCTGGCACCCCAGCAGTTACCGTGCTGCGAGGAGGAGTCTCTCCTTCCTGAGTTTCAGAGCCCTTTTCTAGGAAGGGGAAAAATCCCTGCCTCTTCATAGAAGGCTACCGGTATAACAAAGGGCCCAGTTTAAAGAACAGAGGGTATTTATGGGTTGGGGGCAAGGAAGACATCAGCCATTGACAAATCCTTGCAAACGAACAAACAGAAGGGCCTTCTGAGTACAGCTACTAAAGCTGAGCGAGAGAGGCAAACATTTATAACCAGCCCTATAGCTCTATACATTGCTTAAGAACACCTAGCAAGAGTGGATCATCCTCAGCAGAGCAGAACAGACACCACTGGCTAAGAGACAAATGACTCAAGGGCCCTTGTTGCACCCCAGGTTAGCACTTGTGCCACAGATGTGTCTTGTGCCAGAGCTGTAGAAAGAGCTGTAATGGGAGAGGAAACTGACTTTGTCCAAAGCACAAGGACCAGGTGTGCAATGTAACTGAACAGATTGCAAGAACAGTTGATCCTTGGTCATATGTTGCTGCCACTGACTGGGGGAGAGAGAGAGACTATATGCATCAGTTTAAGATAGAGCCATAAACACAAAAAAGGTGTTAAAATCACTGTATCTGGGATAAAATGTAATGTCATCTATGTCATTGAAACAGACGTGTGTATGTTAGAGTGTGAGAACACACACCCATGAGCAAGGGAGCACATGAAGAATCTGTAGGTAGAGTAAACCAGCAACGGAGCATGTACCTGGCAGTGAACCTTCTTCAAGTTGGTTGAAGACAGTGCCCCTCTTTCTTGTTCTTGGCAGTGTCCACTCCAAGTCTCAGTGTTCACTGATAAGACAGTAGCTGAACATTTGAGTAATTAAAAGGGCTATGGCTGAAATTCACCTCTAGGGTCTATGCACCTTGTGCTGGCCTCCTGCAGAGAGCAGTTATTTTGCCATGGACATTCAACATCATCAGAAGTAACTAGGTTTGCACCAACACAATAAAAATTGTCTATTTTCTTTTAAAATATTATGATTATTATAAAGAAGTGGACATTGTCTGGCCCTAAATTAAAGAAAAACAACTTAAAGTACAACCAGACTCAATACAGGTGTTCAAAGACCAATGCTTCCCCATTTATTTAAATGGAGGATTAGTTTCTTCCTGGCCTAATTTCTCTTATGAGGTGACTGGATTAAGCACAGACAGCTCCACAGGCATAGAAAAACTTTGAACTTGTTGATGTGTATCTTAATTAATTTTTAAGATAAATTGGAGTGCTATTTATTGATATCATACTTAATAGGAAAACACTGAACATGTTTAAAAATCAAGACAGGGTGTTCAGAGAGCAAGAACATGACCTATGCATCTCTTAAATCCCACTTACGCCTTCAAAACAGGACTTAAGTGAGGCATAGGCTTAGTGTTAGCCTTCAGGGGTGAGCTTCACCCACAGTGAAGGATAAAGTTCTGCCAAGTTGTACTGGCTAAGTGGCACCTACATCAGCCAGCCAACAGCTTGCAGAGAACAGTACAGATCTGGGTTGGATGAGTGAGGCTTCATCGAGACTGTTGGGTCTCTTGAGCTTTTAAAAATTAAGCAATAACTTGTAGGGGAACGGTTCTCCTGGCCTAGGTTCCTGTGGGCCCCTCTGATGTAAGATATTTAAACAAGGATATGTCAATATTGGCTTTAGACACGTGAAACTGACAAAATCTCCAGAGAGTCAGATGGGAGCAGGAGCAGGCCCAGAAACAGTACATCAAACTAGAATAACTTTCCTCATAGCTGAATGTAAGAAAGAACATGTTGTAATGAGCAGTTTGGCTATGTGCAACAATAGGTAAACTAGAAAGGTTAGAAATGATCCTGAGCAGAGCATACAGTGACCCAAAACTGCACGTCTTCTTGTATTTAGCTTTTTAGCTTTATAAAATTACAAATTGCATTTTGATGCATTGAAATTAACGTGGAGCCCATGTGAGTTACCTAAAACCCAATGACAGGTTTCAGAGTAGCAGCCGTGTTAGTCTGTATCCGCAAAAAGAACAGGAGTACTTGTGGCACCTTAGAGACTAACAAATTTATTAGAGCATAAGCTTTCGTGGGCTACAGCCCACTTGCTATGCATCCGAAGAAGTGGGCTGTAGCCCATGAAAGCTTATGCTCTAATAAATTTGTTAGTCTCTAAGGTGCCACAAGTACTCCTGTTCTTTTTGCTAAAACCCAATGGTGCTTTATAACAAAGGTGACTACTCCATGTTCACTTTCTATAGAGAGGGCAAACTAAGAACCTGCTTTGAATGTGAGGTCTGCATAACAGTCTTTTAGAGGGCAGTGATAACAACTGTGTGAGAGGATGTCCATGATCAGGATAGACAAATATATCTATAGACACAAGCTTTCTCTTAGCTAGGAAAGTTTGGGCTGTATGTAGACAGGCCAAACCTGTATGATCTCAGTCATCATGAACTGCGGGTATCTGAATATACAAATGAATGATTGCTGCTATTAGGAGCTGAAAGCTGTACCATGTGTCACTGCAAAAGTAATTTCCCCTACATGCGCAAATATAAGGGACCAGAACATCTGGGGCAGTTATGCTGCACAGAGCATATACAAGGTGTGTGTACAAAAAGGTGGCTTAAACCTCACATTTGCACTGCCCTGATCCTGGTGCTGCTCTGTGCTGGACCATCCCCCTGTGCTGTGTTACAGCAGCCTGAGGCTCTTCTACTTTACACCAGGTTTTAAAGGTCACATGGGGGCAAAGATGCATCTGGGGATTTGCATAATGCAGGTATATCAGTGCCATGTCCCCTTTCCTGTAGCCACATCCCATTTACACCACTACACAAGCAGCAGGGAAGATGAGTTGCAGAGGAGACCCTAGTTATATGCTGCTGGATGATCACCCTTATGTAGGGTGAGCTTTCCTGGGCCAGCTAAACCAGCTTTACCAGCAGACCATGTGAGTGGTGCAGCCACACCACACCAGCTGATCTGGCCAAAGTCTCCAATTTGTACTATGACCTCTGACATAGTATATATGTATTATTGGTCCATTGTGAATATATGAATGATTGGTCTAGATTGCAATTCCTAGGCCAATGAGCTTGGTATTGATTGTAATCATCTCTCTAGGATGGTGTATGACCATGATATAAGAGTGTATGCTCATTCCCTGAATGGGTACTTTTTCTAAAAAGATATAAAGAACCAATCTAGAACAAAACTTAGTCTCCATCATATTTGGTAGAAAGGGTAATATAAATATTAATGTATGTCCAAGCTGTGTATGCTAAAGAAGCAACATTTGGAGGAGGGCAGAGGGGAAGCCTGTTTATGAGACTCAGGACAGGTAATTTATAAGAAAGCTCTTCAGGGCAGAGACTCTCTCAATGTATGTTTGTACAGTGCCTAGCACAATGTGGCCTTGATCTCTGATAGAGTGGCTAGGAAATACTGTGATACAAATAATAAGAGGTAGCTGGAGTTAAATCATAATTTATTTTATGTAGGTGAATCTAATCTTTTGGCATCCATTGAGGTGACCTGTTCAGCTGTCTTTGAGTTAAACTGCAGGTGTAGCTTGAGAATAAAGAGGGGAGTAGGTGCTGTGAAGTTAAGACATCTATCCTCCGGGAACCTTTGACTGATATTCTCACATACTTAGACAGGCAAGTTGAGCCCCTAGATAGGGTCACCCTTAGCTCCAGAAGATGACCTAGAATATAAAAAGGATGAACATAACGAGGGTTTGTTGAGTAATGTCAACTATCACCTCTTTTCTCATGTTTATAATTTACAGTTACAGCTGGATTCAGGTGTTACTGATGAGGAAAGGCAGAAAATGCAGGAGTTCTGCAGTGGCTTCTTTGTGCTTCAATAGATTAACGGATCTCATGGGTTAGCACTAATCTGAAAGCCCTTTAAGTAGCTAGTTTTGAGGAAAAAGCACTTCACTCTGTCTGTAAGACTTCTGCAGCCACTGTGAAAGTTTATGGTGGTCAACCAGTGTAAAATAATGCCTACCTCGCAAAACAAATGCTCCTTAGTTTTATCAACGGATGCCCAATATGCTGAAAACAATATCCTGCATGCAGATGGGTGACTTCTAAACAAAGTCAGTGTTTTTAATAGAGTCTATAGTGCAGAGAACAACTATTAAAGGTGGTCTGTGAAGGATTTTAAACATTGATTTGCACTCATTTGCTTCTTTATCCTGGGGAAAGAAGGCCTGAATGACGTCTTTACTTTATTTTTCAAAACAAAGCTTTTTTTTCTGTTTCTTTGTTTTCTGTTTTTTTAAACCTTAGTAATATCAGAAAGGAAATATAAAATAATTGCTGGCAAAGTTTGCAGATAATACAAAAATTGTCAGAGTGATAACTTATTGTAAGGATGGGTCTGTTCTACACAGCGATCTGGATTATTTGGTAAACTGGACTCACTTTGAACTACATGTTTTAATACAGCCAAATACAATGCTATATATCAAGGGACAAAGAATGTAGGTTACAGTTCCAGCATGGAGGAACTGTATTTTGGAAAGCAATGACTCTGAAAAGGACTTTAGAGGCCATGCTGGAAAACAAATGAACATTAACTCCTAGTGTGATAGCATGGCTAAGAGACTAACACTATTTTTGGGTGTGTAAACAGGGGAATATTGAGTAGATATAGGCGGTGCCTTTGTTCCTGTTTCCAGCATTAATGAGACCATTACTGGAATACTGTGTCCAGTTCTGGTGTCTGCATGTTAAAATAGATGTTGAGAAATTAGTATGGGTTCAGAAGAGAGCTACAAAAATGATTTGGGGTCTGGAAAACCTGTTTTAGGGTGACAAACTAAAGAAGCTCAATCTATTTAGTTTACCCAAGAGAAGGATATGAGCTGATTTGATATGGTATTTACCAGTATCTAGAGGTGGAGATTTCTGATACTAGAGAGGTCTTTACTCTATCAGAGAAAGGCATAATTAGATAAACTGGTTAGATACTGATGATATGAATTCAGACTAGAAATAAGAGGCACATTTTTAACAACGAGGAACAATTTACCTAAGGATATGGTGGATTCTCTGGCGCTTAAAGTCTTTAAATCAAGCTTGGATGCTTTCCTAGAAGTTCAGGCAGAAGTTATGGGTCTGATGACTGGGTGAAATTCACTGGCCTGTGTTATGCAGTAGGTCAGAGTAGATGATCATAATGGTCCTTTCCTTAATATCTGTGAATCAGCTATTTCAAGTCTCTTAATCCCTGATATTCCCAAAGGTCTCAAAGATGTGTATTCTGAACACTCAGATCCTAATTGTAAATAGGCAAGGGTGTTACATCTGTTTAAAATAGACTCCTCTTTCAAACATTCATTGGGCAATGGAGTTAAATAGTGGTTAACAAACAAGACAAAGAATTCTAAAACAGTCTGACAAAAACCACTTCCAGTTGAGCAGCTTTGTCTTGTGATGCCACAATTTCACTAGTTCTCTAACTGCCATAATATTACAGGTTACGTAAGAGCTGAAATGCTAATGAAAATAAATAAATAAATAAGCAGCCAACACTCCTGAGTGCCACCCCTTTGCCCCTTAAAATCTCCTTTCAGCCCTTCTTTATACATCACAAAGAAGCAGAAAAAGGCAAAAGGCAATTTGACCTGTTTTAAAGATAGAAATCCATTCTCTAACAGGACTGGTATTTAGCCTAAAGAGCCCTGTAGCTTGTCTGAATGAATGGCAGGGGAAAGGGTAAGGGGGTTTAGAGAGACACCTAGATATGCTTGAGATTATTTAAGCTATTAACCATTATGAGGTTTCATAAAAATACCTCCAGCCAATTGTCTTTACTAAACCACAATATTTTTCTCAAGGGGGAGGAAGGAGGTAAGTTTTCAAGACACAGCTTGGTTTCTAGTCCCTTATATGAAGAAAACCTGCTATGACTCTCCCGGGTCTTGTAAATCATACCTGTTGTTCTGTGGAGATACTAAATATAAGGTACATTCAGTGCCTTGTTAATCTTCCTCATCAAAAATGGAACAAGAGATGGTAATTGGTGCAACAAAACACTGAGTTAAAAGTGTCTCAGAGACTGAGCTGTTATTTGATGTCTTAAACACACACTGGAGTGTTTCATGTGCAAACAGCGAAGAAGGGAATGATGTCAGGGAAGCCTTGCAAATTCACCAGGCAGGCAGACGGAGCAAATTGTCCACTTTGGATAAAATTAATATGACTGACCACCAACTTCTGGTCAGCTTCATGCTCTCTAGTGACTTGTTCATGAGCTTCTCTTAGTAGATAAGAGGGTATCAACTTACACTCACTGCACATGGGAGAGATAGGGAGGTCAACGGTGATAGAAAACAGCACAAGCAAATGTGAATTCCTAGCTGGATAGGGGCGTAAACCCATTAGTTGTACATAATTTGAGAACACAGATCAACTTGTCATAACATACTACCATAAATCTATGCTGCTCTCAGAATAACAATGCGAGAATCCACACCCTTTGGGAACTGGAGGAGTAAGCAGAAAGTAAAATTTACATCCAAGTCAATGACCTAGGTCAGGACACGATCCTTCAGTCCTTCCCCAAACAAAACATCCAGCGGTTGCACAGAGTGGCCCCTAACATAGTCATGGCAGAGAAGTCTTGTGGAAGCTTATTTAATTCAATTTCAAAGAATTTAAGAGTGCAGGGCTTGAGAGACTATTGTTAGGAACACAACACAAGAGGATGAAAGGAGCTCTGTAGTTCATTTTACATGTCCAAGAGGCATTTTCATGCTCCGTAATGAGAAGGGATAATTTTGAGGAAGTTCACATCAAAGGGGAAAACATCCCGAACATTTGCATAATTGCAGGATTTTGGAGAATAATAAGACAAGCCTGCTGCTTAAGAACCTGGGCATGACATAGGCCTTCAACTGGACTTAACATCTAGGGCTAGTGGTGTATGTTTACTTACTTGGTCTAAGACCTCCTTGGAAGCCAGAGAGGGAGATCTGGAGATGTGGCTATAAAAATAACTTTGACCTCATCGGACAAAAGGAATTAAAAATAGACTACCTTAGCTAGCTGTTCCTACCCCCCAAGCACTCCAGGCCTGACTTCTGCAGGGCATAGCGTCAGGGCCCCAGAAAATGCAGGGAGGCTAGATCATTGAGGGCCATTGCCTTGTTGAAGAACCAGCTCCATTTGTTGCTAATGACTTGGAATGCCAAACCATAATCAGGGTGCTCGGGGAAAAGGCTCCAGGTTAAATGCACATAGTTTGAATTAGCTGCTGATAGCAGAGGGCGGGGTAGTCAGGATCATCTAGTGTTTATGCGGCAACAAATGCAGTTTAAACAAGACACATCATTTCCCCCAAGAGTCGCCCCGTGGGGCACAATAGAATTAGTCAAACGTTTCTCTCAGAACTCAATGGTGTAAGAAGTAGGCGAGAACCTTTAGTTTCAGGGTCCAACAAGGGGGGCTCCAAAGAGTCGATTCGTTAAGGCTCCGTGTTTCTAGAAATACTCGACAGAAGTCTAGAAGTCTGAGTGTGTCATCTCTGTGCTGCCAACTGAGTCCTCCCTTTTCAGCAAAGACTGAGACAAATGCCAGTCAGAGCCTCCTGCCACAGAGGTAGAGCTAGCTATACACCACCCCGCTGCAAGACACATCTCTGCCAAGCCAGCGAAGACTACAGGTGCTGAAAGGACATTGGAGCACCCCCACTCCTCTTGGCTGTCACTATCCATTTGATACTTCTGTGGATTACTCTGTGCTCTTACTATGTGACATATGCGTCACGTAGCAAACACATTGCTTACATACTCTCCTCCTAGCCAGTGCTCAGAGCCTCCCAGTCCTCACCAACCACTTTGCTGACACAATCACACGAAGACTTGTATAAATGGCTTAAATAGCAGGTTCGCATTAGTACAGAGAAATACTTCACCCAAGGTTCTCTGCTGCGTCAGCGTCATACTGCCGCTTTCTTTAATTTCTTCTGTAACAATCTCCTAAATTGAACTGTCCCATAACTGGTCTTTGAGGATCGTTTTATGAATAAGGGTAGTGCCTACCTTAGTTTCATCACCCCACAACAGATATTTGATAGGGCCCTACAGATAAGTCATTACACACTTGTATAGATTTTTTTTTTTTTTTGAGAAGCAGCCCTGTAACACAAATATAAACCTGGCACCGAATAGTCAGGCCAGGTGACTTAAATGTGTTTATCCTTGCTTGGGAAATCCAGTCTGCGTGTAGAGCTCCATCCTGCTTTCATGACACAGGCAAAACTGCCATGGCTATAAACGGGGTTGGGCCCTCAGAGAGCAGAGCCCGTTTCTGTTTGCTCGCTGTAGCTTCAGCTCTTGTCATTTCCCCTGTCATTTATAATCAACCCCACCCCAGCCCCCCGAACCCGTCTGAGGAGGGAGTGAACCGCAGGGGAGAAGGGTAGAACGGTGAAACTAAAGGCAGCTGCGCGCAGAACAAAGATGCTGGAGAGTGGCTTTTGGGGATAGAGCAGAGCCTTGTAAATAAGATTTCTGTCCAGAAAACTCCGCTTGCGCCGTTTCTGTCCTGCCCTTGAACTGACAAGTGAATATCTGCCTCACAACCAGAAAGTAAATCACATCGAGCCTGGCTCAAGGGAGAGCGTACAACGCTTCCCTCGGTTGCTAAGTGCTAAGAAGTGGAAGATTTCTGCTTTCCAACACAGTCTGTTTTCTATGCAATATTTACTCTGGGAGCCCGCAGAAATGCGTTCGCCGTTTATTATGGTGAGCGTGAGAGCAGCTCCCATTTTCCTGATTACAAATCAGTTGAGGAACCCCCGTGGCGACGAATATCAAAGTGAGATCGGCTTGGTAGTCCTCCCAAATCATGGTTTTACTGCAGCTCTCTGGAGACTTTTGAACAGGGTGGATCGTAGTTAAGTGAAGGTTTGGGCGACTCTTTCCCCTTCCACTTTACAGGCAAAACCTGCCTACCCTGTGCTTGCTTAGCAGTGCAAACTTCTGCCTGTTTACTGCCACTGTTTTCTTAGGCGCAGAGAGTTTGATCAAACCTTTATGATATGCCGAGAATCAAATGCAAATGGGATTTTGAACATTTAACTGAGTCAACAGACAAGGCACTTGCCCCTGTAAGTGTATCGGTTCAGTAATATGGCTCCGAGGGTCAGCCCGCATGATTTTTAATCTAAAAAATTATCTAAAACTAGCCCTGCTGTAATCGTATTAGCCCAACTGCATTTAAGGAGGAAAGTGCTTGGTGTCTGCCTTGCCAAAAGCAGACAAAGGTCTGAAAGGCAAGGCCTCCGGGTGTGCCCCAGGGGGTCGAAATTTGTTAATGTTCAATCTTGAATGAGAGACCAGGTTAGTGAAAAGTCTCGAGATTTTTCTAACCCGCGCATTATTAGACGATGTAGAATTTCCCTTCGTTTAACAACTGAGTTTGCCAGTCAGGCTCTTGGCAAAATTTAAAATGGAGGAAGTAAAAACCCAACACATAGGACAAAGTATCCCCGAGTGCTGCTTTTCCTTCTGCAACTTGGGTATAATTTCTCTTTGGAAATTATGCTAAAATAACATTGTGCATAAATTAATGATTTATTTATTTATGTGGCTAATAACATTCACATTCTCGCTTATATTTATCTAGGCTACAGGCCATCAGTAAAATGCCCCGCAACTGTAGCCATTGCTAAGAGTGCCTTGGAACCAGAAATCAACGTCCCTGAAATGAACAAGTTAACAAGTTATTAGGTTCAGTCACTCCACACACCATTTCTTGATCACCAGATAGATGAAGTAGGCGTCGGTTAAAGGAAAATTTTGAAAAGGCCACATGCAAACCCTTTAGCTGCCGCCGATTTAGACAGGCTAATTTTACAAGTCACAGCTGACCACGCACAAAAATAAAAATAAAAAATCTTTGGTCGGAATAGGGGATGTGAAAGAAATCACATGCTATCCAGATTTAAACGACGATAAAACACGGAATTAGCTATGATAATGGCGCCAGAAATTATTGATAAAGGTGTCTTATTTCTCTTCTTATACAGAAGACAAAATACTGTAGACACCTTCAGTGAAATCACACTGTGGTATAAAGCCTCTGCCTAGAAACATCAGCACTGATTGTGCATTTTACATGGGGGGAGGGGGGTATGTGCTCCTTTAATGCAAATCATCATTACACAAATAGATTTGCAGGCACACAAAGCCCCTGCAGACCTGACCTCTCCCTACATAGTTCGTAGCTATAAGCTTGGGCAAGCGGCTAACTCAAAACACCACGTCCCTAGAGCAGATATTATCCGTGAAAACGCCTTGAAAATCAGTCACAACTCAGGGCTGTTTTAAGAAAAGTCCGATTAGGAAGGGCTGGAACGAGCCTGCAACTAATCTCTGAGGCCTTCATGCATCCCTGGCGAGCGGCGCCCCAATGCCATGTGCAATTAACAGAACAGGACTGGGAGAGAGCAACGCTGAATTTAATTTGCAGATTAAAAAAAAAAAGTTAGCACTTGGGCAACTCTGAGGGTGTCGTACAGGGGGAGAGAGATCCCAGAACTGTTAGATCAGCGAGTCTGTCTGCCCTGGAGGGTGACACGCTCCTTCCGCGAGTTCCCCCAGCAGAGCAGGTTTAACAGGGGCAAATGCAAAGCGCCAGGGCCGCCTTTTGTGTGCAGCCCCATAAAACAACTCCGGACAGGTAAAACTCCTCCGAGCCTGGCGTGCCTCTTGCAATAGCAGGCCACCAGCGCGACGCACCTCCTGCCCACTCCCCGCAGGCGCGCACCCACGCACAGCACTTCTTTTCCCTGTCAGTAAAGGTGTTGGGAGACCATGGAGACAGGAGGAGGGGGAGCCCCGTCACATACAAAGCCCAGGGCAGCAGCAGCCCACTGCGAGCCAGCTGGAGCCCAGCGAGGTCACGTTGTGTCTCAAACCCAGCCAGATCCCCCGCCAAAGGTTCCGGCTGCGAGGTCCGGCCCCCTCCCTATTGCCCGTGGGGAGAGGAAAGAAATAGGAGGAGGGGGGAGGAAGCTGCTGGAAGAGTCTCCCCCCCCCCCAACTACCTCCCCGGCCAGAGAGCAGCGCGCCAGACAAAGGCGAACCCTGCAGAGAAAAGGGGACCCGCCAATACCGGCTGGGAAAGATGGTGCCGCGCCGCACGGCTGGGAGGCTAATGGGGTCCGGCCGAACAAGGGGGCTCGGAAACCTGCCCGGCTCAGCTGGCCTGGCGGGGAGGAAGAGGAAGCCGAGCGAGCGAAGGGGGGGAGGGGAGACAGCGCCATCTTTTCCTGGCACAGCCACACAGACAGCGCTCGGCTCGGCCACGGTGTCTCTCGGTTTCTTTTTAGCAGCGGAAAACGTGCGATTAGCAGGCAGCCAGGCGGAGCCGCCCTCCCAGCCCCGCGCCCACACAGCCCGCAGCTCGCTCCCCCCTCCCTCCGCGTGATCCCGGCGCTCAGCCTCTCGCTGCAAAGCCACATCGCAAAACAACGCCTGCCCCAGCCTCGGCGCGGCCAGCCAGGCCCCGGAGTGGGGGGCAGCTGGGGCCTCGCGGGCCCCGACCTCTCTGCGTGTAACAGCGCTGCTGCGTGGGCACTCGCCCCTAGAGCGGGAGCTCCGCGCCCCCTGCTCTGCACAGCTGGCACCGGAGGCGAGCCCTGGCCCTGCCGCACCCAGGGGTGGGCTGCGCGGTCACCGCTTCCGACAGCGGGGGCGGAGAGCCAAGGCCCCTGATTCCTCTCGCTTTTCACACCCTGCACCTTATCGCGGGGAAGCAGCTGGGCGATCCCCTCCCGCCCGGCAGCAGGGAAAGGAGGAGCCGGCGTTGCAACCCTAGAGCTTTACGCTCCCTCCTAGGGGAGGGGGAACCAAGGCCCCGCGCCGGCTGCTGCTAGCCCTTTGCAGCCTCCTCCCCCGCGGGGCGAGGGTGGGGTGCGCTGCGAGTTCTCCGCCTCTGGGGCCCGACACTGGGTGGGTGGGTCTCTCTGGGCGAGTGCTACTCTGGCCCCTGAGCCGGCAGCGCGGCCGGGCACCGCTGCCCACAGCCCCCTGAATAGCGCTTTATTATCCAGCGCTCAAACCCCTCATTGTGCTTGGCAGAATCACCTGCCTCCACTGGAGCCAGGCGCGGCAGCCCGGCCTCCCCGGGGCGCGGGAGGAGGGGCAGGCAGCTCGCGGGCACCCTGAACACTGGCTCGCCCGGGGAAGCCTCGCGCAGCCTGGTCAGGCAGCGGCAGCTCTGGCTCCTACTAGTCACACACAAGCCAAGCGCGGGGCCGCCTCGCAGACCTGCTGCTGCCGGGGGGTGGGTGGGGAATTTAAAGGAGGGGGGGCTGAGCCTGGTGAGGGGGATTTGATGGGTGGTTGGCTGAGCCGGGGGAAGGGGGGGGGGGTTGGCTGCGCTTAGTGATGGGGGATTTGAGAGCCAGAGAGAACGGGGAGGGAGGTGTTGGCTGCGCTTGGTGAAGGGGGATGGGGGGGGGGGACGGCTGCCGCTCATGTTGGGGAATTTTTTGGAGAGGAGGGCTGCGCCTGGTGGTGAGGGGGGGATGTGGTGTGGGGGTGTTGATTGCGCCTGCCGAGGGGTATTTGATAGGCGGTGGGAGAGACAGTTCCTTGTTTCTAATAAAGGAAAGGACTTTTATTGAAGGATAAATGCAGGGAACGAAAGTCGTGTGGGTTGCGTCTGGCGAGGGGGGGATTAGATGGGGGCAGCCACTGCCCTTGGTGAGGGGGGATTTGGTGGGGGGAGGGGGGATTTGGCTGGCCCTGGTGGGGGGACTTGATGGGGGGAGGGTTGGCTGGCCCTGGTGGGGGGGATTTGATGGGGGAGGGTTGGCTGGTCCTGAAGGGGGGGGGGTTGGTGGGGGAGGGTTGGGTGGCCCTGATGGGGGAGGGATGGCTGGCCCTGGCAAGGGGGGATTTGATGGGGGAGGGTGGCTAGCCCTGATGGGGGGAGTGTGGGCTGCCCCAGGTTGGGGAGTTGATGGGGAGTGTGGGCTGCCCCTGGCCAGGGGCTGTGTGTGAGAGAGATGGTGGTGGGGGGGGGAGAGGTGTCGGCTGCGCCTTGCCAGTTGGGATTTGATAGGGGCGGGTTGGAGACAAGTCTCCTGTTTCTAATAAAGGAATCGGCTTTTATTGAAGGATAAATGCAGGGAACAAGAGTCGTGTGGGTTGCAGCCGCCGAGCTTCGTTAGCTGCTGATGTGACTGTGAAGATAAAACGCTTCGCAATCATTTGAGAGCGAGAATCGCCTGGGAAGGAGCCCAACACCCACTCCTGCTCCCCTGTATAGCCCCCCCCTCTGTCGCAGTCGCCCCAGACTCAGTAGCTGAGGGTGCCTGGGGAGCCAGGAGACACAGACCCTGCTAACAGCTGGGCTTGGGGGCTTGCCAAGTTGCTGTGACTTAGGGGAACTCTGGGGATGACTAATCGCCTAGGGCTAGGGCTTAGCGAGGTGGTTTTTTGTCATCAGCTGCTGACCCACTCGCTACGTGAAAATAACTGCGGCGGGTTTCTGAGAAGGAGGAGACTGGGGCCGCGCCTGGCCTCGGGGAACTCCCCTCTCCCCGCATGGAGATCAGCTCTGCGCCCTCAGCAACTGCCTCGGCGCGGCTGCTAAGCCGGCCGGGCCCGGTGTGCTTCCGCGTGTGCGCTCCCAACCAGGAAGGGACGGGGTGGGGGAAGGGTATGTTATGGCGGAGGGCTGCGCCGCCTGTCTAGACTGAGCCAGCGAATTGGGGGCTGCACCCTGGGGGGCAGGACTGGAGGGAGAGAAGTAAAGAAGCGCTGCTGAAGGCTGAGACTCAGCAGGACCAGGCCCTGTGGCCTTGGCTTCTTGGAGTGATGGGAGAGGGTGTCTTCATGCCTGGGCCCTGTTCTCAGCATGTGTGGGAAGGGGAGGAGGTGGAGGAGATGCCTGGCGCTCGATGTGCAGTGTGTGTGTGTTCCTGGATTAAAAGTCTGGTGCTAGGGGATGAGTGAAGGGATAAACATGTCCCGCTTCTGTCCTGGTGGAAAGAGGGAATGGGGGTTGCTCTGAGGAGTGTCACTTCATATTCCATGCTGGTGGTCGTATGCCTGTGTGTCTGGGGGCTGTATGTCCTGCTTCTTTCCTCACTGTCTGCCGAGTTCAGAGGTGCTGAATGTCTCCAAAAGTTACATTGGATAAATTGTGTGTCTGGGCCTGTCGGGCTGGAGAAAGGGGCTGCATGTCCTTCTACTTCTGTTCCAGACCGCGGTGTCTGGGGATGTGCCTACAACAGGGAATGGGAAGAAGCCGCCTTGTATTAGCTCCAATGAGAAGCAGATAGTATATACAATGGGGTGACATTGTAGAATTTAACTAGATGTATAAATCTGAGAAAGCCCTCTCTTTTGTGAATTTTTTTTAAAATCCACTTCTGCACTAGTTCAATCTGCAGCCAGTCCTATGGCATTTCCCCCGTTTTTAACTCTAAAAAGGCCTGTAAAAAGTCAGTAGAGGCTCTTATTTTGTATTAACAATCACCATATGTTGACACTGTTATGTGACCCTCCCAAATAGAGCTACCTGTTTAGTTTCAACTCAGTGAGTGGTTAGTAAAACAAAGACAAGTTCCTTAACTTCGAAAATAAAAGCCTGGCTAGTAGCTCAGTGTAGTGAGTGAGAACAAGAGCTCTGATGCACAGTAAATCTTAATTATTCCTAGTTTTATTTAATTTAATCAATTACGTGAATAATTCTGGCTTCCAACAGACACATTTAGAAGAAAACCTTTACTGACGGAGCTACTGCTTTGTTTTAGTTATAGAAACCGGTGGAAGGGAACTTGGTTGTGAATGCCTTTTTTAAACTGAAAATACTTTTATTTCCCTTTGGCTTTTTGAAGCTGCTTTCGAAATGAACATTTTTGAGATAAGAGGTGACAGATCAAAATCGCTGGGGGGGGGGGGGCGGGGGGAGGAGGTTGTAAGCGGACGTTTTGCCCCAGCTTACTGTTATCTTATCTTTCACACTTGCAGGGCGAAAAAAGTGGTTTATCTTTGTACCCACCCCCCTCTTGCCTTAATTGCTAAAAACACTGCGAAGTGTTAAGTACAGGACTAAGGAATCTCTCGGTGTCTTCCATGAAAATAATTCTGTTTACAAATTTGGAGATGTTGTTCTCTGTACAAACACAGAAACCCTCGTATGCTTTCCCCCCACCGTGCTTTAAGGCTGCACATTTCCATCTCATACGTGTGCATCCAAGTTAGGAAAACCGGTGCTGCTGGGCTTTCAGCTGAACTGAAAATCCAGCCACTATTAATACCAGTCAGCCCACAAGGACGATTCATTGGTGCATTCGACTGACTCTGGAGGCCTCAATACATTCAGTCGTTTTCACGTTTAATTCTAAAGTGTGAATTTAGAGTCACCTCTAAAATAGATGGAATAAACTCACCGTTTATGAAACCAATAGCAGAATTGTACTGGCTGTTCAGAAACAGGATTATCTCATGACTTTCCTCCCGCACCCCTTTTAAAAAAAGGTAGCTGGAGGTGATTCACCGATTGTATCAAATTATTAACATACAAGCTAGTGTCTGCAAAAACACGCTTTCAAATAATGGCGTTTCCCCCTTCCATTGTATGATATTTAAACTCTGGAGCTTGGTGGATATTTGCTCGTTTGTCTGTGTCACATGCAGGCCGCTAATGGCTGGGATTCCAGGCGCTGTGTATTGCGCATTACAGAGATGCCTGGTACATACTGAAGGGTCTGATCAGTGTTTCTAGTATAAAACCCCATCATGGAGCGTTTATAAATCAACTGCAAAAATTAGCTGCAGACTCAGACTTGAGACGCAAAGGGCTTTAATTTAAACACGAATTTTAGCAAGCGATTAGGGCGCACAGAGATTGAATTGTTCTGTTTAGAGCTCAGATTCTCTCCGTAGTAGTTTCAGTGTCTCCATGTACAGTCCGTGTATGCTACCAATATTTAGATCATTGCGTTGCGAACTAGAGTATAAAAAGGGCTGCAAAACCAAAATAGTGTATTCTATTTTTTATTCCCTTTACGAATTCTCAGCCCGCTCCCCTGCAGGGCCCTGCTTCGCAGCTGCATCTTCCTGCTAGGAAAACGGGACAGGATTTCAGACAGTAGTCCTTTCAGAACCTGTCAACATCGCTCCTTGATTGGTTGTCAGAGCACTGGGAGGCGAACACCCTCCCCCCCCCCTCGGGATGGGCATGCTGCTGCTTCTCCGGCACCCTAGAAGTGACAGGCAGAGTCTGATAACACAACTCTGCTCTCCAGTGTGCCAGCAGAAAAAGCTACTCCTTGCTCAGCAGTGCCTTCCCTAACTATTTCTAGTGTTTTGAACCAAGCAAACAATCAAAATAGCTGAAATATTAAAGTTCTAGAGGTGGCTACTGTTCACTCGCTATATATGGTTTTGTTTCGGAGATATTAGTCATGTTTTTTCCAATATGCTTCCTAAAAGAAAAACTCGAAGGGACAGTCTTCTTTGTCCAGGAAGCACATATTTTTATGTAATTTACCTATTCAAGGAGCTGATCAGGTACATGATACATAAAACTGCCTAAGTAGAGAGAATGGAGGGTTAGATGTACTAGTCTGGTGACTACAGAGTATTTCAGGAAGGTGGGAATTATTAAACTAGTTGTTACATTTTTTTGTGGTTTGTGCCATGTACCAAAACCAGCCAGGAAACAGACAAACAAGGCTGACATACTATCCTTAACTCTTTTGCTGGGTTTGTTTCCTTAATATTATAAATTAAGGATAGAAAAACAGCCTCAACTTTAAATTTTCTCTCTGTTGTGGATGAGTGTCACAACTTTGACAAAACCTAAACATATTTTTTCCTATTTGGTTATTGAATTATGCTGATCTGTACAAGCCATAGACGTTTCCATTATAATAGCTATTATTCAGGATTTTTAACTGTGAGGTTCCAAGTAATCAGACCTAAACCCTTAACAAAAATTATAAAAGTGAATCTTTTGTTGTTAGTTAAGATGGTTTAAAACATAGTTGGGAGATATCAAAAACATCAATACTGTTTTATTGGGTGGGGGAAGGGTGTGAAGCAACATTTTTGTCACTTCCCTTTGGAAACAATCTCAGATGCTAGCCATAAGGAACTAAAAATTGATCTACTATGAACAGAATTGCCCTGTGCTACAAAATACAATTATAGTAGTTGTAATATGCAAACTCCCTTTGATTTCAATGGGAGTTTGTAGGATTTTGTAACAATATGCTGGCGTTGTGTCAGGCCTGAAAGAACTACTGTACTGACCCTGCATAAGGCCGACTGAAGGTTGTCTTGCTTTATGATTCAGATTTCTCCACTTCCATTAAAAACAGACTTACAATTTGCAAGGATAAAGGTTTGGTTTAAGACACACACTGGCAGGACAATTCAAAGCTCAGGATAGTGATCTGTTATTCGTAGGCTTTTTCATGGCACTAATCATCATAGTTTCTGAGCACCACACATGCATTATTTAATGTATCCTCTCAGTAAGGTGGGGAAGTATTATTATTATCATTTTGCAGATGGAGAACTGAGGCACACAGAGATTAAAGTCCCAGTCTAGTGCACTAGCCATACGATTTTGTTTGAGTGCTGGTATGGGATTTAACCCGTCACCTTCTAGATTTCAGAATAAGGTATTATTTGTACTATTGTGAACCACGGAATGGCAGGTAAATTAAAGAGGGAGTGAAATAACCCCCTTTTCCAGGCCTCATGTTAGAAGTCCCATTCTACCGTTAACAAAGGATTTGTCTTTACGAGGTTGTTAAGTGCTTCACGTTATTGGAACAGTTGTGTTTGTGAACGTATTCTCACCATACTTTATAAAAACATCAGCGCAAGGACCCCAGCGTCTGTGTACGGCGGCGCTCTCTCTAAGCTTTCATTGAAATCCTCCCTTCACTGAATGCAGTGTACAGCGGCCTGACCTCCAGGTCAGCTCCCTTAAGGGCTGTGGGAGGGGGAAGGCGGCCTGATAGTCTGCAGGCAACACTATGCTCCGAATGTACCGAGGCGTTGCCTTCATCGGTTTGAAGGAAATGCAGCCCTGTGTGTTCAGAAGAACCGAGCCAACCCGGTTGAGGGATTGAACTGCAGCTCCAATGGCTTCACAGGGAAGTGTGGATCACATCTGCCACTCTCCAATTGCAAAGCTTTGGGACGTGAAAAAACAACAATAAAGCAGACAGAAGAACAAACACGTTTCTGTTCCTCTGAACAACGAACAAAGTTAAAGAAAGTAATTTTAAAAAAATAAGAGTGATCCGTTTGGTCTTTTCTCAAGATAATTTGAACGGAATAGTTCTAAAAATACGTGTGAAACAGGGCCCTTTATAAACTAAGGGCCGGGGTAACTGTTTCATTACAACATGTAGATTTTATATACACTGTGAATCAGGAAATGTAAAGAAAGAAAATATTTTTTTGACAGAGAATTAACTCAGTCCAATAGCAGACTTTACCCACAGGGAGAGGGGAACCTATAGTTCTACTTTTCAAGTAAAAAAAAAGCAATTTAATTAGTTGTTTCCCCAGGGGAACAAAAATACCAGAGGCCTTTCCTCCAGCTCTGTGTCTGTAACCACGTGTGTTCAGTCTAATAACTTTTAATGTCTAGCCCTAAAACGTCTTTATAAAAAAAATAGCGTTACAAGGTAATGGGCCAGGTGTCCTTCTGCTTGTTATCAGAGATTAAAAAAACCTGTGGGATAGTTTTCAGATGTAAACCCCATAAGCCTGGAATAAAATATAGAAACTTTTTTCAGTGTTTGAATGTGAACTCTTAGTATCATCACAGCGGAAAACATCTCAGATGCTCAGTATATCTGTAAGGCACTTGCCACTGTTTCCTTAAGCCTAGGTAGCTACCTACTGCTTAAAAATCCCATTTCATTTGCATCAGCTGTTTTTAGAGGCTCCAGGGCAAGGCAATTCAGTTGTGTGTCTAGAGTTTCGGGTTTCAAACAGTTGATATTTCACTTCTGCTTTGAGAGGGACGATATTTTTAAATAGTACATACCGAAAGCTAAAATAGTATGAATAAAATCTCACAGAATACCAACTCTATTGTCAGAACTTTTTTATTTTGTATCTGACTGGTAAAACACTGTTGGTAACTAAGATTCACAACTTCATTTTTTTTTTTAGTCCAGTCTTCTTTAGGAACTTCTGTTTTTCCACCTTTAAAGATAAGTCACTCCTATCATTACAAAATAAACCTTTATGAACCAATACCTTTGTGCCCGTATTGAATAGGCACCTTTTAAAATCAAGGTTAAAGGTATGTAAAAGTACTAAGGTAAACACGTTATGAAATTTCTCACACTGAATCCTCCACGTAGAGATGAAAAATACAATAGGCTAAATTGCCTGTTAACCGTGCTCTATCTGGAAAGAATTAACAAAGAACAGTACTAATAAAGGCCCGATCCTGCTTCCATTAGATGCAATGGCAAAACTCCAAGTCACTTCTATGGGACCGGTATCGGGCTCCAAAGATTACTTGTGTGAGTAAAGCGAGCAGGATTTCACCTTAAGCATCCTTAAATGGGGGTAGGGCTATGCTGTAGTCTCTCTTCTACTAACGCTATGAAAAATTACCTAGCCCTTTATATAACTATACCGCTAACGCAGAGCAACCAAATAAATGTATGAGTATCTGTCAAGTCGGGCGTTACGAACATGAAATTTACCAGCTGAGCTGCCTGAGCCAAAAGCTGCGCTGCCAAAGTAAATAGATGCAGTAGATAACCACCAGCCCAGCGATTGAAGGGCTCCAAAACCCATGCAGAAATCTTAAATCGGCAGTAGAAAATCCCGGAAGGAGAACTGCGTTCTTCACGCGCCACCCCACCGCACTATTTCCAAACAATTCACACGCTATGAAAATGTGTTAAGGAGTCTCAGACTTGGATCAGGCAAAAGATTGATAATCAGGGTGGCATTTCCACACCGAAAGCAAGCCGTTGAGAAACGGGAGAAGAAGAGAAATGTGGGGATAAGTAGAGCAGTCCAGTGGAGGGGTATGTGTTGATGAGAAGGAGAAGCTGAGCGTTGCGATGTGGAGAAAGACATTTTTGGGAAAAGGGCTGAAGGGCGATGGACGCAGTACGGGAAGGAGGGGGGGAGCGAAGTGGAAAGTGTGTTTCGGAGCGGGGGGAAACAGGCAATCTTCCACTCGAGGACGATTGTGAATGAGAATTTAAAGAGTGACTGTGTTGTGGCGCGGGGGGAGGTCGGGAAAACACTTGTGAAGGAAAAGCGGGGGAGGGCCGGGAAAGCCTTGGGGGGCCGGGAGGGCTGGGACTGAGAATGAAGAGGCTGATGGGGCAGCGGCGGGCTTGATCAGGAAACAGTATTTCGGGAGTGCCAAGGAGAGCGAGCGGGAGGGAACAAAGAGGCACTCCGGTTGGGGAAGGGGTGCTGCGAGTGGGGCTGGGGCGGCTGAAGAAAAAGAGCGCTTCCCATGGGGGGGCTGGGCGTCCCCTCACCTGAGCAAGCGCAGGCGATTCGGAGTAAGACCGGCAAGTGGGAGCAGGGAATAAAGAGCTACCCCTCCCCCAACACTGCCACTCGGGAAGGGGGCTGCTGTGAGAGGCTCCGTGTCGGGAGCAGCGGGAGGCCGGCGAGCCAGGGGCTGCTCAGACACGGCGTGGAGCAGTGACGAGCGCTGGGGGGAAAGAGGAGGCTGGGAGCGAGGCTAAAAGGTGTGCGGCGGAGGGAGTCGCGGAAAGGGGGCCCGAGAGCCCACGCCACGCGCGGGAGCGGGGCCGAGCCGGGGAAGCGCGCGTGGATCTGGGCCGGAGCTGGCCGGGCGCTCCCCGGCGGCAGCGTGCTGGGGCTGAGCGGCACCCGGCGCGCTGTCTGGCTGAGCGAGCTGCTGCCGCTGCCGGGCTTTGACAGCTTGGCGGAGCGGAGTGAGCGGAGCTTTATGGTAATTGCGGTTCTCCACTGGCCTTCTGGGTAGCGAGCGAGGGGAGCAGCGGCGCGGGCGGGGGAGACACTTTCCTCTCAGCCGCTGCTGGCTGAGGAGGGCGCGGAGTCTCCCCGGGACGCCCTCAGCTTTGGGGCGGAGGGAGGGGGCCGAGTGCCAGCCCGCAGGGGCGGGAAGGGGGAGCGGCCGGCCGGGGGCAGGGAGAGAATCAATTAAGGGACGAGAAAAGCCTCGGAAGGGAAACGTGGGCGGGGGGTAACTTGCTCCGGGAGAGCGCGGTGGCGGCGCTGCTGCTGCTGGCGGCGGCTCCCTGAGCTCAGCGCCCGCCCGCGGGGGGGAGGCGGCGGCTGGAGCAGGAGGAGGAGGAAGGGGGGGATGTGAGGGGAGCGCGGCGTGCAGCACACGGAGCCCGGGCTCCCAGCGGCAAGGGGAGGAAGAGCGGCTTTCCCGGCGGAGGGGGATTAAATCCCCAGCCACACACACAAAGCCGCGGCCAGGCCACTGGAGACGCCGGCCCCGCGGCGGGAGCGCGATGTAGGAGGGCAGCCGGCGCCGGCAGGGGACACTCAGCCCGGAGCGGCCAGCAACATGGCGCTGCCAGCCCAGCGCCCGCAGCCCGAGTGAACCTCGCGGGCTGCGGAGCCCAGGCAGCCCTCGCCGCGGCCACCTGCCCCGCCAGCCTCTGCTGCCCCCCGCGCGGCACGGAGCGCCGCCAGCCCAGCGCCGCAGCACGGACACACGCCCCGGGAGGGGGAGGGGAGCAGCAAACTTTTTGCATCCACCCAGCCTGAGCTTCCCTTCCGGGGAGAGGAGGGGACTACAGCCCCGGGACCCAGGCGGCCGCACTCGGCGCTGCTGCTCTCCCAGCCGGAGCGCAAGGTCAGTGCTGCTCGAAACCTCGGTGCTGCGCGGAGTCCGTAGCTTCCCTTCCCCCGGCCCGCGGGCGGCTGGGCTCTGGGGAGCGGCCCGGCCCGGCCCGCCCTGGCGCTCCCCTGGGGGACGTGGGGCGAGGGCTCGCTTTGTGGCAGGGCCAAAAGCAATGAAAGGGGCAGCGAGCCGAGCGGGGCGAGGGGGTGGCAGGCAGCAGTCGCTGGGGGCGATGGGGCGTCCTGGGGCGCGCCTCGCGGGCGTGGGTGCCGCGGAGTGGAAGTTTGTCGGCTGTTGGCCTGTAGAGATGCCCCCAGGGAGGCAGGGTGGGGTAAGCGAAGGGGAAGCTGCCGGTCGCGCTCTGTCTGCTCCACAGCAGGAAAGAGGAGGTGGGGGGTTCCCGTCGTGTCTCGCTTTCCGCTCTGGAAAGGGCTGTGAAAGCCCCACCTCTGGCAGCCGCCACGGCTTGGCTCCCGGGGGAAGGGGGTGGGGGGCACTTTCAAATCAGGGGAGAGGGAGGGCACGTATTCTGTGGCCTCGCGTTCGGCTTCCCCTCCACGCCAGTGCATCTGGTGGAGAAGCCCAAGCGAGACTAGCCACATTCATGGGGAAGAGGCTGGGGCTTTCGGGCGCTGTTTGTTCCAGAGCCAGGTAAAGGGTGGACTTTTAACACTATTTTTAAAGGAGCTGCAGCTGCGTGAGGTTTTCTCGTTGATTTGCGAATGCAAAGGGGTTTTGTTCTTTGAAGCTGGGGGCCGCGCGGGGGGGGGGGGGGCAGTCACCGTGGTTACCCGTTCAAAGATCATTGCTGGTGTGGGGTCCAGTCTGATGTAGAAGTTTATTCATTTTAAAGCTAGTTTTTTGTGGAAAGAGAACTAGAGGGAGGATAGGAACTTGCTATCAAAGGCCGATCGGGGAAGGACACAGAGGTCTATTTTCTGCAAGCCCTCGCCAACTCCGAGGCTGGTCTGCGCAGCATATGGGGCATGTATTTGATGTTCGTGAAGCGAGTCCGGGGGCGATATTTGCGAAGGTTTCACGTTCCTCTTTTTTTCTCTCTTTCTTCTTTCCGCGATGTGTGTTGGATTCGAGGTTGCGGGCGGCGGGGGGATCAGTGACTGGTAACACTGACGAACTGTGGGATTGTGTTTAATGGTCTCGCCTCAGAGCTTGTTGCAGCATTAATTTCTTCTAATGCATCTTTTGCAGAAAGTCCGCTCACTGCTTTCCTCTGCTCCGCGGAGCCTGCAGCTTTGCATTTGTGTTTTGTATTAAAAACGAAAAGAGCCTAGCTCGCCTACAATCTGGGAGCAGAGCCTGGTTGTTTCAAGGCTTTATGAACTTTTCCGTGGGGAAGAGGTCATCGCTCCCTATAAAGTGGGGATTGGCAAAGGGCTGCGTAGCCGACCCTACTAGTACGATCTGGGAACAAAGATAAAAAGGAAACCTCCCCCTAAGGTGGTGTTAAGTGCAGTCTTGAGTATTTCTTGCCGTGGCGTTGGAAACAGACACCAGCCACCGAAATCAATTGTTACTAGGTGTTTAATTCAGCGTTGCCAACAGAATTGCATTTTTACCCCATATCGCAGAACATTTACATTCTGTTAACCTTGGAGAATCGTGTCTGGCTGCTTCTGTCACGCGAGTCCATTAATGTAGCTTCTTCACTGAGACGTTAGTGCTTATATATTTGTCTAGGATTCGGTGCAATTGCATTGGTGTACACGGATTAATTTCCCTTTCAGTTTTTAAGTGGAAGCCGTCGGTTTTTCTGAGAGGAAGACAAGACAACGGGCACCTTAACTGCTTTTAGGGGATTAGGAAGGCGAGTGTGTTGGGGGGATGGGAGGGGGGTTATTTTTTTTCAGGCAGGGGTTGCGGTTTATCTCCAGTTCAGCTCTTTGAATTGCTGTCACAAATAGGTGACTGAGAGTTAATTAGGAAGTATGCTCTGGATCAATGAGTTGCACAGCTCATTAGCTATTCCCCAGATTTTTGCAGGATTGGACCTCCACCTCTAATACCGTCCCTCTTGAATACGCATCTCCTAGGGAGAGCTAGAGACAGAGCAGCACTTCGGTTGACTTGGATGGGTGTGAAAGGGCGTGATTAAGAAACACTTAAATTTTCAGGTTAATAGGTTTGTTCACAAGCGGAGCGGGCTGTTCTTCTGCCTTCCACGCTGACCCTATCTCTCTCGAAGGGCGGGGAAGGCCCTGGCACTTTGAGCTAAGTATTATGATCGTGGAATAGAAAAAGTGTGTGTCGTAGCAAACGCTAAAAGAGCAGACAAAATCCTATTTGTGAGGCATGAAGGTGGGCTGTTTTGAAGGCTACACATGTACAGTGAAGGATTATGTTGCGGACACTGTTTCTTTATTTCCTTCGCCATTTCTAAGGTGAGTGGCGGAGGCTGAGGGACCGGGAAAGGGCTTCTCCTGGTATTGTTTGTCCGTCTGTGATAGATCGGTCTAGACAGCCGTTCAGGCTCCCTGCGAGCTCAAGAACCGGAGCCTGAAAGGGAGAGTGGGGGAAACCGAGAGGAAAAGGTCACCGCGATATTTTTTGTTAACCCTTAAAGATGAGGAAAATCTAGATGGCTGGTGCGGTTAAAAGAACCGGAGAAGCGATTGGAATGAGCCCGGAGGGAAAGGGGGCAGCGCTGTGGATCGTGGGCTTACCCCCATGCATCTAATTGCATTTTAAGAGCTGTTTCCCACAACAGGAAGAGAGTTTACGAGGCGAGTGCCAGATTATTTCGTTCCCAGAAGTTTCCTCTGTTTAGAAACTCCGAGGAGCGCGTTAACCCCGTGTCAGATTGGTGCGGGGCCAGACCAACACAGAGAGGCGCACACAGGCTGAGCCTGGCGTGCAAGGGGCCCCGCAAGCGAGCGAGCGAGCGGAGCACGCAGTTAGTGTTTCCCCATCTCTTCCCTCCGCCTCCCTCCCCCGGGTCACGATGGAAAACCCACAGCGGAGATTCACAACCACTCCGGGCGAATACCGAAAGGAAAGCGAGTTTCCGCGAGAGCTTTTCAGATCGGATCAACTTCTCCCCTCCCACCCCGGAGCCCTAATGACCTGGGGGTGGGGAGGGAGTCGATTTTGTTTTATAGCACCGGGCTGCCCTCGGTTTGTTTAATGTATACACTGAAAGGCAGACAAACCTACCTCAGGTTGTTTTGAAGCACAGCGGAGTTCACAGGGAGGGTCATACCTCGTGGCCCGAAAAGGCAAACAGGGACTAAGGCTTCCGTTCCTGTTTGGGTTACTTTGAGTGGCGTATGGGTTTTCCTTTTGTAATAAGACCTTGTCAGTGGAATACAGGCGATCGTGTTGTGTAAGCCTATGCGGTGCAGATTAAAAGGAGTTAAAGCTCCAGAGCCGTAGATAAAAGCTGGTTTGTGTTGGATTTGCCTGCAGCGCAGACCATCCTCATTCCTCTTTGTCTGAGCCCTGGCTCCGGGCGCTCCAGCCTTATTGGAAATATTCCCGAGGAGTCAGCGCAGAGCCAGGGCAGCAGGCAGCTCAGCGTTTATTTACACTTCACATCTAAATACATCTCTAATTAGATAGAAGCAACGCCGGAAATGGTAGATTGGTTGCATATCTAATAGAGACGAGTACCAATAGACCCTACAGATTTTCCCTCTTCTCTCCCCCCCCCCCAAAAAAAGAAAGAGCCCATGAAAACCAAGCCAAGAATCTGGAGACTGAACTGAAATAACCTCGTAGTAAACCACACAGACCTATTTTGAGGTTATTCTAATGTTAAAGTAGTA
Organism: Emys orbicularis; assembly: GCF_028017835.1. NCBI lineage: Eukaryota > Metazoa > Chordata > Testudines > Emydidae > Emys > Emys orbicularis. The sequence continues at coordinate 214,292,410 of NC_088683.1, forward strand.
CTTAAGGTAGGAGAACTGAGGGCCCAAACTGCAGTGTGAGTGGTTATTAATATATGTCTGGGGTCTATACTAGGCTGGTGGACAGGCTAGAGTGCAATAGGCACTGAGTCCCTATCCTTCAGTACCAGGATGCGATCCTTATCTATAGACGCCTTGCGATTTAGCTAATTTCATAACAACCCTGCCCAAAACAGTTCACTTTCTTCATAAACAGGGGCTTTAAAAAATCAGGACGGTTCATAGCCATTCTAGGCTAGTATTTAGAGGATTCAGTAGAATCACTGATGGAGAATTTTGGTTAGTCCTAGGATTGAAAAACAATACACAAGGTTTAAATCCCATTGGTTCTTAATTTGTGGACATAAAAAATGTAAGGCCACCATTAAAAAATTGAACAATAGGACACAAAAGTCTGAATTATAGGAATGAAAATCTGTGACTCCCCCCCCCCCCCCCCCCAAGAACCTTACAACTTTGAAAATTGAGTGGTTAAAGGACTAATTCAGTCTAGAGGCCTCATCTTGATCCTGGTAGTGGGGGTGTAAAATACTGTAATTCCATTGACAAGGGAGTTAATTCCTATTTTACTCAGGCCTTTTAATGTCGGCTGATGTACACAAAAGGCCACTCAGCTATCTGTTCGTAGGACTTGGATAGTGCAATACACTTCATTACACGGATGACATGTGATACTGTCTCTTACGTCTACATCTATAGCACATTTTAGTGTGGGCCTTTAAACAGCAGTGCATAGGGTAGGAACAGCAGGCTTAATACTTCCTCCTTAAACTGATGTTTAAAAATAAATGGTAGCTAGGATGAATGTTATGCTTCTTGCTTTTTGCAGTAATCTAACCACTTAGAGATCAAGTAGATTCCTTCCAGCGAGCCAGACTAACCCCTTTTAACTACGTCGAAAAGCTCTCGCTGTGTGTGTATAATGAGAGGCAGAGGAGGCCTCATCTGCAGATAGGGGGAGTTCCCTTGTCCGTGAGCAGCACTGGCTATATGTAATCCTTGTGTCCTTTCACCGAAGAGGCTGATAGGGAGTATTACTCTGAATCGACCTTTTCCCTCAGACCTGTTCGGCTGTCAGGACTTGAACCTTTAGCTAGAAGCCTGAACGATCTTTCAAGCAGAAGTTAATGAATGTTTCACAAGGGTTTCTCTGTCATGTGTAGCGCCTTTTAATGGATGAGTTGACTAGTTAGGGACAGAAAGCAAGAAGGCCACCAGCTCACAGAAAACAGTTCTCTTAGAGAAGTTCTGTTAATTTGCAGGAGGCGCTTCTATTTTTTCTTTTTGTCGCACAACAAAACAACCTTCAGCTAGTATTAAGATTTTCCTATATATCTTTCACCAGTGGGACAAGTTAAGATTTTTGCATTACTCCCCCCCCCCTTGTATATGTATATGCTGTAGGGGTTATTTTGGTGCTATTTTTCTGTATGAAATTTACCTTTATACATTAATAGATTTGGTGCCCTGTGATTAGGCATGCAAGGAAGTCCGCTTGGAGAAGACCCTGACAGCATAAAATATAATTTGTGATCTGAAAGACAGTTTCCAGTATAATCTCATTATGCACCACAGACTCCCGGTGTTATTTTGTAGAAGGCGGACAATGATCAATTTACATTGACCTGGGGCTGGGCGAGCTTTTAGATGGTAATTGCCATATTGATTTGCATGCAGAGAGGAGACCTGCTAAAATTAAAGACCGGAAGCTAAATTAAACTAAATTTATTGTCTAGGTGCAAACTAAAAGACCTGTTAAAGTGTAGGGTAGAGTTTAAGAATCTGAAACTTGGAGAGGAAAGATGTTTACATTGCCAGTCCCTTTAAAAATTACATATTCTTAAAAAGTGGAATGTAAATACCCAGTTTTGACCGAAAGTATATATGCCAATTCTGTGTCATGTAAGCATTGCTACTTTAAAAAAAAATTGTATAATAAAATCCTTGCTTTTTTTCAATCCCCTCCCCCCAAGTCCCTTTGTGATTTGTTTCCTTAGTGTGACAGTAAACACACACATGCTTTATTTGAATAGAACAATTAAAGTAGAAAGTACAGACTCCACCAACTACACTGGAAATTCTTTGTATAGAGTTGAGTGTAACCCTTAGGAAAGAGAGTAGGCTAGAAGTTCCGCTCTACATCAGCACTCACACCAGTAAGTACTTCATGCATGTATTATCACCTTAATTTATTATCAGCAAGATCACTTTTTTAATAATATCTAGCTCTTATATAGTGTTTTTTATAAGTAGATCTCAAAGCACTTTACAAAAAGGTCAGCATCCTTATCCCCATTTTACAGTTGGGGAAATTGAGGTGGGAGAGCGGTGAAGTGGTTTGCCCAAGATCACCCAGCAGATTAATGGAAGAGACAGGATTAGAGCCTAGGTCTGCTGAGTCCCACTCCAGTGCTCTATCCAGTAGGCCACAAATTAAACTTTCCCCTTAAATTATGCTTAGCAAACATGTAGAACTCTCATGCCATTAAAAACTGCAATAACAGAACAAATCTCTATGCTGTCATTCACTTTACAGATGTCTCAATGTATTTTAGTATGGCATAGGTATGTCAATACTGTCATTTAGCAGTTACTTGTAAGAGTTCTGGCTCAACTTTAAAATAGATTAAAATTTAAAAAATAGATAAAACTCTTATCCTAAGTGTTCATTTAAAATACTCTGGAATATATCACCTAGTGACCCTTGCCGTTAAATAGCTTTATACCACAAAATACTTAGGCTCATGTTCTTAGTTTTAAAAGTCCAGGCAATGGGACTTTTAAAGTAATTGATGTTTGCATTCACACATCATCAGGAATCATATTTTTGTATAAGTCCAACCACTCAGTAGTTCTGTAGTATAGGCACTAAACCCTATAGACATTTTACCTAAATAACTAAGAAAATATTAAAATTACATCTAGGTTCATGCTTTGTGTTAGAACTAATACCCAAACAAAAACACTACCTGTGTGGAGGTTTCTTTTGTGTACCCAATGGGAAGGAGGAAATAATTAAATTAATCCAGTTTTATATTTGGTTAGTTGCACTTCCTCTGCTAAGGTTGGATATTAGCTGATGTTAATCTGTTTTTTTTTTTTTTTTTTTATGTTGCAGCATATAAACACAGAAGTGAATTAAGGATTGAGAGGCAGATTCTCAGTATTGCTTTGAATTCTCAGAAAACTTTTTTAATGGTATTAGAAGGGACAGAGACAAACCCATTTTCACTGGAAGATCTGATGCTGCTGTGACCCAAACATCTTCACATGATAGTTTAGGATTTTGGATAGGTACCACCAGGGTTCCTTAATCCACCCACTGGTGCTATAGAATCTAAATTCATAGGGACCTTTTAATGCACATATTATTGCTAAGACAGACAGTAACATGTTTTTAGAGTCACACTATTGAACATTTAGCAGGGTATTTAAAATCACCTATAATCTGGGTACCATAGTTTGCCTACTAAAATAGTTGTGAACAGAAGTGTGTGTGCTTGCACACAAACTGCACTCTGAATCTCCCTAACTCATTCATCCCTATATCCAATTGTATTAGCCCTCATTGTGGGAATTACTTTTAACATGTCACTCCCAGACATTATATGTTAGGGTCAAATTTAATTGGCCCCTCAGGAAGCAGTATCTTTTACATACATCCCCAAATATATCAATCAAAACACTTTACAGGTTTATGTAGGGGCTTCATTAGCACAATTAACTATAGAGGTATCAATTTGGAACTCAAAAAAGGCCCATATACTGTACTTTGGCTTTCCAAGGTCTGCCTGGATATAAAATCAGGGGAAATAACACTTCCCAATTCCAGCCAAAGCAATTAGGTAGATCAGAACAGTACTATGCAGCAGGAAGTGGTCTTCCCCTCATTTCTCCACTTCTTCTGGTCCAGTGAATTGTGTCCTACCTATGTGTGGCCAACATTTGCTTCAGCCGTGTTAGCAAATCCTCCACAAGGCCTATGTCTTTGCGGGAAGATGGGCAAGGTCTGGGCTCCCACAGCTTGGCCAGGCTGGGGCCTGAGGGGAAGGTTGGCATAGGCATGTTTGAGGTAGACTTCAGCTAAAGCTGACCCAAAGTACATCTGCCTTTAAAAAAAAAAAAAAAAAAAAAAAAACAGCTGTAGTGTGTTTAATGGTAAACATTTTAATGGCTATGTGACTTGACATTAAAAGGGCCCATTAAAAAGTAGCTGTTGGTAGATGAAGTCAGATGATCCAGTCAGAGAAGAAAATATGTGAGATGTAAGTTTTAAACTATCACTTTCCCCATAAGTTAGTGAGGTTGGGAAAGAGGAGAGGGCCCTCCTGAGCAGACATTTCAAGGTTGTTTTATTTTAGCTATAGAAAGAATCCGTTACTATGAGATCGCATTTTCAATAAACTGTATTGGCTCTCCTCTTTATACAAATTGCTGGTATGAAAGAAAAGCAAGCCTATATGCATGGAGGCAGGCATAAGCTAGTGAGATCAGGTTTCCGACTGAGCTCCCGGAGGAGAAGTGAGCATTTGATTGAAGCTACACTTGGTTCTTGGTTCCCAGGGGACAGCAGCCCTGAAACACGAGAGCTCTCCCTCCCTCCCTCTCTCTCTTCTTCCTCTAAAAGCCTTTGTGCTGAAAGAGCTTCAGTAGGCACGAATCGCTGGTCTCTCACAAGAATGTGTTGCAGCCTTTGCTGACATTGTTTTGTTAGCAATGGGTTTTACCAGGCAAGCAGATTTTTAGCTCCGTACAGGCAATGAATAGTCGATGCCACCAACCTGCAAATACCTACTGGAATAATTTACAGGGTAAGCTGGCTGGGAAGTTCAGTGCAGACCCACCGCGTCAGTAGTAGCCACTGTGCCTGCCTTGAGAAACGTTAACCTATAGCAATAGCTGGGCCGAGATGAAAATGCTCTTTAAAACAAAACAAAAAATCGTCAGTCTTTTCTTGCAGTCGGCGGTCACAAAGCTATATATTGTGCATCCGGGAGCTATATATTGTGCATCTCAGTGCCGGTTCTCATAGTCTCTTTATCAAATTTAATCTATTTTTAAACTCTTAGGCAAAATGGCTTACTGTTAAACATTTCTGTAAAGATATACATTCCAATTAATCATACATAATTTAGCCAAGAATAAATTAAAGGGAGAAAATATACTTTGTCAGTTCTAGCGAAATCTCCACCTTTCCCTTCGCAATAGAAAATTTACACATAATGGGAGAGATATTAGCACAAGTGTAATCAATGAAAGAGCAGGCAACTTATAGCCAACGTGCTGTTTAATTATTGTACAGAGTATTTCACAAGTAAAGTCTGATTTGCATCAGAATAGTAGATTTTTAAAGTAGGAAAGGAGAAACTGCACGTGCATGATTTAAGATTCAGTTTAGAAACATTCTTAAGACTTGAGTGGGATCAATAGAGGTGACAGTTTATTTTAACTGGACATCTGGAGATAGAAAATAAAGTACTTCTTCTGTTCAAGTTTTTGGGACAATAAGGGATGTCCATCGTGGGATAATCAATATATGTGCAGAGCTCAAAGCAAGAGGGAGGTGAAAGGGTGCAGGAAACCCAAGGGTAGTCATGTAAATATGACACACAGCCCGTTTCATTTGCTATGTCAAACTAAAGGCAAACAGATTTGACTCAATATCTTAAAATCTAACCGTAGTTGCCTTACTCGCTCCTAAAGTCACTGGGGATATCAACCTGAGCAAAGCCATCTGGAATGGTCCATTATGTAGATTCGGTATTGTAATGCAGCAAAAGAGGGTTGTTTCTTACTATAGGCCTTCATGATGGGGAAACTTTATAACAAAAATATCTTAATTAAAGACGAGCTGGGGGTGCAGTTTGCACCGATACTGACGATTATGGAAAGTCAGTTTAATACAAAATAAAGGAAACTTGTCCTCACCCCCCCCCACACCCGTATGGGGGCAGCCAGTGGTATCCATTCAGTCATGACATTTCTGCAGCAGAAGAAGGGGCCTTAAACTTCCAAACGCTCCAATGACCGAGACATAGTAAGGGGCACGGCGTACTTTACACGAGAAAGTCAAAGCTGCAGCTGTGCTTTGGGGCTTCTTTTGACGGGAAATCAAAAACAATTGAAGTTGTGACAAAACTTTATTATCAAAGAGAAGAGTGTGTGCGCGTGCTTGGTCTGTCTCGAGTTTGGAGAAAAACCGAAATATCGTCTGGTGGGGAAATTAATAAAAGGAACTCCACTGTATCGGACAGCAGCAAGATTCTGTTTGAAAAATCGGATGAAACAAACACGGTTCTCTCCACAGTAGGAGTGGGGTAGAGGGGGTTCCTTGTTTGGACTAAACCAGCTGCAGTAGTTGATGCTACAGCACTGAAGGCAGACACAATGCTGCTGTTGTTGGTTTGATCTCGAACTGTGGATTGTTAGTCTGGATTTAACTATGCGGTAAGGGGGGGGGGGGAGAGAATGTGAAGGCTGTTTACAGCTAGTGCAAATAATGTGACAGCTGTTGGAGCGCGAGTAGCCTGCGCCTCTTCGGCACCTACAACAAAGCTCTCACTATGTAGGCAGCAGTAGCACTTCAGAGCGCTCGCACAGATAGCGGCGGCGCGGATTAAGAACTAATGAGCTGGGCTGGTGTGTGTATGTTGCTTTTTAATGTAATAGTTTGAGAGAGGGGTGATTTTTCTCATCATAACTTGTGTGCACATACCTGGGCTAAATTTCAGACAGACCCCTTGATATCGCAGTTGAGTAATACACCTGTAGGGGAAAAGCTCTTCCTGGAGTGGAGGGTCTCTCTAAAACAAGAGACTGGATAATGACTTCAATTCCTTTTGTTAAGCTTGAGAGAGAGTCTAAAGGTCAAATTCTGCCCTGGCCGTCAGCAAGGGCAAACGCAGGGACAACAGCGGGCTCGGAATTTGGCAAAAAAAAAAAAAAAAAAAATCTTGGCTACTAAGCCCTGCTCCCTTTCCTGGAAGTGGATAGAGTGCTGAAATGTGCATATACCAGGCCAGATCCTATTGAAGGCAATAGCAAAGTTCCCCTTGAATTCCGTGAGAAGAAAAGCAGGCCCTGTGGTGCAGGGGATTGTACACATGGGATGATGATGATCTGAATTTCCCTTGGACTGAGCTGATAATGTGAGATGACTCCAATTTGGACAGCATTTCTCAAAACAGTATGGTGAATCGCATCCTTTGTTTTTAATGCAGGTGCTGCTGTAAAAGAAAGTTGTTATCCTGAGATCAGTTGTAGGCATTCTCTGATCAACTAGACAGTATGTTGTCAGGACGGTATGTAAGATTCTGGGTCAAAAACAGCTTCAAAAAAGTAAAAACGAGAAAGTAATTGGTCAGGCTAGATCTCTTAAAACAAAGGCGTTTTAAACTTAAAGAGAAATTCACTACCTGATTCTGTCTGTCCTTAAGGTTTCCTTATGTATCCAAACCCAGCCCGCATGATTAAGAACTGTAGGGTCTGCCTATATTTTCAAATTAGGTAGTTTTAACTGCAACAGAGAATCGTTATGTTTTTACACACAAAGTAATCTCTAAAATCTATTTTCGTTTGGCCTGGAACTCTTTAGAAAGACAAAATTTCACATAGTGGGTATAATCTTCGTTTAAGGGTGACTGTCTTTATTTTTCTTCAGTCTCCCTCCGCCCCCCCCCCCCCCCAGCTCTATACTGTTGGGTCTTTATGAATAATGTCGTGCTGTTGACGGCGGAAGTTACTCCAATAGTAATTCAATAATCTTAGCGTCAATGCTATAAATTAATCTTTTATATGACGTATGCCATTTCTGTAGGAACGTTGCTTGCGAAACTAGTTTCGCCTTGAAGCTAAGGCGGAAAGATAAACAAGTCTACGTCGCCAAAATACTGGCACTCTCTTCCTTCTTCCAAATCTTTTAAAGTCACGGAGCAGTATTTCCAGGATTATAGTACTGCCTCTGCGGAGGGACTGTCGCTGGCTTTAAAAAAAGCTAATGCAAATTAGAGAAAAATAATTTTCTTTCAGAGATATGCAATGTATTAGTCACTTGTTATCGTGCTTAGAGGCAGACCTCATTTGCGCGTCTGCCAACTCGCTCACATCTGCTCAGAGCTGTTCAGGGCATTTTAACCTTGGCGGTGTAGTGTCGTAGTCCCACGGATCAAGAGCGAGTAATTAAAGCTCTAAGCAGCAGCAAAAATTCATAGCCGCCCATCTGCATAGCAGTTGCTTCAGTGCTTTGTTTCGGTGCTGAGTTCTAAGATGAAAAAACAGAGATTGCAATGGTCCTTAGTGTTTCCCTGTATGACCGATGTGTGTGTGTGAGTCTTCATACAACTGTGGGGTATTAACCCAGAGGAACATCGCAAAACTTTGTATAGAAAGCCTGACTTTGCTTTTACAGTAACTTTCGGATTCACGTAATAAACGTACGTTTCTGCTGTTTGAACAAGAGTTGTAAAATCAGATGACTGGCACATGCCTACCTGCTCTCTATAGGATAACTATTTCTTTAAACGGTCTGGAGAAGACGATGTGAGGGTTTGGGACCAGTAGTTATGTAAAAACGTGTAGATGTGCGCGCAGCTCCTTGTTTATAACTGTGGTCTAAAATGTTCCGTGATTTTCAGAAGTACTCGGAAAGTATTTCCCAGGAGGGGGGAACATTCGCATTGTAAACACTATATATATATATATATATAGAGGCGGGGTGGTACTCTTCAAGTATTGCTAAACATACGCCGACTGAGTTGTTTATAAGCCGCTCCAACTTCCCAAGCGCTTTTCTTAAATGATCGCTGAATATAACTGTCTATCTTGTGCCTACAAGAGTGCAGTTGAGTTACGCCCCCCCCCCCCCCCCAAACAAACCTTGCTGCATAGACAAAGTCCTGCGGGGAGCAGACGGATCCCAGGCTAGTTAAGCTAGATATGCTAGACAGGGGACCAAGTTTAATATCTCGCTGTCGGCGCGCCGGCCATTTGCTGTATAATGAGGAGCTGCTTTACTCTCCGGAGAGAATCGCCTTCAAACTGCCTCCTCTTGGTGATGGGTTGTGTGTCTGTCTGGGGAAAGGGGGGGAGGGGGCTGCTCCTAATCAATCAGCCTCTCAAAGCTGTTGCTCCGTAAATGAGGGAACCACAGGCACTGTCAGCCACAATTATGCAAAATCAACTCGCCCGTGATCAATATCTGCTAACGTCCCCTGTGGATACTGTGTGTGTGTGTGGGGGGGGGGGGGGGGAGGGATGCTCTCCCACCGTACGGTACAGCTTGAACTGGTGACTGCGAGAGAAAGCAACGTGGATCAGGGGCGGTCAGAGGAAAACCAAGGGCGTATGTCCCATTAATCATTCTAGCAGGGGGTGCTGTGTGGGGAGGAGAAGGGGCCCGGAACGGTGGTATTTATAGCCAGATAATGCTGCGGAAATGAGTGCACCATTTCGCTCGGCTCTCTCAGAAACAGGCGGACTTATCTATTCAATGTGTGGGGGTATTTTTTTTTCCAACCTGAAGTTTCCTGTCGGCAAAATAAGCGGGGAAGGGTGGGGTGGAAAATGCGTTTGTACAGGGAGCTGAGTTAGACGTGCACAGTGAGCCTCGCCAAAGCCAGACGTGTGTGTGGAGGGAAAGGTGGCTAAAGGTGTTTTTTTATTCTTCAAAGCAATAGCCATACGAAATCAACCCAACATGGCAAGCTCCTGAGCTGTAAGGACTCTGAAGGGTTAAGGGGTGGGGGAGCCCGGCCTGCGCGCTCTCCCTTCTCCCCGAGACTCCGCTCGGCGGATGCAATGTTAGCTTAATTACCTGAAATGCACATTTGTGCCAGGCAGGCTGTATCTCTCTCTCTCTTCTCCTGCTGCTCCTCCTGCGCAGCTCAGGCTCGGCTGCTGCCTGTTGTCTCTGGCAGCAGCAGCAGCGGAAACCCTCGCTCCTCTGTGTGTCTCTAAAATGGCGCGGACGGTCTAGGAAGTGAGAGATGCAGAAGAGGGGGTCGGTGACAGAGGGAGCCTAAACTATCGCTTGGAAAGGGGGGCCAGACGGTGGCTAAGGGCCATCGATAAAAGGGGTTCAGATTTAGTGGCTCTGTGGCGTATGGTGCAGGAGCTCCCTTCTCTGGCAAGTATGTCCGCCTAGCTGCCTCTCTCCCCAGTCATCTCCTCCCTGGAGGAGGAGGGGGCGTTATTAATGTCGTTGCTGGAGAAGTGGCAGGATGAAATGCGAAGCTGCCCTTCGCGATTTATACTCTAGAAACCCCCCCTCCCCCGCGTGGAGCCGAAGCCTTTTCCGCTTCAGCTCCGCCATTCACACAAGGGAAATGTGGGGCGGGGGCGGGGGGAGAGACGCAGAAGCGCAATGGAACTGGTGTCGCCACTTACCGCTTGCCAAGTACACGTTTCAGCGGTGACCCTTATAACACTCTCACAGGGTGGCCCGTGGAGGGTCAGCTCCCCTGTGTCAAGGCCCCTCTTCTTCACCCTAAACAACCCCAACGTGGGTGCCAGCCGTGTCTCTGCTTCAGCAAATAAAATGTCCTCCTTCCCCCCACCTCCTCGGTGTATTTTAGTGGGGGGCTCAAGCATGTGCTTCACCGTGCTCCAGCTCTAACAACCTGCAGACGCCGGCACCTCTGTGAACTCTCCAAAGTGAGCCGCGTGCTCCCTTCCCCGCCCCTTTTGCCGCGGGGTTCCCCCTAAAATAGGTGGGGTGGTTCCCCAGCGCTGGCAGGGAAGACTGGGACTCTGTCGCGTACGTGGGCGAGATGGCCAGGGTTATTTGAAGGATCGCCAGCCATTTTAACTTTCCCTCGTTGGCCTCCTCTCCGCCGCCCTTCCGCCGATCCCAGGTTTATCATTAATTTAAAACTTTTGTTTGCAAATGGCGGTGAGAACTCGGCACCGCTTCGCCTGGTAGCGCAGGCAGCTGCTGGGGGCGGGCGGGGGGAGCGGGGCGGCCGCCGCGGAGTTACTTTCTATGGCAGGCTCGGACGCGCGCGAGAGACCGAGCGGAGCAGACGCACGTGAACCAAGCGCTGCTGCTCTGCCTCCTCCCGGGCGCGTCTGGCGGTGAAGGGTCCCCCTGCCCGCGCCCCGATCACGCACAGAGGCGGAGGAAGGGGTGCATGCGGGAGGGTTCCCTCATGGGGCAGGGAATCGTCACTGGGCTAGGCAGGGGGGACAGTGCCTGGCCGTGAATGGGGAGCGATTGAAGTCCTCGTTGGCCTGCCTGCCTTCCTTCCTTCCCCATGTCCCCCGTCCCCGGGAGCCCCTCGTATCCTTCGCCCCAGTGGGGAACACCCTCCTCTGCCCCCCAGTGTCTAATCCCTCCTTCCCCTCCCCCCTTTGATCCTCCGTGTCTGCCCCAAGGGCGGGGGCTTGCCCTTTGTGGCCCTCCCCCGCGAATCCAATCGCTGGCAGCTGGAGAGCCGCAGACAGAGGCCACAGTCATCTCTGCCTCCCCACTTCCCCCTCCCGCGGCTGCAGCGTCTGTCTGTCTGTCTGTGGGTGGAGTCCCTCTGGGCGCACCCCTGTCCCCGTCCTCTTCCCAATGTAGCTGATGCCGAGTAGCAGCTCTGGCTGCCCTCAGATGGCTCCGCCGCGTTTTGTTTACACGGTAGAAAGTCCTGATAGCCTCGCTACACGTGACTGTGTGGGAGCCTCGGCAGGAAAGAGGAGTCAACACGCAGAGGAAAGAGCTTGTTTTAAAATCTTAAAATAGACACCGACCCTCGTGTGTGTGTTTCTTAAACCGAAATGCACTAGTGTTGTGCATGACTCAATATGTATTTTAAATCGGTTTAGAGACCTAGCTGGCACATTGTACTTAGCTTTATGGTTAAATGAAATGCCACACGTCCCGGGTAAAGGTCAAACTTCTTTTTCTAATCCGCAGAGCCATGCGGCGGCTACTTAGCCTGCTGCTTCCTAGCCTGGCTTGCAAAAATGTGTGTCAAATCAGTGATGCTGTGTAGATCTTGCAAAATATACCTTGGGTATTTTTTATTAAAAAGAAAAATACCCTCCCCTTTAACCGCCTATCCCAAAGCTGTACACTAGGTATCCTAAACTGTGCAATATGGTGTCTTTAAAGTCATTTCTAACTCTGGTGTCGGTAAATGTATAATTTGTAAATATATTAGCCATAGGTATAAGAGAAACGCGGTGGCTAAACACGTTTATAAGTAGCTGTCCGTATTTAAGCTTATAAATACTGTAGGATTGCTGCCCTATAAATCAAAGTCTGGCTGAACAGTTTGGTCTAATCGAAGTCGATTGCTATGAATCCCGAATTGCTTTTCACTTCTCTTAGGGATTTTCACAAACCTAGAAATGATCATTCCAGGGGCCTGGAGACAATCAGGACGGGGTAATTTATTGCACTATTTTCATTTCCGAGGGCCAGATTGTTTAACTACCTCTTGCTCTGTCGGTGCCACTTGCTTACTACATTACTCGCAGACTTTAACCCATGAAGCTTTCTAGCCGCCTGCAGTCGCACTGAGGGTGGGTCTGTGGCTTTTGCAGTGGAAACTGGCGAGCTGCCAGAAGGAGCTGGAGGTGGAAAGAGTAAAGGCGCCAAAAGGGAACTCGTGCGCCGTTGCATTCTCTCCCCTTCCTGGCTCTCTGCAGCTGCCTGTCCCCAGCCGGGCTTCCTCTCCTTTCCTTACCCTGCTTTCACCTTTTCCACTTGTTCCTAATCAAGAAGACGTCCTCACAATAGTGACTCAAGGGATGTCGGGGGGAGGGGCGCTACCACTTTGCACTGGCTTCCCTGCCCAAGAGGCAAGAATGAGCGGCGGCGTCCCCTGGCCCCCGGCATCGGGTTTTTCTAGTTTCCAAGCCAGGAGTGTGTTAACAAAACTTTGCTGCTGCTGCTGGCGTCAATGGCTGCCAAAAGTCTGTTGACGTTGCGAGGGAGACCCAAACGTTTCCCTTTTTTAATCAAATGCCCAAACAGCGCTGTGTGTGTCTGTGCCTGTCTCTGCATCGCGGAGCTCTGGCTGCGTGCGGAGAGCGCCGAGAACTGGGTGTTCCGGGCACCAGCGCTGCTGTCTCAGGCTGCCCTGTAAAGCGAACACGCCTGGCAGTGCGGGGAGGGGGGCAAGAGAGCAAAGGGGCAGCTCAGCGGCACGCTTGGAGCCAGGTTAGTGTTTTTAAGTGCGTCTCACATGCCGGCATTGCTCTGAAATTGTGTGTGTATCACGCTCTATATATAGCACCAAAGGGCTCGCCCAGCCAGACACCTCCGGGAGGAAATTCCGTGCTCTCTCATATTAGGCTGAATTCTGCTGGGCACCCTTCCCGCAGCAGGCTAGTTTCCGAGGAGTTGGCGGAGCAGCGATCGGTAATTCCTGCCCCCGAGGGGAACGGGCTTTCCAGTCGGTGCTGGTACGTACGCGAGAGCGGCATGGCAGCAGCCAGCAACTGCAGCGCTGACTCTCGTGCGGAGGCGGTGGGGTCTCGTACCGACTGACTCCGGACTGGATAAACCAGCTTGGAAATAGCCTGCCGTGGTGTGCTCTGTGGATGTTTCGGGAAACTGGATCCGAGGTGGGCGGGCGGGCGGGCAAGGGTTTAAACGCGTCTTTTATTCCCCTGGCTGCAGTCACACACGCGCCTGTACAGGTCTGTGTTGGGAGCGCGGCCGCGAACGCTCCAGGTTAGAGATCGGGGCGATCCGCGGAGGAAAATACCACAGGAGCCGGATTTCTCCCCTTCCCTGCGGGGAGGGTGGTAGACCCGCTGTAAATGGAGGGCAGGAGCCCCCCCTTGCGTATTAAATGCTTGAAGGTTGGTGGAAGCGACAGAGGTTTTACAGAGGGATTTGCCTGCTGATAATGGGGTGCTGGGGGAGGTGGATTATTTGTAACGCTGTGGGTCACCCTCCCCGAGGGCTGTGGGTCACCCTCCTTCATTTTGCGACCCCTTGTCCGCAGAAGGAAAAAAGGAGTCGGAAGAGTTAAAGTCTCTTGCTTGTTGCAATGAAATTATGGCTGGCAGTGGCGCCGCTGTTTGTTCAACAGACCTCCACTTTTAAACAGTTCACAAAAAGTTCATCAGGGCGGCGATTATAAATACAGCCACACGTACGTATCCACAGCACAGCGCGACCCCGAAAGCGATCGCAAAGCCACTGCCTCCCCCCTCCGCTCCGAAAGGATAACTGGGATCAGTGTAGCTCTGTTAGAGGGCATTAATATTGCACGCCCTGGAGAAGCTGCACACGCGAAACGAGTGTGTGTGGGGGGAAGACGTTTCTTCGCACGCTCAGGGGACTGCAGTGCTGCTTTGGAGAGGGAATTGCAACATTTTTCTTTGCAAGCGCTCAGTAGCAGGTCTGTGCTTCCAGCCGCGCGCAGCCTGCCGGCACAGACACCTCGGCCTCAGGCAAACTTCGTGCAGCTGGCGGAGAAGGGGAGGTTCTTGGCTTGCAGTCGAAAAGTAGGGTTTTTTTTTTTTTTTTTTTGTTAAATACTTCGGGCGTTGGCTGTCTTATTATTGGGCATTTTCAGTTTGATCTCTCGTATTGCCCGATCTAGCGAGCCAGTGAACCCTTAAGCCGCGAACGTAATTTTTAGTATTTCATTATTTGCAAATGGCAGGGGCTTGACAGGCTTTAATTCAGGCACCGCAGCTGATGTTAATGATACACTTCCAGCGAGGAAACGAGGAGCATTAGCAGTTCCGCTAATGAGTAATATCAGTCTGCCTTTCGTGCCCTCCGTTTAAAAAAGGGAGAGCAGTGGGCCCCTTTACACACAGCCCTATCTATTTGGACTTTGTGTCCATTCCTTACAGATGAGGCAGCACACGGGGCGGCTACTAACCGTCTGTAAAACCCTAAATCACTCTCTCCATGCTGCTGCTCTATTGAAAACATTACGAGCGGTGCATCTGGAAACCAGTAAATCTGTCCAGAAACCGTCTTTCCAGTGAAATAACTCCCTTTGAGTGATAGTGCGCTATCTAATCTCTACAGATTTTTGTGGACTTCATTATTGAAACTATTCTGGAGGGAGGAGGGGGAACGTGCTATTTCATTAATATACATTTGTTCCAGGCATGGGGCTTTACACAATAGACTTCTCTAAGGGGGGGGGGGGGGGAAGGATGTTTGAGAACACGGGGCTTGCCTGCCGTTTTATTTCCTGAATCTCGCTGAACGGGTGTGAAGTGTTGTGTTAAACACACAATCTGGGATTCTTCCCCCTTAAATAGCAAAGTAATCATTTGCATATCGTGGACTCTGACAAAGGAAGTGAGTTTACTCGAGAAGCATATATGCTTTGGGAAACGTTCTGGATTAAATTCCCCATGGTCAACCATCCATTACTGGCTTGTATGCATGTGTAAAAAGAGTGCCGTGCCTCCCGTTTGAAGGACTCTATTTTTGTAAGAGAGGAAGAGCTGAGGGATATCCTGTGCATTAAAGTCTCCCCCTACTTATTAACCCAGCATTTAACAGCAGGATGCAGGCTGAAGCTCAGTCAAAAGAAACGACTCAACCTCCAAAGAGCAATTAAAATCCTGCACTGGAATAAATCATGCGCCGCGATAATCCTGTTAATAAAACGCAGCTTGTCCTGACACTTCACTCATGCAGCAAACTAGAATTTAATGGGGGTGGCGATGGCATAAGAAAGGAAGAAAAGGCATTCTCCCTCCGCGACAATCCGGTTACCTTTCACCTGCCTTTGCTGCTGCACCACACAGCGCCTATCCTCTCGGACTGCTAATACTCCTCCAGCGAGCCCGCTAATGATTTCTTTCCCTGGAGTAAGCAGGCGTCATTTGAACTACTGAAAGCACTCGCAGCAGCTCCAATGCAAAAGCCATCAGGGTTTGGTGCTTAATCAAATCAAGGGGTGGGAGCTCAGCAACCCACTTGCTATTTTTAACCCATGTGCAAACGTTAGGAGGGAGTTTTCCTTTAGATCCGTTTCGCAGAGGCATCTCTTCAGTTTAACTCGTACTGTACAAGCTTTCTCAGCAGTTCGTAGGGTGGGTGATCTAGAAGGTATATACTTGTTATTGTAATGCGCTTTCTGCTATTGCGTATTCCGAATGTAGATTTGTTTCCAGTTTAAAACGCACTATCCAGCATGCAGAATCTCTCCTTATTTGGGTGTACGTAAGGTGCATGGGACATATTTGGGGATCGGTGTAGACTTTGCTAGTCCAATCGTTTCTTAGTTCAAATTAAATGCATTGGAGAAACTTTTTTTTTTTTAATTGTCGATAGCCTGGAGTGATTCTTAATTTTGTGGCTATGCACTAGGGAAAAGATCCATCTCCTCTGACCTATAAATGCCCTCAATTTGCTCCTTTATTGCAGGGTATCTCTCCCTTAGCGTTTAGCGTAGGCAGCTCACTCCCCACACCAATCCTGCATTCATTATTAATTACCCGGAGGGAGGCTGGCTGGCTGCTCCACTGTGCTGTTTGCACTTCCTCCTAGACCAATCTTCTCAACTTTTGTTTTAATAGAATATAAAATCGTGAAGAAAAAGCAGCGCTTTTAAGACGACGTCATGCTTTCTGCAACTCCCCTGTATGGCAACGTTCATAGCTGGATGAGCAATGAAAGGGTCCGCATGTGTGGAATTAATGAAGACAGGTAAATATTTAAGCTTCTGGCAAGTTAAACCACGGCGAGATTCTGTGATGTGAGATTTCAGAGTTCATTCGCTTTCCTAATGCCTGAGTAGATAGCTGCCTTCTTGCATCGAGATCAGGCCAGCATGGGGGGGAGAGACATGTGCGTGACAGCAGTAGACCAGCTAGTGATTTACTGTTTAACAGGCAACCTGGTTCAGTGAAGCAGTAGCGCCCTTCAAAAAAGATTACTCCCCTAAGCAGCCTTTAAATGCACTTTTACACTTAATTTATTATTTTGTTCTTATGAAGGAGTATTAATCCAAATACATATTCTTTTAACTATAAATGCTAGGCATGCCAGTCCCATGTGATTTGCCTCTCAGTGCCTTAAAACAAATGGCTTGCCCAGTGATTAAAAATCGAAACAATGGCCTTTTTATCTAGGTACTGGATTCCTTATTGTCACCCCATATGTTATTTTTTTTCTCCTAATACTATTAATTCAAGAATCTTAGTTATGCTTCTTAATACATATTTTCCAAGTGGACTCTATGGCTAAAGGGACACCACCAACTTGAAATCTAGTTTATTTAAAAACAATAAGCCTCAACAGTACTTTCAGAGACTACACTTAACTTTGAGTAACCCTGCCAACTTTTGTGATATATATAATTTCCTGTTTCTTCCCCGCTCCTCCTCTGTTTTTTAAACAATTTTCTCCTTTGTTGCTGACTGATAGCCCCACAGAAGCAGGGTGTTTGTGATATATACAGGGAAAAACAGTGAAAGTGACTATTTGCCAGCTCTGTGGAAACACAAAATAAACAAACTGGGTTAAAAAGTTTTGCTATTATTTTTCCTAATTGTTTCCAGGTATAGTAATATTAGGGGTTATTTGTATCGTTAACAGATTTATAAAATCAGAAGTGTAATTTTAATTTTTTTCAAGTTATTGTTAGCTCTTTAAATATCAAATGATTGAAATGGTCTCTTCTGGGTAATGATGAAACTTTCCTTCTGCTTCATGTCAGCTGTTTTATTCATGGGATTTGAAAGTTGGCACTAAGGTATATTCTTTATTAGTGCTTTCTGTGATAACAATTCCCAGCCCTGGTATGGCGCAGATGTGGAGCTTACTCTTTAGCATGAATGTTAGTGTGTATTTAATTTTCTCTTCTCTAACATTTAGAGATGGTATGTGAATATGGTACATTAAATTACATAATTATCACTAGATATGAAGTTTTAAAAAAAACTAACAAAGAAGTCACTTGCCTTTGGGATAAGTTCTTTTGAAGTGGACTAAAATTTTCTTAATGTCAAAACCTTTTTTACCTTGAATCTGTTCTCAGGCAGTATTTAAATATCATTATTTTTTTGTGAGTTAATGTAGAGGATGGAGACAATTTCATATGGGATTGTTATGGGAAAATTGAAATATGGAGCCTTACAATCTTTTATTAATATTATATGCAAGGAATATTTTCAAATAGTAAGCTTACATTTTTAATAGGAAAATTCCAGTAAATGATGGCGATGCTCCGAAAAGCAGACTGGAATTGAGGGAAGAAAATCACCTGAATCACAGTGTGGTAAGAGATTAATAGCTTTAGACTGAAATAGCATCTGATTATTTTTTATTTCATTTTTGTGTGATGACATTTCATTTAAAGAAATTATTAAAATATCTTGAGTGCAGCTAGGACTACAATTAAGACACAAGTTGCTTCAGATAAGAGGCCTTCTTCAAGCTGTGGTAAAAGGTTACTTTTTTTTTATTTTTCAAAGGTGTGAAGAAGGCCTCATGGTAGAAACAATTTCTTTCATTCTGTTCTGTTATCTTGTTAATCTTTTGTATGCAGAGTGGTATACCACCAGCACTGTTATTTCTAAGCCATTAGGAATAATGTGTTGTGGCAAATTTGTGATTCTGGCAGGATTAGTTTATAAAGTCACAAAATAAATCAAAACACCAGCTATTTGGCGCTCTGTTTAAAAAGTTGGAAGTAGAAATAAAAAAATTTCAGCACTGTTTCATTGATGTACTTTTCATAGAGACATAACCCAGGAGGTCTCTTCCAGTACTATCGAGTCTATCCCCTTGCTATCACTGTCGACCCCCTTATATAATCTTGTTAATACATTTATTAAGATCCATCTCCAAACAAGTCAGATTGTTTTTCCCCCACTACTACTGTTGTAGAAAAGGGGTGGTGAGTTTGGGTGTGGAGCACATGTAGCCTCCTATCCTGGATTTTCCCTTGCAGACAGACTTGCAAAAGTGATGCCTGTTGGATATTTCAAAAGGCTTGTGCCCCTGAAAGGATTGCATTTTTGGGATGACATAGTTGCTGTCTTCTGTCTTGTAGTAATGGTTTCTGCTGAGAAGTGGAAATTTAAGGAGATGATTATTTAAAGGCAATATTAACATAGTTAGGTTCCAAGTGTAAAAGGGTCAACACATCTGTCAAATTATTAATTTTAAAACTTGTTTTACTAAATGGTTCCCCTTTACAGCTTGTCAGGTTCTCCAAGACAAATATGAAGCAGCCAACATCTTAATTAATTAGATTTATTTCCGGCAGCCATGTTCACCAGTTCAATCAACCTACATACATTTTAACAATGAACAGTGTATTTGTATTAGTATTGTTTCTCTTCGAAATTAAAGATGTGTTTATAATCTAGAGTAATGTTGTTTTAACAACATGCAAAAATAACACATTTCTTATTCTACAAAGGTGGATGCAACTACAGCACATCGCATTGACAGTCTTGCAGCTCTGAGCATGGACAGGTCTGGACTTATGCGGGAAGGACTTAGAGTCCCCAGTAGTATTGTCTATTCCAGTTTATGTGGACTTGGCTCAGAGAAAGCACGGGATGCTACAAGTTCTATAGCTGGTCTTGGATTTACTTCTGAAAGAAATCCAGAGATACAGTTCAAATCGAATCCCTCCGAAGCAATAGAAAATGCAGCTGTTTCTGGAAAACCCCCAAATGGCTTCAGTGCTATATATAAAACACCACCTGGAATACAAAAAAATTCTGTTCCAACAGGGGAAACGCTAGGCTTGGACAGAACTTCAAGTGACAAACAAAGTCCTCTTAATGTCAATGGTGCTAGTTACCTAAGGCTTCCCTGGGTAAATCCTTATATGGAGGGTGCAACACCCGCTCTATATCCTTTTCTTGACTCACCAAATAAGTATTCATTGAACATGTATAAGGCATTGCTACCTCAGCAGTCCACATACAGCTTACCACAACATCTGACATATTCACCTGTATGTACAAATGGTGAACGTTTTTTATATCTGCCGCCCTCTCACTACGTTGCTCCCCACATTCCATCATCTTTAGCTTCACCAATGAGGATCTCAGCTGCTTCAGCATCTCCAACAATTCCCCCACTAGTACACTGTCCAGATAAAAGCTTGTCTTGGAAGATGGGAGTCAGTCCTGGAAATCCTGTTGACTCTCATGCCTATCCACATATTCAGAACAGCAAACAGCCCAGAGTCCCATCAGCAAAGTCAGCTGCTGGTAATATGTCGACAGACCCTGCTAGCTTGTTATCTCATTCACCGAGACCATCTCCTAGAGTTCATCTGCCCACACAAGTTGGGGATACCTACTCAGAGTATCACAAACAGTTTACCAGAATTTCGACGTCTCCTTCTTCAGTTACGCTCCCAAAGCCATATGTGAGTGTAAGTAATGAATTTCCTCCTTCACGACTGTCTAATGGAAAAGTTCCCAAAACACATGACACTGGTGAAATTTCACAGCAAGCTACAACACATGTAAGAAAAACAGGTCACGATAGAAAGGACAGCCGGTCACCTCTGCCACTAGAAAAACAAACAACTGCCAAAGATGTCCTAGACAAGCCACTAGACTTGTCATCAAAAGTTGTTGATGCAGAGACAACCAAATCTGACCTTATTAAAAAAATGGCACCAACTGTTTTAGGTCATAGCCGAGGTGGAAGTGGATTAGTTTTACATGGAAGCGATGTTCAGAAAGAAACTATTTTTCCTTCGGGAAATGGTTGTCCTCTCTATAGACCTGAAATAATTAGCACTGCACCCTCATCCTGGGTTGTTCCTGGTCCAAGTCCGAACGAAGATACCGGTGGTAAAAACATGCAGTTGAAAAACAAAGCATTAGACTGGGTGATACCACAACAGAGAAGTTCTTCTTGCCCTAGGATGGGTGGAACAGAAGCAGTAGTCAGTAATATTTCAGGGTCTGTGTCAAGTGGAGGTCGGCCAGCATCTGCTTCGCCAGCCCCAAACCCCAATGTAGATTGCACCAAGACAAACAGGAGTGCTATGGAAAGTACTGCGTCTGTCATACAGCATATAGGACAACCTTTAGCAACGTCTGCAAAACATAACAGTAAAGTGACTAAATCCAATAATCAAGAATCTAGTTTCAAAGCAAATGAGAATGCCCTTGCATCAAGTTCCATGTTTTTACCTCCAAATGAGGCATTCCGATCTCCACCATTGCCGTATCCAAGAAGTTATCTCCCATTTCCGGTTCCAGAGGGTATAGCTATAAGCCCTTTATCTTTACATGGAAAAGGACCCGTGTATCCTCATCCACTTTTGTTACCTAATGGCAGTCTTTTCCCTGGGCATCTGGCACCAAAACCTGGCATTCCATACACCCTGCCAGCTGCTAGAGGAGAGTTTATGACCTATCAAGATGCCCTGGGGATGGGGATGGTACATCCTATGTTGTTACAGCATTCAGCTTTGGAAATAAATAAGGATGAAAAATCAGAAAGAAGATCTAGGTCACACGAAAGGCTCCGCTATGAGGATCCTGCTACAAGAAACAGATTGCCAGAGATGCTGGAAACCAGTACAAAGACACATTATGAAGTACCTATTGATAAGAACACAAAATCACACCAAAGTTCAAGTCATAGTAAGAACGCGGCCAAAAGTGACAAACACCTCTTTTCAGATCTTCTGCGAGATGAACAAGATGTGAAAAGTGAAACAAATGTAGCAAAAACTGGCTTTACTACTGAAAGCCGTATTCAAACTAGTGACCCCACGAAGCGCAAGGTAGAACAAGTGTTGCAGCACAGAGATTTTATTGTAATGAGAGAAGAGTTTGGAAGAAATAATGATTTCCACGAAACCTATAATTTTAAACAGTCCCAGAATTCATCACTGTTCAATTTAAGGAAAGAGGATGTATCAGGAAGCCAAAATAAAGAAAGATTACCAGTTCAGCCTTCCTCTGCTTTCTTAGAGAATACTCATGGAAGTGATGGTCCAGCTATGTGTTTTGGCAAAGTACAGGATGGTGCAAAACAACTTTGTATGGGAAATATACAGTCCAATATTGAGTCTAATCAGACATATACCAAAGATGGAACTGATGATCTAGAATCTACTGATGGCAAAATTTTGAAACCCAAGCCGTCTAAATTGGCAAAAAGAATTGCAAACTCTGCTGGCTATGTAGGTGATCGATTCAAGTGTGTTACAACTGAACTGTATGCAGATTCTAGTCAACTCAGCCGAGAGCAGCGGGCACTGCAGGTGAGTCTGTGAGGTTTAACTACCAAAGCATTTTTTGTGTTTTTGTTTATAAAGTCACAGTCAAGTATTAAATTTGATATATCCTACACAGGTGGGGAATATGTTATTTGGTCTAGATGTTGCCAGAAATGGTAACAATAATTTTTTGTTTATAAAATTGTGAAGCCAGGTTATGTGAATAGTAGTAGATGTGAACTATATGTATTCACTAGTCAGTTTAAAAAATGCTTTTAATGAGAACTGATAAAGTGCTGATAACATAAGTATTAAATATTCTGCAGTTAGGGGAGCTGAAGAATGCATGATATGTTAGACTAGTGGTTGCTTTAGCTTCTCAAGTAGGCCAGTACTGTAAGATAGCAAAGGGTATCCAGAAGTTCTGATTACTATACCATACGTGACATTTGATGGAGAGGAGTAGCAGCCATGTGTTGGTGGGTTTTATGCAACTTTTATGCAACCTTTTCACCAATCAAGAATGTAGTAAAGGAATAGAAGCAGTATTGAATTTGATGTTGAGCGATGACAGATATTGTATAGGAATTTCCTTAAGATACTTTACTTTTAATTAAAAGATGAGTTAAACCAAATTGTTGTGCATTGTTAAGAAAAGAATTGGTTTATGCTTATAAAAATGGATGAAATTATTTAAATGATCCATTGAGTGCCCATTTTAATTACATAGATGGAAGGATTACAAGAGGACAGTATTTTATGTCTACCTGCTGCTTACTGTGAGGTCAGTTCTTCAAATTTTTATTACTAGAATCTTACATAAACCTTTGAGTTAAATTTCATTTCCAAATACACAAAGGGAAGTTTGTGGGCCATGGTCGTCTTTATTCATTGTGCAGTTTCTGTTTTTATGTTTTTGTTTTGTTTCTTATACCTCCAAAACAGAATGTTTTTGTTTATATACAGTATATCTTTATATATGAAAGAATTGTGTGGATTTTTACATATAGATACTAGAAATTTTGAATATTTTTATACAACTGAGATATTTTAAACTTTATATATTAGATATATCTCAAACTTTGGTTTTGAGCAGATTTTTCTTTGGAAATACTTTCATATAAGGTAAGGTAAATGGAGTAGCTTTTATTGTGAGATTTTTTTTCATATCAATTCTCTTTCTAGCGTGCAATGATGCGCTTCTCAGAGTTGGAGATGAAAGAGAGAGAAGGCCACACAGCAACCAAAGACTCAGAGGTCTGCAGATTCAACCAGGCAGACTGGGAAAACTTGAAAGGAAATAATGAAAAGAAGCCAAAGTCTGTCACTCTGGAAGATGCCATTGCTGATCAAAATGACAATGATAGATGTAAGCACATTAAGATGGCTTTTTGAAGTGTGTGTGCGTGTGTATGTATGTATACTATAGCAGTTTGTCCTAAAACTACATAATACATGGAAACTAGTAGAATTTTTATCACTACAGAATTTTGTAAATAAGAGTGATTAATAGTGACAGCAGTAACTAATACAAATTTACATAACAATATCCAGTCACATTTTCATATATAGAGTTGTGACCTTTGCTGTTTTCCATGCATATTTTTTTGATTTATGAATGTCTGTTGAAAAGTTGCACCTTTTGGCAGTGTAGCTTCTGTGAAAATAGCAGGTTATTGTCATAGCAGTTATCACCCTACACAGATCTACTTTGCAGTAGATGAACTAGTACCTTAACAGCTGAAACTAAAAACCCAGGGTCTTATTGCACCATTAGTTTTTAAGTAGAACTTTCCCATGTTCCCTTTGTGAAGTTCTGTTTAAAAACGGGTGGCACTGTTCAGTTCCAATAATGTAGCTTTCCTTCACTCTATGGGGGCAGGCAAAATGGAAGGGTTGCAGGGGAAGTCAAGTATATAATCTACCACATCTACTTATTTATAAATAAACTGTAGCTGTGAAATTGAAAATGCATTTGTAACTATCTCATCCCCTCCACTTATTACTGTGGCAGGGTATGTATGTGTTAGACCATCAGAAGTCCTCAAGGGCAGTCACCATGCTGTGAAACTGTCTGTTGCTGATGCATTGTTGTTTGGGCCAAGGGCAAGAGGCTTTGCAGTAGCGTGGGACAGTGTGTGGAAGTACTGTCATTGAGCTCTATTGCAAAAGGCACAAAGCACTTTTTTCCTAAGTCATATTAATTTTTTAATGGATATTTGTAAAATTAGTTCTAATTCATAGCAAGTAGTCTGGGTTCCATCAGTCTCCAAACTGTTTTCCTTGCAACAGCTTGTAACAAAGTAATTAAGGAGCTGATCACTGTTTTATTCCGTATTTGCAGAAAATTCAAAGTTGCAATTCAAGAAAAATGTTAGTAGAACACTGGATGGTCTATAGTATATGTATAATTAATTGGGTTGATGTGCTCCTCCATAGTCGAGGACTTAGGAGTAGGGCTGGTAGAAAATGTCATCTAAGTAATTTAATAATTGTGAGTTATTGTCCTGGTCTTAGTTTAATAATTTTGGTGGACAGGATGATGATCTGCACCTGCTCAGTTCCTCACCTCAGACAAGTTATTGTGGTGCTGTGGCTACTAAAATAAAAATATGTGAACAAAAAAGTAGCTTGGCAAAATAACAGTGAAGATTTCATTGTTAATCTACAGCGAGTATCAAAATGGCAACCAAGCTTAGCTTCTAGAACCTCAGCCTTCTGTTCCCTTCAAGGTGTATTGAGTGAGTTTCCAAGAGCAAAGAGGCCTTGTTGTTCTACAGTATCCCATTGCCTGGTCATAAGCATGATAGACTTTCTACAGGGTGCTACTGCTAGAGCTTTCTTCAGTTCTCAGCACTACTCGCACCACAGAGTGCACTGCACACTTGTAATGTCCTCCATTAAATCCCACACACATTCTGAAATATCAAAGTGTTGTAAGAGCAGCAGCATCTGGGTCCTGCCACCTGGATGCCACTGTTGGAGGGAGGGCAGGTCACCTAAGTGCTCACAGGGGTAGGATGAAGGGAAGAATAGGCTATTGCCAAAAGTAGATCAAGTTGATTGAGAGAGAAAACAGGGAATAGTCTGGAGGGTGAGGGAAGGAGAGAGAAAAGTTTCTTCAGATGCACTTGTTTTCAGATGCTCAGACTTGTTTGAGGATTATCCCTCACTATTATAATGTAATCTTAAAATGACACTTTTGATGATGCAGAAAATAGCAAAAAATAAAACCAAACCCCAAACGGTACAATTTGCAGTTTTCTCAAATCCATAACTTAGCAGTGTTCTGGCTCACGAGACTCCATTGGATGAAATGCAGTTGGAACTGATAAAGAATTGTTGGGAGTGGGAAGGGTATTATGACTTTTTGTGAGTATGTTCTTGTGCGCAATTAATTAGCTATGAGTTGATGGGAAGTTTTATAGGCTTGTTAAAATTGCTAAATCTATCAACTTTTAAAAATGCAGCTTTCTTTTAGTAAAGGAGTTTCTCTTGCACATGATGGGCTTTGCAGCGACTACACTTGCAGATACTAATTCGGTTCTCAAGGCAGGTCTGCACTTAGTCCTGGTCTACACTGCCGAGTTAGGTCAACGTAAGCTGCCTTGCATCGACCTAACTCTGTAAGAATCTACACTAAAATGTTGCTCCTGATGATGTAACTCGTCCGGTATGCCAACTTAAAAACTCCACCTCCGTGAGAGGCGTAGCACTTAGGTTGACATAGTTAGGTCGATGCAGTGTCACTGCCTTGCTTACATGGGCTGTTGCTGGCTTTCAGAAGCCATCCCACAATGCCCCACGCTGACTGTACAATCGGTGCAAGCGCTCCTGGTGAGGTTGTGCGCCGTCGACACAAGGAGCATAATATATGTGGCTATGCAAAAGTGATTTAATTACTGCGGTGGTTGTACGTCAATGTAACTTAAGTCAACATCATTTTTGTAGTATATACATGCCCTTCAAGTGCTGCAGCTGCGCTGTTGTAGAGCTTCAGTGAAGATGTTACTAGCTGACGTGAGAGTTTCTACCATTGGTGTAGTTAATGCACCTCTGCAAGAGGCGGTAGCTATATTGATGGGAGAAGCCATCCTGTCAAGATAGCACTATCTACGGCAGGGGTTAAGTCGGTATAACTGCGTCACTCAAGGGTATGGATTTTTCATACCCCGAGTGACTTAGTTATACTGGTGTAAGTCTATAGTATAGACCTGGCCTCAGTAAAACTTTTTACTGCCCTGTTTCACCTTCTGCTCCTTGGTATAGCAGCTGATTAAATCAGGGATATGAATTTTGCACTTCTTGAATGCCTCTAGCATAGTCTTTTTGGTGCTCTGGTGCAGCTTGAATTGCTGGGAATCCTGACACATCTCTCTAACAGAATAACAACTGGCAAAGATGTGATAAACCTTGCCTAGTGTTCTCCTCAGTTTACCAGCTGTGGCTTTCAACAAGGATGCTCACAGGAGAAAATGTAAATACTTTCATTCCATTTCCCCCCTCCAATTCCTGATCTCCGCTGAAAGGTTTAAAATTGAATAGAACTTTAAACAGCTGTATTTCAGAATTTCCCCCAGCTTATGCTCTGTCTCCTATGTTGGATCTTGATGCTGAAAAGATGCTACATTTTGTTTTATACATAATTTTCTATCCAATATTACAGCAGTAGACCTTTCCGATGCTAGCAGGAAATTCATGAACAAAATTAATTGATTAATCAGTAATTTCTGGTAAAATGTTAAATTTGCACCCTGCTGTGAACCTTTAGCTGGCTAACGTGCATTTGAAAGAAAAACAAATACAATTTAAAGCCTGATCCTGTAACATGTGGTATGCAGCTTGACTGCTGTGACCTGGCAAGGCCCCAGTCATGTCAGTGGGGCTCTGTGCAGGGTTCAGTAGTCTTTGTGCGTAGAACATAATACAGGATCATTGCCTTAAGATCTAGTGGTTGTTTCAGACACTACTTCTATAACCCTTGCCTCCTACAGCAATAATAATAGTATAATAAATATTTTTGCCACTCTGACTACTTTTTTTAAGAGAATTAGTACAGCCATCTGACAGCCCCAATTTTTTTTTCCTGGGCTGTCTTGGGGATTTAGTCAAGTGGCACATGGGTAAAGCCTTGCCCTCCCAAAAAACCTTATGATAACTTAATAAACTGGTCCACGTTGTCTAATGACTTCTAAAATATTTCTTCAGTGTTTAGAATGCAGACTGTTGCTAGGAATAGGCACGCTCTCTCTCTCTCTCTCTCTCTCTCTGCAGAAGAGTACAAAGATTCAAACTTGGTTAAATAGAGGGGTAAATTGTAAGTGTCTTAATACTCTTCCATCTTGTTTAGGACTCAGTGGGAAATACGAGAACAGTAGTGAAGCTGCTTTGTTGCTAAGGTGACTAGTAAATGTTGCTGTGGCAATGCTTCTATGGAGCATTTCCATAGCACAAACACGATAAATTATGGGATGCGTGTGTCGTGAATCATAGAATTGTTCAGTGATCAAGTGATTTAAGCATACAGATACATTTACTTCAGAGTAGGTCATGTGATGCAATCATGTTGGTAAATAACCACAATTTTTGAGCAGTACTAAAATCATACAAAAGTATGTAAGAGTAAATAAATTCTGCAAGCTGTGAATGTCTTGATAGACAAACTGGTAGTTATGCTCCTCTAATATTACAGTAGAGAAATACTGTTTGATCCTTAATAGAGAAAAATAAAAACTGGTATGTTAAAGACCAGAGATTTTGGGGAATGTGGGTGTGAGGAGGAGATTATTCCAATTCTGTGCATAGAAGTATAATGCCTTTATTTGCAAGGAGGTTAAAATTCAGATGTTAAGAACTGATCTGCAGCCTCTTTGCTAGGTGTCTGTTCCTTAGCACACAGCATAGGTAATGCTTCAGTTTCTTGTTTGTATGCATGCTGAGTAATGAAAGATCAAAACAGCAAACATTCTGTTGTTGTCATTTGGCCTGGTCAGAATTACCTTGCTATGACTGGCAGTGGTGCAAAAAAGCCTCAGGATTCTGAATATAATGGATTTAGGTGAAGGAAACAAGGATGGAAGACATCCAGAGAGGGAAAATGCCCCCCCCATGACATAGTCAGAACACTGCTTGCTTTATCCTGACAAGTGGCTTGGCTGAATTGTTCTATTTTTGTTGTGATCTTGGTGATGAATGCTAGTTCATGTTCAGATAAAGTGTCCTGTGAAGAGTTGGGATGAGGACTAAAAGGCATCTTACTTAAATGCCTGCAATGAGAAGTCACTGAAGAGGAGAGGAAAAGCTGGTTCTAGTCGCCACTTTATCTATAAAGAAAGAACTGCAGTTTAAAAACTAAGGTATGTGTTTCCTGTTCATATTGTATGGGAGATGTGTTGTTAAAGAGTATTTGTGCTGGCAGGAAAAGGAAGATGGAGAAAATGAAAAGTTTTTAATAATTTCTTCCTCACAAAATGTGACCAGTGCACTGGGGATACTGCTTCAAGTAGAAAACAATACGTGTAGAGTGGTCATTCTTTCCAGTTTTACAGGATAGTAAAAGGTGGCTTTTGTTGCTGAGTTAGTATGACTGGACTGAAGTTAGCAAATGATGTCAGGAACATGTTGCCCTTCCCTGTAGCAGCATTTGCTGTTTTAGAGTGAACTTTCTTATGTGATGTGTTGATATGAAAACTAGCATTTACTATTCCATCAGTCTCTTTCTGCTGCTTATTATTTGAATAGTGATGATTTGAAAACTCCGAAGTGCGTTTGCTGTTTGCTTTCTTAACAGAGTAAAGGGTACAGAGGAGGTGTGAGTGCCTGAGGAAGACCAAACTCTGCGTATGGGCCCAAAGAGGGGAGACTGTCCTTGTGCTAGTGCACTTCTGTTTGATATTCATACCTGGATTTTGGGAGTCCTGTGTCTTTGATCCAGATGGCTTTCCAAACCAGATTCAGGACAGAGTGGAATCTGGTGGTAAAATATGAATAGAGTTGTGTTCTGTGAAACTACTGTAGTTTTTATGAGCAAAAAACAAAAACCAACAACCTCTTGGCATTTGACATAACTAGACCTCATAACGATAATGCTTTGATGCAGAGTACATGCCTGAGAAGACAGTGCCAAACTATGGGCCATCTGACAGCTCAGACTTTCGTTTCTGGTTTGTCCTGTGGATTTGTCATTCACTTAGGCACTTGTAGAAAAGTGTATTTTTGGTAGTCTGCAAATACAGTATAGTCAAGATGCTTTCCAAAATATTTTAATAACTTTACAATTCTGCCTGACTATATCTCTTCCCTCACTTTGCAACATTGGCATAGGCAGATTATAATGTCACACATTTTATATACATTGAGCATCTAATGTTCCTAATCTTTTAAAATGGTTCAGTAAAGGACTGGCCTGCTAGCTTGGCAGCAATAGGCTGTCACACTGCCATCATGGAGGCATCACTGAGTTTCCTACTGCCCGTGTGGTAGAATCAGAGAGAGGACAGGAATGAGTGGAACTACTCCCACCAGCTATTTGCCACACACATTGACTGGCATTGGTAGTTGTTTTGCTCTTCTCTCTAGAAACAATGCACCAGAAAAACTCTGTGAATGGAGGACTAATGATAATGAGACTAAATTGAACATCGCCACTTCTTCATTCTTGGGGCTATCCTTTGCAAGGCATAGTGGGGCATTCTGGGTTTCTAGGTCAGATCCTGCTTGGAAAAAAAAGAATTAGGGAGTTGAATTAATTGGATGTAACTTTGTTTCATTAGTAACTAGGGGGTGCTAAATGGCTGTTCCCTGCAAATCCCATCTGCAGTCTCTGGATGGTCACAATAAGGACTGCTGCTTCTCCAGGTCCTTACAAGGATCTCTAGGAAATAATCAGGGTGTTCCTCCCCTTTCTCATTCCAAAGTGCATTATCAACAGGGAGACCGTTCCATAACAGTGATTTTCAATCTGAAAGACGCTACATAATTTGTGGTATGGGTGAACACCTTAAAAAATGTAACTACACCGCTACCCCGATATAACGCGGCCCGATATAACACGAATTTGGATATAACGCGGTAAAGCAGTGATCTAGGGGTGGGGTGGGGGGCTGCGCACTCTGGTGGATCAAAGCAAGTTCAATATAACGCGGTTTCACCTATAACGCAGTAAGATTTTTTGGCTCCCGAGGGCAGCGTTATATCGAGGTAGAGGTGTACCAGAAATGTGGTGAAATTCCCTCTGACTTTGTCTGTTCAGGGAGTGAAACACAAAATGATAAGAGTGTAGATCACTTTATCAGATTTGATTTTATGTTTTTAGAAACATTTTTGAAGTGATAACTTAAAATGTTGCCGGTCCAACTTCTTTTAAATTTGTGCAGAACAAATCTGATTAATATTGATGTGCTGTTGTTATACAAGGCTGGATATTCTTAGTACATTGTTACCAGATGTGCAGGTGTCTAATATTTACAAGTGCATTTTGATTTTGGACAGTAACTTTTTGGAGAAAGCGTATAATAAACTAAGGTAGCTGCTCCACTCTTCCAATCTTTGTATTTTTAAAAAAAGAAAAAGACGTATCAGTGTTATGTATAAGATGAACAATCTAAAAAATGGGTTCACTTAATACCAAACAGCCACAGAGAGGTATGGTCAGGGCATGAACATTTCATAAGACAAATATAGTGCTTTCTTGAGAGAGTGCTTCCGGCTTTTACCTCTTGTCCTTTTATTGGTTGAGTTTGTAACCTTCTAAATGGAGTTTAAACTTTTATGCAGTGTTTTTTCTGGAGCCTGCAGACAGCTGAAGTGCCCTAACTGCTGCTTAGAGCTTTTCCAAGTTGCAGTAAGTGTAAACTGACCAGAGGCAGCTTCACTATCACTGCTGCTAAAGGAAACCCAAGGGCAGCAGTAAAACTGAAAAACATGAGGTCAATTTAGCTTTGGCAGAACATAGACAAAGGCTAAGGAAGGAAGGACTTGATACCATCCTTGTAGTAGTTAGAGAGCTCTGAGGTAGAGGTTGGGGGAACACACGCTCTCTTCCCCCTTCCTTCCAACAGCCAGACTATTTGGGTGCTTGGCTTTGTCAGGAACCTATTAGCTCGAGGCTACAAAAGATGATGCCACAAGCAGGGTCCAGGTTCCTACCATTCTGGTAGGAAAACCAGCATAAACTCCTCCGGGGGGGGGGGGGGGGGAAACTTTCTCAAGCTCGGTTCACTTACGACACACTATGACGGGGTAGTCAATAGGCAGACCGTGGACCAAATCCAGATCACCAGACTGAACGGACCATGAAATCCTTTTATTTACTACTACTTATTATTATTTATTATCATTATCATTGTTGGGTTTTTTTTATTATTTTCTCTGGAGTCTGGACCTTGACTATACCTTGACCAAAAAATCTGGACCTTGACAAAAAATAATTGACTATCCCTGCACAATGAGATGCTGCTTGTAGAATACCTTTGAAATTTTCATAATAGGATAGTCCTCCTTTGTGTGCTTTAAACATCAGTAAAATAGTAAATAATGAAGACCATGTAAATGTCAGCATTAGACTTCAGAACCAGCACCCATTTAAGCAAATAGTGTGCACTACACATCATTATTTCATTTGGTCTGCAGATTCAGGTAGACATGATTGAGTTGGTTTATAGCTGATTCACATTTTGAAGGTTGTCTTTGTAATCATGAGGGCTAGGAATTAAAGGGCTAAGCGTTCATTTAAAAATAAATTTAAGTTCAGGAGCAGAGGAGGCAGGCACCAAGGAGAAGTACTGGCAAATGGAATAGTGGCACTCCAGCTCAATTTACCCTCTGCCTTTCCCAGTCAGTGGGGCCTGGCTTTGCTTCTTGCCTGGGCATTGCCAAAAGGAGAGTGGGGACCCTTAATCTAGTTCACAGACAGTTGGGTTTCTGGAAAATGTGTCAAGCCCTGTGTAAGAAGGGGCAAGCATGAGTAAGTAGATGGGATGGGTGGGGATGAGTAAATGGGGCCAGGGTGAGTGTAAGGAAGAGGGTAGTGGGTGAGCAGATATGGTTGAAGAGAAGAGATTGATAGGATAAATTAGAAACTAAGTGGACTTTGTGTGTGTACATGAGAGTAGTTTTGAGGAGAGAAATGGGAGAAAGACTGAAAATAGAGGGGCTGAGGAAAAGACGACAATGTATTTGGAAGCAAAAGGGATGTGAAATGTAGGGAGATGGGAGAGAAAGAAAAGCGGAAATGGACTGTAAACAATAAGAAAACAAAAGAGAGTGAGCCAAGAAGGGTAAGACTTATGAGAGACCTAAACTCTAATATATAAAAGTGTGTGTATATAATATAAAAATTCAAAGTTGATTGACACGTTACTTCTGTATAGTGCATAATAAGTAGTACGCACCTATTTTGTTTGTTTAGGCCTGTTTCAAGAAATAATCTCTATTCAAAGAATCCCTGTATAATGCTTAAGTCCCATTGACATTAAGCATGCGCTTAAGCTGATCCTGAATCAGGGTTCTTAAGTTTGGAGGGGCATGGTAGCACAGGCATTTTTCTCCTTGGCTAGTAATCTTACTCAAGTAGTGTCAGGTAAATTTTTCAAGGCTTATATGGTCACTGTAGCTGGAAAGCTTCATGGAATAAGTGAATGCTTGATTTTTTTGAAGGAAGAGATGAAGGAACTTGCTATATGGTGACTGGGAGATTATTACAGGTATACAGGGCTGCATATAACCTTAAAATAAATTCAGGTAGCATTTTATCATTTCACAGCTATTCTTGAAGTGTTTTTCCTATCAGAGTGAGTGCTAGAATGTGCATTCACTTCTGTTTCCCATTTGTATATCCAAGGACACACAGTAGCGGGGTTGAATTCTCGTAATCAGGCTCTGCAGTTTGGCATGATTAGTCTTGCATTGACTTAAAGTATCAGAGCTGCTGAAATTAATTTTATAAAAGCCATTGCAGAAATGAAGTTTGCATTGCTATCTGATTTTTAAGGTTACTCTTTCAAAAGAGTATGTGCTTTTGATATCTAAAGGTGATTCTTTAAAGTCATGGAAAAACCCTGAATTAAAGAGAAAGGTAAGTATACTGTGGCATTTCTATGGCTACTTGTATGGTGAAGTGCCTGGTTGGATACTGGCTAAAAATTGAAGGCCAAAAATTTGCATACGTGCTTGGTTTTCAACTTGACTGCTGGGAAAGTTGCTGTTTTACAGCTGGCTGTAGCAAAATTAGATCTAAAGTAAACTATTTCTTGTTTGGTTCAGAAATCATAAGGATCTATTGTTAGGAGATTGACATTGAAGAGATCAGAAATGAGTTATTTCACAATAGACTTTTTTTGTTTTGTTTTGTGTTTTAATTATTTTTAGGTGATTTTAATAGTGCAGAAAACAACCAAGATCATTTTCTTGAAACCTCAGAGGAAAGAGACCCTCCAACTGAGAAATATTATCTGGAGAGACATCCTCTCTATGAAAATATAGGGGACCAGTCAACAGAAGATATCAGTCAGCATCCATGCCCACGTCTGGATAGAAAGCGTAAACACTCTGGCGAGAGAGTACAGAATGAGAGCAGCCAAAACGAAAACTTTGTGGATGAACTGCAGGATGAAGCTGTGTCAAAGGCAAAAAAGAGGAGGAGCTCCAAAGGTAACTCCATTGCTTTGGTGTCCCTTAAAGAATTTCTTGTGAAAGGAGTATCCTTATGAATTAATGTCTCCATTTATGAACTTGATAGTTACCAGTCTGAGCACTGTCTTTTCACTTAAAATAATATCTTGGTATCTGAGGGTAAAGCACTAGTCATTGGACACGGTAGCCATAGCAATGCAAATGACCCTAGTGCATGTGACCCTTAATGACCAAACCTTTTAAAATGCATAGTGTGGTGGTAAAGCTGAGACTATATGCCCCGCAAGTGAAATGTAGCTTTTGTTTTAAGTTGAGGGGGCTTTTTGATTAATTTTTAGTTATTTTTCCATTAGATGACTGGCCTGAGAGGGAAATGACAAACAATTCCTCTAACCACTTAGAAGAGCCCAATTGTAATGAGGTGACCAACCTGAAGGTGTGCATTGAATTAACAGGGCTCCATCCCAAAAAGCAGCGTCACCTGCAGCATCTTAGGGAACTATGGGAGCAGCAGGTGTCACCAGAGAGATCCCCGTCCGGCAAGTTGGGCCGGCAAAGCAGGAAAGATTTAGCTGAGGCTGTTCACCCAGAGGCCACTGCAAAGGTCAAAGACTGCACAGAAGAAAGGCACACCAGGAAAAGGTCAGAGGTCAAAAGCAATAGAAGTTGGTCTGAAGAGTCCCTCAAAACAAGTGACAATGAACAAGGTATGCAGAGACTACTAGGGAAACATCAGCTGGCATAGCATTAGTAGTGATGCATGCTGCCACCACTGTTAAGGAATTGTCAGCAGTTTTTATAGAAGTCCACATGTATAAGGACTTACAGCTCCACTATAAAAAAAAAAAAAAAAGAAAAAAAAAATCACTAGCTAAAATTTGTCAGATGGGTGTGTATGTGGTTTTTGTTTTGTTTTTTGTTTTTAAATTGTGGTTTAAATGACTTTAAAATTGAAGATTTGTGTCTGCAGATGTTTTGGCATTTCTTCAAGTATCAGAGGGGTAGCCGTGTTAGTCTGAATCTGTAAAAAGCAACAGAGGGTCCTGTGGCACCTTTAAGACTAACAGAAGTATTGGGAGCATAAGCTTTCGTGGGTAAGAACCTCACTTCTTCAGATGCAAGTGAGGTTCTTACCCACGAAAGCTTATGCTCCCAATACTTCTGTTAGTCTTAAAGGTGCCACAGGACCCTCTGTTGCTTTTGGCATTCTTATAATTCATGAATAGTTCTGATTTAGAAAAAAAAACTCAGGTTGTTAGTCCATGTAAGAATACTTACTGCATGTATAGCTAAATGGATTAGTGCCTTTTGGGTATAATTAAAAACAAACAAGAAGTCCAGTATGAGTAGCATGAAGACTTTGATTCTCTATCATGGGAATCTGCTGTTCCATCAGGTTAAGAACTGCTGAGTTTTTCTGCTTTCTCAAAGGCTTAGAGGCAGTCAAGAGGTTACCCCTGATTTTTCCCGTAGTGCAGTCTGCCTGTCTGCTTTCTCTACAGACACGCCTGATGAACTGCCCTGTGGTTGCTCCCCAGTGTTCTTCCATGCGCACGCGCAGAGCTTTCCTCAGTGACTCACTGAGGGCTCTGTTCTTCAGGATATTTTGCCAGGTTCTTTCTCTCTCTCTCTCCTGCTCCTCTAGTTCACTTTCCATCTCAGGCCAGGTCTATGCTGTAAACTTACATCGGTATAACTATGTCGCTCGGTGTGAAAAATCCACACCCCGAGTGATGCAGTTATATCAACCTCACCCCTGTGTAGACAGCGCTATCTTGATGGGGGGGCTTTTCCTGTCGACATAGCTACCGGCCTCTAGGGAGGCGGATTAAGTACTCCGGCAGGAGAAGCTCTTCACTGAAGCGCCTCACTGTATCACTGAAGCATTTTAAGTGTAGACCTGACCTCAGAGGGTTCCCGGGAGGTTGTGTGGAGGGGCTGGGGGGTTGAGTGAATCTAGGGATTCCCCTTGACTAGCAGTATGATTCCTTAACACCCCCACAACTGCTTCAATAGCTGAGCAAGGCCCATCCAGCAGCATCAAAGGCTCCTGTTCCTGTATTCAGCTCCACATGCTGGCAGTCTTCTCCCACAACCGGGGCTTCTCCTAAGCAGGACTGTCTCCCTACTTACTCCAGTCTGGGGCTTGCTCGCTTCTGTTATTTCTGCTCCATCACCGTGGTAGCCAGCAAGTGTTGAGCCAATCGGTGGAAGAGGTGGGCTCCCTGGGACCTCCCCCAGACTGTCACAGTGGCCAGCTCCAGCTGCCCACAGTATTCCAGGGAGGGGCCAAGCACTACCGCTCTTTCCCTGTTTTGCTTCCCCTCCCTCCCACCATTCACCTGCATGCATCATTTCTGTCTTCTCTCTCCCCTTCCCCAGCTCTCAAACCTCAAGTGATTAGTTACCTCAGTCACTTGAGGAGGTATCGCTCCCACAAACCTAAGCAACTTAAAATCTCAGCTGCACTCAGATATCCTCAACATGCTTTGTGCTGTCTTGACTGGCATCCTGCAAACCCAAACCATGTGGCTGTTTCTGCTCTCAGAGACTCCACATCTTCTCAGATAGCTCTTCCTTCTCCCTCCATCCCACTCTCAGAAAGAGAGGATGAGGCTCTTCTTTGTCTCCCTTTCAGGATTTGCAGATCAAAGGCTGTAAGCAGTCTCCTTCTCCCCCCACCCTCCCCAAAGCAAATTTAGTCTGTTTTTTCTGAGGACTCCCCTAGATGTAACTAAGGCCTGGTTTACATGAGGAAATTAGGCCGATATAATTATGTTGCTCAGGGGGTTGGATTTTTCACATCCCTGAGCGACGTAGTTAAACTGGCCTAACCTCCAGTGTAGACAGCGCTATGTCGACGGGAGAATTCTGCCATTGACCCAGCTACTTACTGCCTCTCAGGAGGTGGATTACCTACGCTGATGGGAGAATCCCTCCCATTGTCATTGGTAGAGTCTTCACAGAAGTGCTGCAGCGTTGCTGCAGTGTTTTAAATGTAGACAAGCTCTAATATTTGCCCCAGTTCTTGGAGGATAAAGAGGAGCTTCCCACCTGCTCTGAGCACTCTGAATCGGATGTCCCAGGTTGCTTGTTCACTAACAGACTCGGTTGATTTGATACATTTCACCCTCAAGATAGCCAAACCTGCAACTCAACCAACCCTCAGTCAGGACCCCGTCAAGATGAGGCATAGGGAAAGCCGCTCCACTTGCCCCATACCAGAATCTCTTGAGAATTGCTGAGGCCAGGTGGGAAGTCCAGTCAATAAGGTCTCTAAAATGGTATCCAGTCCAATTGGATAAAGTTACCAAATTGTCCCAAAGACTATAGAACTACAATTCATAGAATATCAGGGTTGGAAGGGACCTCTTGTCCATCCTTCATCTCAGTCAGGATTGTTTGCAGGGGGGAAAGAAAAAGATCTTGATGGTAAATCAATGGGGCAGGTTTTGGTGGACTTGAAGATGGACAGCTGTCTTAGAAGAGTCAAAGCCTCTTCTCTATTACTTTGTGAGCTACCATGGTGTGTCTGGCACTGGCTCAGACAGACCTGTCCATCTTCTGCTCCTTCTTGTGCTCTCAGAAGAAGAGGTCTTGTAGAACTCAAAAGAAGGGAGGCCAGACAGCTGGATTCTGTAATGTTGATGCTAGCTTTCCTTTGCAATGCCTGGTATGATATTGCCAGATCTTCTCTTCTCTTTAACATGTTGGCTCGAAGAAATATGTGGTTTTAGATGCTGATGCTATTTCCAGAGGCATCCTGGCACCCTTTGACAATGTGAAACAAGAATAAGCCCTTAATAGCACCTTAGACCTGATTTAAATTATGCCCGGCCCACCCATTCTCGAGAGACACTTAAGGGCTTTCAAGTCATTTTGCTGCAACTGCTACTTCCATCCCCACTGAACTGTAAATTCTTTGATTTGTTTTTCTCCATTTACCAGGGCTTGGAAATTCTTCCCCATCGTTATCTAGATAGGCCTCTCCATGCACAGAAGTTGCATGAGGAGGAAGTCGGCCTTAGCTCTTCTGATCCAATAGTCCCCCAACTTTCCTCATGGTTCATAGATCTCAAGCAAGTTTATCTTCTATGTCCCTGTGACCCAGTGGCTTCTATGTGTTGCAGTGCTGGGGCAATTGCAATTGGGAAGAAACATTATCAGTTCCAGGCAGTGCCCTTGGACATGTCATCCTCTCTTTGGGGATTTGTAATGGTGATGGCCATCTAGGCAGCTGGACTGAGACAACAGGGGCATCTAGATCTGCCACTACATGCACAACCTACTGGTGACTACTCAGTCATATTAAGTGACAATATGCTTGCCAAATTTGGTCCTGGAACATCTTAGATTAATAGAGAGTGACCAGAAGAGCTCCCTTGTCCGATCTCAAGACTCGTGCATTTGGGAGCCCTGTTCAAAATCAACCTGGGCCTCGTGGTTTTGCCAGAGGAGAAATTTGACCAAATTTTACCCCACATCAAGCAATTCCCCAGTGCCTTCCAGTCAACAGCACACCAGTACTCTCAGCTGGTTGGCACCAGGTGGCCTATGGGGCAATTCCTCCTTCCTGATCAGGCACTGGAGCTTGCAGACTTAGGATATGGACTGTCTATTGACAGTCCCTTCAGGCACGAGTCCCTTTTAATGATGGTGTCCACTCCGTTTTCTCTTCGGGGCGGACCTGTGCCAGAGCTATTAGCAATCTGCATGATGACCAATGCTGGCTTCTCAGGATAGGGAGTGCAGATGGGTCCTCATGTGGCTGAGAGCAAGTGGTCTTCCCAGGAATCCCAGCACAGCGTTAGCCTCCTGGAGTTGCGGGCAGTGAGGAATGAAATAGACCTTGTCCCAAGAGTCCCTCTGGGAATTGCAGCCACTCATATGGAGGATAACCACAGAACCACTATGGTATATCACTGCCACCTAGGCAAGACAAAAAACAAAAGCCAGAATAGAGAGAACAGAAGGATTCTTCTGTATCTGGAATACCAGCATCTGCCCCTCAGTCATATACATCCACAGCAAGTCCAATAGTCTGTCTGGCTCAGCAGTTCTAAGATGGATGCTAAACCGGTGACCATTCAGTCAGATTACACAGAGGTGGTTCCTTCCACAAGCAGACCCATTTGCAACTCAGTCCACCAAAAAGAGAACCAAATTCTGCTCCCAGCATTGGCGCCAACATAGGGTCAATGCCTGGTTATTCCCTTGTCTGGGTGTCTGAGGATAGTCCTGTCCACTCTTTCCCCTCAAATTCAGAGTAGCCAGAAAGATCAGACAAGATGGAGGATTGATCACCCTTTGGTGGCCCTGTATTTCCCAGACTGATGTGCATGTCTGCTGTGGATACTGCCAATCTCTTGTGACCTTATTCACCAAGGCCCTTTAACTCGTACAACTTGTAATAGTTCATGTGCTGATGTATAGATTTAGGATTTCAGTGATTATCAGTAGGAGGTTTGTGAAAAGTTAGAGTAGAACCTAGTCTTTATGTACTAACTATACTTTATTTGATCAGCACCTTATTGTTGCATTCAGCATCACTCAGTGGGAAGACCTTCTGTTCTTTGGGACCACTGCTTTTTCAGCCTCTGTCTCTTTTTCTTTCCCGTCCTCCCTTTCTGTGTTTCTCTCCCTCTTCCCCATCTCTGAGAGTCTTCTCTATTTCTTTATCTGCAGCAACTCTTAATTCCACCATCTTCCCACTGTATCCCCATTCAGTTTTATTCTCACCCCCATTAAAACAACTGGCGATTAAATAGTTAATGATGACACTGAAGGATGTTATTGGGCTTTACACATGTTACACCAATGAGACTATTTAGGGGAAGGAGAGTTTGCACCTCAGTTACTGTTTCAGGCTGTCTGCACATTCAGGAAGACAACACCACATCGGTTATGTGCTGTTCATGTTTGGAAGGTTTTCATAGCCAGGAAACCTAGAAACTTTGAATTTTTTTTTTTTTAAGCATAGATTTTTGCATCCTATGGGCCAATAAGTACATCAGGTGGGCCAGATGTTTGACACACTTCTCCTAGAACATAGCTCATAGACTTTAAGGTCAGAAGGGACCAATATGGTCATCTAGTCTGACTCTTGAGAGTAAATGGTTGACTTTTCTCAAATCCAGAAAGCCCAGTGCAAATTGAGCTTACATGGGTAACTGAAGGAAGACAAATCCCAAAAGAGATTCTGAGCATCCTACTGGCTCTCCTAAGACTCTAGATTGAAGTGCAGGTCTCTGTCCTGGGTGCCACGTGTCCTCTCTATTCTAGTTCCAGCTTGCTTCATCCACATTTCCTTTTCTGAAAGCATCATCACTTCAGAGACCCCTGATTTGAGGCCCTTGGGAATAGGGTGACCAGATGTCCCGATTTTATAGGGACAGTCCCGATATTTGGGGATTTTTCTTACATAGGCTCCTATCACCCCCTCCACCCCGTCCCTATTTTTCACACTTACTATCTGGTCACCCTACTTGGGAACAATGGAGCCTCAGTCATCGGATGACCCCGTAATTATAGGCTTATCAGCCTAACATTGAACCCGGACAGCATAATGGAGGGGCTGATACAAGATTTGTTTTAATAGAGAACTAAACAAGAGCAATGTAATTAATGCTAATCAACATAGGTTTATGCAAAACACATTGTTAGTTTGACAGGATATCTTTTTTTAGATGCGGTTACAAGGTTGGTTAATAAAGGTATTGGTGTTGATGCAATGGACTTAGCCTTCTGTAAGGCGTTCGACTTGATACCGCATGACATTTTGATTAGAAAAATATCCCAGAACAATATAAAATTAACATGGCATACATGGATTAAAAACTGGCTAGCTGATAGGTCTCAAAACGTAACTGTAAATGGGGAATCATCATTAGGGCCCTACCAAATTCACAGTCCATTTTGGTCAGTTTCATGGTCATAGAATTTAACAGTCGTAAATTTCATGATTTCAGCTATTTAAATCTGAAATTTCACAGTGTTGTAATTGTAGGGAGCTTGATCCAAAAAGGAGCTGTGGTGGTGGGGGCTTTGCGGTACTGCTACCCTTACTTCTGCACTGCTGATGACGGTGGCGCTGCTTTCTGAGCTGGAGAGTGGCGTCTGCTGGCCGGCAGCCCAGCTCTGAAGGCAGAGCTGCCACCAGCAGCAGCGCAGAGTAAGGATGGCATGGCATGGTATGGTATTGCCACCCTTACTTCTGTGCTGCTGCCTGTAGAGCTGGGGCTTCAGTCAGCAGCCGCCACTCTCCGGCCGCCCAGCTCTGAAGGCAGCGCAGAAGTAAGGGTGGCAATACCACAACCCCCCTAAAATAACCTTGCGACCCCCCCCCCCCCCCCGCAACTCCCTTTTGGGTTAGGATGCCCAATTTGAGAAACGCTGGTCTC
The DNA here is from genome assembly GCF_028017835.1 of Emys orbicularis. NCBI lineage: Eukaryota > Metazoa > Chordata > Testudines > Emydidae > Emys > Emys orbicularis. The sequence continues at coordinate 214,333,583 of NC_088683.1, forward strand.
CCCCTGTGAAATCTGTATAGTATAGGGTAAAAGCACACAAGACCAGATTTCATGGGGGGAGGCCAGATTTCACTGTCCGTGACGCGTTTTTCGTGGCCATGAATTTGGTAGGGGCCTAATCATCATCCAGTGGGTCTGTTTCCAGTGGGGACCTTCAGGGATTGGTTCTAGGCCCTATGCTATTTAATGTTTTTATCAATGGCTCAGAAGAAAATATAAAATCATCACTGATAATGTTTGTAGATGACCCCAAAATTGGGGAAGGGGTAAATAATGAAGCAGACAGGTGGCTGATTCAGAACAGTCTGGATCACTTGGCAAACTGGGTGCAGGCAAACACCATGTGTTTTTAATATGGATAAATGTATCTAGGAACAAAGAACACAGGCCATACTTACAGGATGGGGGACTCTATCCTGGGAAGCAGTGACTCTGGAAAAAGATTTGGGGGTCATGGGAGATACAGCTGAACATGAGCTCCCAGTGTGATGCCATGGCCAAAAGAGCTAATGCAGTCCTGGAATGCATAAACAGAAATCTTGAGTAGAAGTAGAGAGGTTATTTTACCTTTGTATTTGGCACTGGTGTGACCGCTGCTGGAATACTGTGTCCAGTTCTGGTGTTCACAGTTCGAGAAGGATGCTGATAAATTGGAGAGGGTTCAGAGAAGAGCCACAAGAATGATTAAAGGATTAGAAAACCTGCCTTATAGTGATAGACTCAGAGCTCAATCTATTTAGTTTACTGAAGAGAAAGTTATGGGGTGACTTGATTACAGTCTGCAAGTACCTGCATGGGGAACAAACATTTAATAATGGGCTCTTCAGTCTAGCAGAGAAAGTTATAACACAATCCAATGGCTGGAAGTTGAAGCTAGGCAAATTCAGACTGAAAATAAGGTGTAAATTTTTAACCATGAGAGCAATTAACCATTGGAACAATTTTCCAAGGGTTGTGGTGGCTTCTCCATCATGGACAATTTTAAAATCAAGATTTGATCTTTTTCTAAAAGAGATGCTGTAGGGATTATTTGGGGGAAGTTCTGTGCCCGGTGCTATACAGTTGGTCAGACTAGATGATCACAATGGTCATTCCTGGTCTTAGAACCTGTGGATCTAGGAAGAAGAACTGCAATCTCTCTCACTTCCCCCAGTGACTCAGAAAGTGGTTCAATATAATCTGACTGAAGTTTCCCTTCTTTGTAGCTATCCGGATGGGAAACTTTTGTCCCCTTTCATCAGACAGCTTTGCTTTAATTTTTTTCCAAAGAAGGTGGTTCAGAAGTCAGCCCCAATTCTGTTTCTTAAAAGAAATTCAGATTTCTATTTACAATTATCATGTTCTTTGCCCTCACTTTATCCTAGACCCCCTTGCATCCTAGAAAAACTACACACTTTACATGTGGTCAGGGCTGTGAAATTCTACTTCTGTAGAACTAAACCCTGGAGGAAGCCCAATGCTCTGGGAAATGTAGAAGGGGTATAAAGCATCAAAATATTTTGTATGTAGATAGTTTATTTAATTCATCCTCCAGTTTTACAAGGCATCTAATTAAAGTAGTCTTGAAGATATAGTTGCTCACTCCACTAGGAATCCATCTACTTTGTAGGCAGAAAGTCACAGCAAGCCTATTTCAGAATTATTTGGAAAGCACTAAGAAACTGACCTGCTACTTTCTCCATCCTTTGTCTTTGAGGATAGAGTCCTTTGAGTCTTCCCTCAATGCTCTCCTCCAATGACCCTCTCTGACTGCCAGATGCTTGGACTAGATGATGGGATGGGTCGCTTGATAATTGTTCTGTTCATTCCCTTTGAAGCATCTGGTATTGGCCACTGTCAGAAGGCAGGATACTGGGCTAGGTGGACCACTGGTCTGACCAAGTATGGCCATTCTTAGTTCTTTAACTAGAACACAGAATATCTTCCCCTCCCCATATACCTCTTGCCTGCCACTTAAACTTGGAAAAGGCAGAAAAAACCAGCAGTTCCCAGCCTGAGGAAGAAGGTGAGTTCCCATTCAGATAAGACAATTACAGGTAAGGAAACTAATTTTGTCATTTACACCCACCAAACCAGGAAATTCACAGTTGAGACTTTCTGCTCCTTGTTTTGCCCACTGAGGCTAGAGGTTCCAGTGTGTAGGTTGCGTATCAGTGCACTGATAGGCCTCTGCAGTATCTAGGCATAATAGTAATAGAGAATTTCCTGTAGTAGTTTTATCAGACAATTACAACTACTTTAAATTTAGCAACTTGTGAGTTCACATATTTACATTTTGAATGTAGAACATTTGAAATATTAATGAATTGAAAATGTAATTGGTGAATCTCCTAAACAGGAAAGGAGTTAGTGTTAAGTGTTAACAATGCGTTTTCCTCTCAACACACCATGCAACATGTAATGCCTTTCCTCCCATTTAGGATTGCCTCTATTCATGGTCTCTCCGCCCGTGAAGAGCCTTTCATCCACCAATGCAAACAGCAAAAGGCAGACTCAGCCAAGCTGTACTCCAGCCTCGAGGTTGGCTGCCAAACAGCAGAAAATTAAAGAGAGCCGGAATACAGATGTGCTGTGCACAGATGAAGAGGAGGATTTCCAAGCTACATCCCTGCTGCAGGGATATTCTGAGTGTGAGAAGCCATCAGGGAAACGTCAGTGTAAAACAAAACACTTGGCACTACAGGAGAGGAGAAGGAGGTCATCCCTGACAGGGGATGACACCACAGATATTGAAAATGTTGAAGATAAGGTATCTTTATTTAGACTTAATCATCCACTAACCTCACAGCTTGAGTGGGCTGGCTCTGCTGTACACTCTAACACGTTATTGTGCTATGTAGCAATACAGGACACCCTCGCTGTAACGAACCCATTGGGATCCAAACCGTTTGTTCATTAGAGCTAGGGGTTCGTTATAGTGAAAGAGTCCTGCCTCCGGGGCAGGAGGGTGGCTGACAGCTCCTCCAGCCCTGGGGCTGACAGCTCCTCCAGCTATGCTGTCAGCCCTTGCCACAGCGGTGGGGGTCAAGGTGGGATCTAGGCATCGGGGTCGTTATAGACAAAGGGTCATTATTATGAAGGATGTTCTAGCGAAGGTGGACTGTAATTTTATTCAAACCCCTCCCCCTTTTTACTATTTGCATATTTTGAATTTGTTCTCTTAGTCTATCTGAGATAAAGCCTAGTGCGGACATAAAGACTGAGGAGTTGTAAACTTAGTAACAGTAGTAGATTTTTGTAATGAGAACAGAAATGTAATTCTTAAGTGGCAAAATATATTCCCATCAGTGTATTGTTAAAAAGGGGGGGGAAAAATCCAATAATGATTTTGACAGGTCACAGTAACAAGAAGATTCAGAAAGCGACCAGAGCCTACTTCAGACTGTGACTCTTCACCAGCCAAATCATATGAGCAGAAGCTGTATGATCGCCTGCAGCAGACTTCCTCATTATTACCTGTCTCTCAGCCCTCGCAGTTGCAGATTGCAAGCACCCCTCAGGAGACCACCCCAAGTCGTCCCATGCCGCCTGAAGCACGAAGACTTATTGTCAATAAGAATGCTGGCGAAACTCTTCTGCAAAGGGCAGCTCGTCTGGGATATGAGGCAAGAATCCCTTTAAATATTCTGAATTGAGATGCGGGAGCTGTTTGCTTTCTTTAATTTAAAAAAAAAAAAAAGTCTTATTTGTACACAGGATTAAAGTCACTTTGTAATTCTAGTTTATGTAATCCTGGTGCACTGATGAGGTAGCTACAAATAGATTTGTAGTTTATGCATTTCTTGTCTTTTGGGGGGGGGGTTATTTTTTTTTTTTATTTTTCATTAAAGCATCATTTAATTTGAATGTTTACAGTGATGGTGAGGAGCAAAAACTTGATAACTCTCTTGGTTTATAGTGTGTTCAATACCGGCCTAAATCTTTGGTGCTGTGCACCCTGAACTCTGGTTATAGCTGTTGGGAGTGGAGAGCGTGCAGTGTCTTGAGAACTGGACTCCTACCTAGGAAGGTTTTATAAGGGGTTGAAACCCCACCACTATATTGTCTGACACTGTATAAAATCACAAATTAACGTTCCGTGTGGTGTACAGAGAGCTTTAATGAGCTCTGGTTTTGCTTTCCTTTTATATTAAGGACATGTAATTTACAAAAGAAAATGGACAGTTTTGATATTTGAGCCTGAACGTAATGTTTGGTGTGTCCACTTGCGTGTTTGGATATATTGCAGAAAGTGTTCTAAATATTTTTAGAGTTTGACGCTTCTCAGCATTAATACTGCTCTAAACAAACAGACCTGGCTTCTACAAAAATCAGTAGTTGCTGAATCCACCAGCTCTGCTGTCTCAGAAACATGGTTTTATTTATTGGGGGAGGGGATATTTTGTAATATCATATTAGGGTCCCAATCCTACGAAGTATTGCTGTGACAAAAGTGGTTCATCGTGAGTGTGATTACTGATTTTGATGGTATTTAGTCAGAGCAGGGATAAGGAGCTATAAAACTTGCCCTAGTTTTGAAAGAGGCAGTTAGGCCTGGGAGCTTGGGTTAGACAGAGGCCTGCTCCAGTTTTGAAGATTGAGTCAGCCTGGAAGTCAGGTTTCGGCAGAGGCCTGTCCAGCTTGAAAGATTTGCTCCAGCCCATAAAGATTTTGTCTTGTTTGGAACCCCAGTTTAGGCAGAAGCCTGTTCCAACTTTGGAAGGCTGAGTTTAGTCTGGAAAATCTTTTGTTAAGCCTAGACCAGTGATTCTCAAACTTTTGTACTGATGACCCCTTTCATGTAGCAAGCCTGCGAGTGCAACCCTCCCCCCTTATAAATTAAAAAAACCTTTTTAAATATATTTAACACCGTTATAAATGCTGGATGGAAAGCGGGGTCTGGGGTGGGGGCTGATAGTTCAGAACCCCCCATGTAATAACCTCGTGACCCTCTGAGGGGTCCCAACCCCCAGTTTGAGAACCCCTGGCCTAGACAAACACATATTCTAGTTCTGGGTTTTCTCACTTTAGCTAGGAGTTATATTATTATGCAGTTGCTGTGGGAATCTTTATAATTTGCATTATTTCTGTTCCCATGGGACCTGAAATTTAAACGTAGGGTTTCTTTTTAGTGCTCCAGAGTCTTTCTCCCTCTTGCTTCTTCACAGTAGCTGAGTATCTGACCCACAGTTTCCATGTCAGACTGCTGTGTGATGCTCATGTGCACTCAGAGTAGTCTCATTGATGCCAATGGGACTACACACAGTGCATAAGGTTAAGCACATGCATAAGTCTGGGTAGAATCAGGGCCTAAAACTCTCTCACATAGTAAGGTAAACAAGCTCTGGGCAGCGCTTATCTCAAGTGGCTCTTGGAAGCAGCGGCATCTCTTTCCACTCCCCTCCCCCCCCCTCCCCCCCGGCTGCTACTCAGAGGTGAGGCCGGACGGCTCTGCTGTGCGCTGCCCCATCCGCAGGCACTGTCCCTGCAGCTCCCATTGGCCACAGTTCCTGGCCAATGGGAGCTGCGGGGGCGGCGCTTGGGGCAGGGGTAGTGTGCGGAGCAGAGCCCCCTAGCTGCCCCTACGCGTAGCAGCCAGAGGGGGGACGTGCTGCTGCTTCTGGAAGCCGCGTGGAGCGCCGGAGGGGGGCAAGCCCTAGGCCCCGCTCCCCAGCTGGAGCTCGAGGACCAGATTAAAACGGCTGGCGGGCAGGATCTGGCCTGCAGGCCGTAGTTTGCCCACCCCTGATCTAGAGAGCATATATCCAAGTATACTGAGAGAGCTCGGTGTAGCATTCTGTGAGTCACCAGCAAATAACTCCAAATATAAATTTAAAAGACACTTCATCTGTCTCTCTAGGCAGGACTAGCTCTGTGATTTGCAGAGCTCTGTGCAAAGCAAGACAATGAGGCCCTTTTCAGCTTCCTCTCCACCTAGGACCAGGTCCTTCTATTGTAGTCCTTGCTCTGGGGCTGCATTTGCTGAAATAAATTATATGTGCATGTAGGGAGCCTTCAGTAGATATGTAGTTGAATGATGCATAGCATAGGTCTAAGAACCCCATTATGCTTATGTTGCTTCTAACTGTAATTTGCTCTTTGTATCTAGTGAAACAGTAGGAGAGAATCACTGGAAAATGGGAGTTTAGCTTCATCCAGAGAAATTACTGGAACTCTCTATTCAGTGCCCTTGTAGATAGAGGCTCTCAATTGTCGTTACTCATTCCCTTGCCAGTTCTGCACACCCACATGACATTGAAAGTGGGGAGGACTCCTTGGGGTTATAATGGTATGTCTACAGTGCGATGATGAACCCGTGGCACTGGATCTCAGAGCCTGGGTCAGCTGACTCGGGCTTGGCTTGCAGGGCTAAAAATAGCAGTGCAGTCGTTTGAACTCAGGCTGGAGCCCAGGCACTGAGACCCTCTTCCCCTCGTAGGGTCTCTGAGTCCAGGCTTCAGCCCAAACCCAAATGTCCAATTTTATAGCCCCACAGCCTGAGCTTCGCAAGCCCAATTCACCTGACCCAGGCCAGCCGTGGCCATGCAGTAGGTTTTTTTACTGAAGTGTAGACAAATCCAAATAATTCTGAAGAGGGTACAACACTGATGTCATGTTTTAAATGAAGGCAATGTATTTGACACTGCTTACAAGTCTTTGATAAAACTATTCTCTCCCTCTGCTTTCTTACCAGGTAAAAATGTGCTTTTGTCTCCCCTCTCCCCCAAAATCTTGCCATTCTGAATGATGATTTATAATCCTGCCATCAAACCCTGTTGTAGGTGGCTAGCATAAAGAACATGCCTGGAATTTCAGAAAGTTGAGTGGTTTGTTTGGCAGTAAAGGGGTCTCTTTCTGCAATAGGGCAGAGTAGCACTGGAAGCTATAGAATCTCTACAAGCCCCCTACCCAGGCTGTCCATTTACTTGTCTTTAAATGAAGCCTTACTTTACCTCCTTGACCATGTTAGAACGTTTTAAATTCTAATTCTTGTGTAGTACAGTGTAGATGACTAGGACAGCGTCACTTTCCCTAGACTGGAGCATTTGTTTGTGTATATCCCTGTTTCACCTTTTACACACACACACACACACACACTCACAAAGTATTTAGTGATCAATCTGGCTTGCATCTATGCAGATGTGTAGCCTGGCTGCAGCCAATAGGGCTACGTAAGCAAGTAAGATGGAGTAGGCTTTGGCCCTGTATGTCTTTAGGGCCTGATCCAAAGCACATTGATGGGAGTCTTTCCATTGACTTCAAGGCGGTTTGGATCAGGCCCTTAGTTAACTAGGATATTAGTATTACAAGTACATTCTGTACGGGTCCATCAAATAAATATTTATTTAAATTACTTAAGTACAATTTTAAGCACACACTTTTTTTTTTTTTTTTCCGCCTATAGGGAGCATAAAGCCACACATTAAAGGCTTGCATACCGAATTGATTTGAGCTCAAATGCTACTTTTCATTCTGCTTGGTGCTTTTAGTTAGTGTTTGTACCTGAAAGTTTTCAACAGTCTTCACCCGAAGTCAATTCAGGATTACATCATGCCAGGAAAGGCAGTGGCATTAGGGAGACACCTGGTAGCTGATGAGGGGAGGGCAATAAATGCAGGAGGAGCCTGGGAGGAGAAGACTGAAATTCCCCTCAGGGACTCTACCCATTGTTTCAGTGGAGACCAGAGGATGGGGTTTGCCTCATTATGGATCATGCAGGAGGTTTGGCCTGCATAATCCATGGATCCCCATGATGCCCTGCAGGATAGGACCATCTTCCCAGAGCCTTGTGCTTCTGTGCCACCTCCCAGCCACATGTTGCTCTCCCCTAGTCCCCTTTCCACAAGGCTGCATGGAAGCTGTGCTGGCCGCTTCTCCTGGGTTTCCTTCCGTTAGGTCGGGAGGAGGCTACCTCCATGGTGCAGAGTGGCTCAGCAGAAAAGGGAATACAGACTTTAGCTGTTTTATCTTATCCAGTGGTTTCCACACTGGATTGGGTGGAGGATAATCCATATAGCCGTCTGTGGGTCCAGGGTGAGAGAGCATGGTGCACAGAGAAAGCTGACCTGCATTTTCATGTGGAAAGGGAGAGATTCCCATTCAGATCTGGGAGGGAGGAGGGGGGAGAGAGAGCTGCCCTCGTTATTTTAAATATGTTAAAGCTTTTTAAATGTGTGGTGTTTTCCTTACCATGACTGTTTACTATTTAGCTAAAGAAACTGCAGGTAGTGACCACAGCTATGGTGTAGCTTTTGCTGGTGGCAAGCTAGTTGGTTCTTTGGATTTATTAAGCATGTGATGTTCAGATCACTGCTTTAAATGGCCCACGTGAATATATCTAAATTGACCCATGCGAGCTTCACAACCTTTCTCTAAGGTTAAAGAGGGGGAGGCTTATGAATCCAAAATGTTTGTGCTGCCACATGTTCATACATTCAGCAGTGATGGTTAAATTTTCTACGAATTGAGTAAATCATGTTAAAAAAATGTTAATGAGGCATATAATTAATTAACAATGTAGAGTTTTATGGTCTTCATGCTTACATTTTGTGGTTAATAACCTTCTTCTTGTTGCCTCTTAAGATGAACTTGTCCAACAAAATTAGCTTTTGGTCCAGTAAACGTTTTGTCCTAGGAAGTCTTTCCTTTTTACAAAAATAAAAATAAAATTAATAAAAACTAAATTTGGAGGCTTAAAAATTGTTTTAAAGAGTAACTTCATTTTAAAACTACAGCTCAATATTATAGGAACTGCTGTTAGCTAAAAGGCAGCTAGCTTGCAACCAGTAAGGGCTTCATACTGAGTCCAGTAAGTGGGCTACATGCTGCCCATCTTTTAAAGAGGATTGTGCCATATTCCACCTTCAAATAAGCACATGCAAATCTGAGCGCATAATTTGGCCTATTGTGTTTAACTATATACAGTTGAGCGGTATTATATTTGAAACCAACATTATTAAATCTTTTCCTGTTACAGTGAAAAATTACTACCAAAGAAAACGATTTGTTGCAGCATTTATCAGTCCCTTTTATGATGTCCCTTAAAATGTGTCTCTGCACGCACACGTGAATTTCTACCAAAGTAAAAATCCGTTGGTCTGAAAATTTTCAATCAACATTTTTTATGTTTAAAGCAAATTCGGGTTCCAGAATTAATTATACAGACCCTTTCAGGTAGACATGGGGGAATTCAGGTAAAACCATAGTTCTTTGATTTTGGCCTTCAGAATTATTAATAGGAACAATAAAGCTTTTGGTTGGTGAGACACCAGACTGCTGGGATCGAGGTAAATTGATCGGTGCACCAGCAGTAAGTGGCTGATGCACTTGATCCCAATGTCATGTGACTGGGTTTCTTTCCTTGGCTGGGATAGACAGCTCATTAGCTTGCTGCTATCCACTTTAGTCTGGTTAGTGAGGGCCTGCTAAAAGAACAGCTTCATGCTGTATCCTAGATACCAATTCTCAGGTCAGGTATACCAAGAGCACAGATTATTGTAGGCTTTCCGGTAGATTTTGAAACTGAAAGAATATATGCATTGCACCCAGCATTTTATTACTTTCTGTCTGAGAAAGGAAACAACCCCACATTGCTTTCAAATAAACGTGCAGATAGTTCACTGCTTGACCTTTAAAGGTAAAGAATGCAAAATTAATGGATTGCAGCTAATCTTAGAGCACATGACCTATTTTATGTATTGTATCATTTGTTTGCCTCCCACACAAATAAATGAAACTTGCACCAATCCCAAATTTTTGGTTGAGTGATGGAACAGTCATTGTTTCAAGGTTGCATGAGAGCACAGAGCTGAGGATGGCCTAGGCCTTCAACCATGGTACATTTGACTGCAAGATGAATTGTGTTAAATCCACATGGCTTCCCACAGTGATAGGTTATTTATTGGAAACGAGCATCTGGCTCTAGTTCTGAATGAAGAAAATCACTGTGGGTGAAATTCTGGCTCCATTGACTTCATTGGGGCTAGGATTTTCTTATGATTAGTTTTCTAATGGAAACCATTGTCCTTCATGTCTTTAAAAACTTTTTTTATCAAGCTAACATTGAATGCATTACTGCTGTGCTTGGAACATTTTCGTATTAATATTTTAATACACGGGGGTAAGATTAATAACCTTTCTAACAGTTTACACCAAGCAAATTCTGAGGAAACAGAGGCCATAATTTAGTGTGAAATGGGTACATCCTTTCTCTGTGTTTTCTACCATTATTTAATGCAGAAAATCCCACTGGTGTGCATAGAGATCTTAGTGCTGCGCAATACAATGCTGCCTTGCTTGTGAAAAAATAGCGGTCTTTGACTTTCAAAATGATACTTCTATGGGGATGAGAGCCACATGATTCTTTCCCCCACACCCCCCTCATTCAAAGAGAGAGAACCCAAACATGTTAAAGGTATGCACATCTCAACAGCAACAAATAACATGACCTATCCTTCTCTCCCCCCCCCCCCCCACCTTCTCTATTTTCAGGAAGTGGTTCTGTATTGTTTGGAAAACAAGGTCTGTGATGTAAATCATCGTGACAATGCAGGTTATTGTGCCCTCCATGAGGCCTGCGCCAGAGGCTGGCTGAGCATTGTGCGACATCTCCTAGAGTATGGGGCTGATGTTAACTGCAGCGCTCAGGATGGAACCAGGTTAGCAATGTTATAGTTACTAAAATAAAATAACTAGTGCTTTGTGGCATATTAACGAAATAACACATGGTGGGATTAATGTCACGTACATGGTATTAGCTGTTTTGAAAGAATGATTAAAGGAAATTCATTTCTCCAAAAGTTGGTGTCCTTTCTAGATCTCTCACTCTTTGGTCTTGTAAGTTCTGGCATTAGCTAAAGTTTATACACAAGAAAATTTAGAACTCCTCTGAAATAGTTACGCCATGTTTCTTTAGAGTAGCAGCCATGTTAGTCTGTATCCGCAAAAAGAACAGGAGTACTGGTGGCACCTTGGAGACTAACAAATTTATTTGAGCATAAGCTTTCGTGGGCTACATCCGAAGAAGTGGGCTGTAGCCCACGAAAGCTTATGCTCAAATAAATTTGTTAATCTCCAAGGTGCCACAAGTACTCCTGTTCATGTTTCTTTAGCACATCTAGCCTCTAACTGCCAGTTCATTTTTGTTTTTTTCTATTGTCCAAAACTGACGTGAGAGAATCTTCACGCTCATGTCACTTTCTTTTGCACTGTGGGAAACACATTTTTGTATTGTGGCTTGTTTGATTTACTGCTTGTTTTACCTGTGAATTTTAATAGTGTTTGATATACTGGTATTTTTTCTAGGAAATAGTATACTTGCTTTTCTGGAGCTTTATGAAGTTTCTTATTGAACAGTCAGAGGAAACGATACCTGAAGGCTATGATCCTCTTTATACGTTCCACATCCTTTATTTTTGCTAAAGTTGTGTTTTTCCTCCATTAAAATTTGTGCCCAAGAGAGCCCCTCTTGTGTTAGCTATATTTGTGTTTGTTGATACTCTGATTTGATTTATTTTTAATTTAAAACAAATTCCTTTTAATTTAGCAAACACGACTCTTTTTAAAGTAGGTCTGTTCCTTTGGTGTTTTGAGTTGATGGTTCCTCTGCTGGCATATCTTGCCTTCCTCAGAATCCCCGTATGCATTTAGTTCCTGTTTTGAGTAGATGTTGAGCCTCTTTCTGTAATGTGGGGGTTGAGGAAGTTGCCATGCATGATTTCTCAAGCTTTGAATGTGTATCTCTTTGTGCTAAGAAAGTTCTTTATCGAATTTAATCGTAAATGGTTCATCCTCTACCGTTTCGGAGGAACTGATCTGGTGACAACTTTTCTTAAATGTATTAAGGAGCATGATTTCTTGGGGGCAGGTTATTTTATATTCTTCTACTTTTAAAAATCTAGGGGGTAAGGTGCTCCTGCAGTTAGTTAACTTGAATGTTTTATCAGATCCCACCTTCTCGCCAGGACATAAAATTAGCATAACTGTGAATCTGTCTCTTTTGTTTTTAAAGTTTTTGCATATCAACTTGAAATAGTTGGAGGGAGGATTCAGAAAAACAAAGCTCCAATAGTCCTGCTAGAGATGGTCCATTAGAAGTCCATGATGGTCTGTCATTACCAGCCCATCAGTTTGGAAAGATGTTTCTGGAGAAACATTGAATCTAGGGCTGAATAGTAAAAATTCCTTTCCCATGACCCACCTCTTAAAAAATACAAAGGAGAGAGAAAGGGGGAGATCTTAAACATCCAAACAAAAAACCCTCCACCAAACTGTTTTCTACTATCTCTGGGACTCCCTAAATCAGTCATGCATAAGTAAGGTTGCGATAAAAAAGAATCCTAAATGGTTTCTAGCTCACTTGCCAGAATAATCCGTATAGAAAAATGTCTTAAGAAAGTTTCCAAACAGTTGTTAGTATGTATAAGTTCAAATTCACAAATGGAGATTATTACAGTTATGCCAGGGAAGAAATATTAGTACATATGCACTCAGGAGCTAATCATATTTCTTTGCCGTGTTTTGGAAAAAAATGTGTCTTAAAATACAATCTATCATCATCTTGTCTGTTTAACAGCTCACTCATAGGTGTTGCCCTCAGAAATCATCTTGTGGTTCCCTTTGCTTCCTGGTGGCAGCTTCTCTTAGCTTTTTCAAAGGCTTCTGAATAGGATAGTGTATTCCAAATCAGATCTGCTTAGGTTTGTTTCTTAGAGTTCAGCAGGATACAGAGCACAAGCTTCTGTGACGGATTCCTTGAGGAGGATCATCTCCTCCTCCTTTTTGGCTTGTATAGCCAAGTGTATATCTGAGTATAAGATAGTGCTGGTCATAAGAAAAATACCATTTCTCCTTTGGAGCCTTAACTGTATTTTTCCCTGTAAGCTTGTATGTGCCGCCGCCTCCTCCCCCCCCCCCCCCAAAAAAAAAAAAAAGGTTCTCAGCCACCTTGTGTTTTTCATCTCTTCTGCTACTGAGTATGTTCTCCACTTATCAGACCAGGAACAATAGTCAAATACAAAATGTTGACTGCCTTATTTTTTTTACTGAACGAAATATGCATCATTGCCCTCTGATGGGGAACGCTGATGTTGCCAACCAATGATTCTCAGAGTTCCATCAGATTGTTGAAGTGAGTTCGTTAAGGCCAACCCACAGTGCATTATCCAACAGATACGTGCATTATCTGTTTCTCTGGTCTGCCTGTCTTGGCTTTCAAATTGATCCCAGTTAACCAAATGTAGGATCTGAATTAGTTATTGCCTTCTACCTTTGGTCAGCTCTGTTGGTTGGCTCTGTCAATGAAAAGATGTGACAGCTGAGGTTATTGCTGGAGTCTGAACGATATGACATTGTCTTTGTGACTTCCTGAAATCTGAGGGTTTTATGAAATCACTGTAAGTCTGCTATGGACAATTGTCATGCATATAATTTTCCTCATGTTCAGTGCCTGGGTACTATACTGATATGTACTTTAAAAATAACTTAGGTTTGATAAGTCACTGGATGGTCTCTTCTTGTCTCTGGCATTTTTAGAGATACATATTTAAAATAGAAAATAAGGCAAAGTACATGAATGGAAGAAAGTTTCCTGAGTAATACTTGGGTGTTATTGTTTATTACTTACCCAGATATTTTTGAAGGGTCCAAATCCTTTGAAATATTGCTGAACTAAAAAAATCTGAGTAACAGAAGAAATTAGATGGTGCAACTGCGTTTTGGTGTCATGAGTAGGGCACAGTCGTGTTACCCATACTCCCACTGAGTAGTAATTTTAAATCAGTGATACTGCTTGTGGATTAAAGTTAGGGTTACCATATTTCAACAATCAAAAAAAGAGGACAGTGGGAGCCCCGCCCTAGCCCCTCCCACTTCCCGCCCTCTGACTGCCCCCCTCAGAAACCCCAACCCCCCCCACTCCTTGTCCCCTGACTGCCCCCTCCTGAGACCTCCCCATCCTAACTGCCCAAAACCTTATCCACACCCCCGCCCCCTGACAGACCCCCGGGACTCCCACACCCCATCCAACCACTCCCTGCCCCCTCCCCAGAACTCCCGACCCATCTAAACCCCCCTGCTCCCTGACTGCTCCGATCCCTCTCCCCACCTCTGCCCCCTGACAGCCCCCCCCAGAACTCCCAACCCCCCTGCTCCTTGTCCCCTGACTGCCCCCTCCTGAGACCCCCCCCATCCTAACTGCCCCCCTAGGACCCTACCCCCTACCTGTCCCCTGACTCCCCCAAACCTTATCCACAGCCCCCCCCCAAGAACTCCTGACCCATCCAACCCTCCCCCTGCTCCCTGTCTCTTGACTGCCCCCTCCAGAACCCCCCTGCCCCTTCTCCGACCCCCTGGCCCCCTTACCGTGCTGCTCAGAACAGCGGGTGGAGCCCGACACGCTGCCGCACTCTCCCACGGAGCGCGTAGCCCGGTTCCCGCCCTCGCAGAGTGCTGCTGAGCGGCGCGCTGGGCAGCAGGGGAGGGGGAGCAGTGGGAGGAGCTCCAGACTGCTGGAGGCCCGATGCGAATGGCTGGCGATCTGCGAATGCAGGGAGGTGGAGGGGGGGAGAGAGGAGGGGAGTGATCTGAAGCTGCAGGGGAGAGGAGGAGGGAAGCGGAGGAGGGGCTTTGGCTGCCGGAGCCCCATGCGAGTGGCTCGATCCGGCTGGCTGCCCTGTCAGCCGTGCCGCGCTCTGCATGGGGGGGAGAAATCCGGACATTTACAAATTCCCCCCGGACGCTATTTTTAAACTCAAAAAGCCGGACATGTCCGGGAGAATCTGGACGAATGGTAACCCTAATTAAAGTATCATTCAGTGAGAACAAAGGTGGCAGAATAGCCTGTACTGAATACAGTGATTTTGGATGTTAAATGTGGTTTTAGAAATCCAGTGCTACGTGAATATTCACTAGAATACTTAGTCATTGCTGTAGTGTGTCAGCCTTTGCGAATACATGTCTATTTTGTTGCTAAACTATTGGCTAATCAAAGATTATTGTAGAAAAGGTTGAGATCTTTAAGTTATGTCTCAAATATATTATTAACTGTATTCCCCTTAAATAATAGTAGTAGATAGACTATGCGTAAGGGGTTCTGATAAACATTTTCTTTCCCAGATAGGAATATATTTGCTCAACAACGGGTGTAAGACAACCATCTGATATTTGCAAGTACCATTATTGGCATGTTGGGCCTTATCTCATCCTTCTTATTTGTAAGAACCCTATGTACACTTTTTTCCATTTTTTCATGATGAGCAGACATTCTTCAGCTGAGATGCAGGCTGTTTTAAACCTAAAAGTTTTAGGCTGGGGATGTTGAAGTCTGATGCACATTGCATCCATACATTTCTATTACCAGGCTCTCTCTCTTGTCACAAATTCTGTGGTCAGTTCTCTAGGACATTAGACTCACTCTTCACAGCCAGTTTTTTGTTGTTTTAGCAGCTGAATTTAGTCAGTCCTCTTCCTAAGAGGACCATGCCAAAACTGGTGTCTTCCTATGCTTTTTCCTGTGTTAATCTTGACAAGATGATCTCCTGTAACAGCTAATTTTACTAGAGGAACTTCAACTGGAGTAGCCACCCTCCAAGCGGGTTGCACCTCATATGCTCTATAGGACAGCCCTTTATATAAAGGTTTGTATTTAAATAAAAATCTGGCGCACACACACTACAGTGCCTAATAAAATAACAAACTACTAAATTACAGGGCTATCATTGCAGCCAGGGAATTCTGATGGTGTCATAAAGACTGAGCACAAAATTTGAATGGCTTGCATATTGCCAGAACCCAGTGATGGAATTATAAACCCCTGCTTGCAAATTTCCCTTTAAGAAGAGGTGATACATGGTAGAGAATTTGAATCCAGGCTTTGTGTAGGATGCTACTGCTTTAGCAGCCCACCCCTGTTCCCAAGGAGGGGCCTTCTGTATTTGTAAGGGGTTGTCTACACACAGGTTGTACCACTTTAATTGTACCTGTAGGTATAGGTAGCAATTCTTTTTGAAATTCCTATAAAAAATACTTTTTGAGGGTGGTAGTGAATAAAGCCCTGTATGGGAATTCCAAGGGAACTTTTTTAAAATAACTATTATTTCATGCAGTCTGGTGTATCTTTATGGACCTGAGGTAAAAGTTGTCATCCCTGGCAGAAGGCCTTTAGCAGCTTACAGAGAGGGCAATAAACTCCACTAGAAACAGGAAATCTCCTTATCTCCCCTTCATCAGTATAAATATTAGTACCTGCTTGTGCCTTTACACTGTTTTGGTAGGGGCTTCATTTGCTAACCCCGTACGCTGACAGTGCTACGACTGTCCATATTTTATTCTCCCATCTTTCCTCCTCTTAATTTTCCTTTTTCTACCCTATCTCTGGGTATATTTTCCTCTTGTTCTGAGTGTTGTTCTTTCCTTTTCTCATTTCCTCCTCCTGTCTCTCTTGCTCTCTCTTCCTTTCCCTGTGTTGTGCCCTCCCCTTCTTCATGGTCTTTTATCTCCCATTGTTTTCTCAAGCCACCTTAACTTGTCACTCCTGCTCCTTTTTTAAAAAAGCAGCGTCCTCACCTCCCTCACTCGGGCACACTCTCTCACCCAACTGCAGACAGCTGAGGGAGACAAAAAAGAGGTGCTTCTCGGTGGCAGGGAGGGAGGGTTAGGAAGCTCAAACAGTTCTGCTTGCCACTGGGGTGTGTGTGCGTAAAAAAGATAGGGCTCTGAGGCCCTGAAGAGCAGCTGCTTCCTGTGCAGGCTTCCTGCACCACTAAAGTAGGGGAAACAGTTCCTGCAGGTCACTTGCTGGTGTGGGGGAAGTTAGACAGCTGCTCTGCACAGCAAGCTGCAGTCATCACAGGCCGGTAACTAAGGAGGAGATAGAGGAGCAGGGCTGGCCCTCTGCGCCCATCTCTAGTTGCCTGAGCCAAGCCTGCCCCAGAGGGGTGACAATGAATGCAGCAGGTGTTCTGATCTCTCCTCTGCTCAGTCAGACCTGCTGTGAAAGACCTCTTCACACTCTGCGTGACCCACGGAGCAGGAGCGGCATGCTCCCATAGAAGATACAGCAGATCTGATACTGCTTCCCCTGCGTAGGCCCTCTCAGGGCCACTACATTGATTTAGTGACACTGGTGCAACTTTTGGACAATGTTCCTTCTGTAGACCGACTTTGAGGGACATCTCAGACAAACCACTTCTTTAAAACGTAGTTAAGATTGTAAATAAATATCACTTCATTAAAATCATTGTTAGAAAATCATAATGATAAAAGACACTGAAGCCAAAGAATTCAAAGTTTAAGGCTCCAATAAATTTCACTAATTTTATACAAATAGAAAATTTGTACTTAATGTCTGCAAACAGCCTAACTCTGACCTGCTATCAGTGTTCATCCCCTCTAGGCAACAAGTATCTGCTTTACTCCCTTACAGGTACCAGACCTTGTGTGCATTTTCAACATAGTTCAGATGTTGTCCCTTCTCCTATTCTCAATACAGATATACACAATAGCTCAACAGTCACATATGGGCCAGTGACTCAGACTTTAGCTTCTCTTCTATATACGTTCTTATACCATGCTCATCACCAGAGTATTGGAATGCCTTAGAGTAGTACATTAAGCCACTTGGCTATACATCTGTCACATGTTGTTTGTTCTCTCATCCTCCCCAGCAGGAAAAGCATGGGTAGTGGAGTGTCTTGTTTTGGTAGGGTTTTACACTTGGTTGTCTCTTTTTAATGCATGTTGCTATGTGTTTGTGTTGGAGAAGGCAAGGTCAAAGAAATGCGCCTTGTGCTTGGAGTGGAAAGTGGTGAGGTTTGTGGTGATCCTTGCTTTCTGGGGGATCTCACTCCACTGTCTCAGACCAGCCCTTGAGAAAGTTTTGTCTCCAGCACAGACCAGCTTTGCCCTTATTGTACAGAGTTTCGTTGTGCCAGAGGAGCGTAGAAGCAAGAAACTCCAAAATTTCTTCTTCTCCATAGCAGCCTCGGCTGCATGGGCCACCAGAAGCATATTGAACTGGTTCTCTGCTCACTACGCTATGGGCTTGAAGCAGGAATTACTGGGTGATGTTCTACGGCCTGTGTTATGCAGGTCATAGCTGATGATCATAATGGTCCCTTCTGACTTTAAAAATCTATGATATGACATAAAATACCATGTCAACTTAATGGTCTTAATCCACATTTTCAAGGCATTCATTGGTTTGGGACCAGGATATCTAAAAGATCTCATAAAGCTGTGGGATGAGGACCAGAGTTGACAACTCCATTCCTCTGGCACAATCTAGCTGTCCATTGAAAGGGTAAATTTGTTTGTATAGTAGAGGCAGAGTTTTCTCAGTGGCCTGTTTTTTTAAAAAGTAAATAAATAAAATAAAAAAAAAATTGTGGGACAAGTTTCCACAGGAACCAAGAACCACCTCAAACCTCACCAGCTTCTACACCAAGTGTAAGGTGCACATCTTCCACTTGTCTAATATCAACACACAGAATAGTGTACATAACATTTATAAAAGTAAGACACCACACTAACACAATTTTCCATCTGGGGAATGAGACCGAGAATGAATCACATGTGACGGATGTTAGTCACATTGCATCGTGTGCTTCTGGAAGGTACTTGGATGCTACCGTGATGAGGGCAGTATAAGACACTGTATAGTGTAGAATTGAATAAAAAGCGCACACAGTTTTGGTAATTACACTCTAAGATGGACAACCCAATTAACTTCATCCACCAGAAAAACTATGGAGTTGCTGGAAGACACCACTTTACCTTCCTTTTCCAGCGCTTCTGATGCTACACCATTATGATATACCCACGTCCTCTCCTGAAGTTACTTAGAAACTGCATCATAAGACGACTATATTAATTCAGGAAGGACTTCACCCCTTGTGGATGGTTAGCACAAGACCTGTGCATCACCAGAGTCCCAGTTAAGCCCCATTTTGAGGATGTAAATGGCCCTCAACACTTTCGTTGGCCCTCTGCATGGGGATGAATTTCACACTCAGTTACTAGTGAGGAGTGCACAGCAGGTCGGGATGCAGAGTCAGAGTTAAGGATGTTTGCTATGTGCAGGTGAATGAACCGGTGATGATGTGGCTGATCTGGTTAGGTCCTGTGATGGTGTCGCTGGCGTGTTGTCTGTGGGCGAGGACTGGCCTGCCTCCCAAGGCCTATGAAAGCGAGGGATCGTTGTCCAGGATGAGTTGTAGATCACTGATGATGCGTTGGAGAGGTTTTAGCTGAGGACTGTAGGTGATGGCCAGTGGAGTTCTGACAACCCGCCAACCTTAAGCATATTCTCACCAGCAACCACACACCGCACCATAGTAACTCTAACTCAGGAACCAATCCATGCAACAAACCTCAATGCCAACTCTGCCCACATATTTACACTAGCAACACCATCACAGGACCTAACCAGATCAGCCACAACATCACCGGTTCATTCACCTGCACGTCCACCAATGTAATATATGCCATCATGTGCCAGCAATGCCACTCTATGTATATCGGCCAAACTGGACAATCCCTACGTAAAAGGATAAATGGACACAAGTCAGATATTAGGAAAGGCAATATACAAAAACCTGTAGGAGAACAATTCAACCTCCCTGGACACACAATAGCAGATTTAAAGGTAGCCATCCTGCAGCAAAAAACTTCAGGACCAGACTCCAAAGAGAAACTGCTGAACTTCAGTTCATTTGCAAATTTGACACCATCAGCTCAGGATTAAACAAAGACTGTGAATGGCTAGCCAACTACAAAAGCAGTTTCTCCTCCCTTGGTGTTCACACCTCAACTGCTAGAAGAGGGCCTCATCCTCCCTGATTGAACTAACCTCGTTATCTCTAGACTGATTCTTGCCTGCATATTTATACCTGCCCCTGGAAATTTCCACCACATGCGTCTGACGAAGTGGGTATTCACCCACGAAAGCTTATGCTCCAATACTTCTGTTAGTCTATAAGGTGCCACAGGACACTCTGTCGCTTTTTATAGATCCAGACTAACACGGCTACCCCTCTGATAATTGTAAACAGTATCTTACTTTTTCTTGTCTGGAAATACTTGAGTTTGAAAGCTTAAGTTCCCTTGCGTGTCATGTTTAGTGGTAACAATGCTCCTACCTGGGAGTCTAAAAGTGGAAGTCTATAAAAGGACTCTTACTTTTTGGAGAAAGTGAATTTACTCTGCTTTAGAGTCTGTTGAATGTAAACACCTCTTCTGGGTCCACATGCCTCCTCTACTCGCTTCCTTCTAAAAGCTGGGATTTTAAGACATGTTTCTCATTAGATGCTATGATGTACTATGTTGACTTTAAAATAACTCCAGTTACATGTACTCAGTATTTTTAAAGACCGAAATTAATTACAATTTAGGGGGGTCTTAACTTAGAATTAGATGCATGCATAATATAATAATTACTGCTTCTATAGGCTCAAAGGGTATTTTTAGTTTTTTTCACATTCTTAATGTTTTGCTGTAAAACTTCTAACTTTATTATATAATTTTACTATATATTAATCTTAATGCAGCATTTTTGAGTTTTAGATGAATACTATTCTGCAAGTGGAATTTATTAATCATGGTATGAATATATAAACTACCACTTAAATAAATATACTATTCCATATTAATTCATGGCAAGTTTTCACAGATGGCTCCTATGTACATAAGCTAGAACCTTTGGGTAACTTTGACTTTCAATTATCCTCTGGGTAGATATGTAAGTGTGTCCTCCCCAGCCCATCCAATTAAGTTAAATTGACTGAAATTTGGAATGTTATTGTGCTTTGCCTATAGTGAAGTATATTGTGGTGACACAATTTTGTTCAATTTCTGCACTCCATTATATCAGTGTAATTATTACAGTAGCAACTGAGAGGTGCTAGGCAATGTACAAGCATATAGCAAAAGTGCCTTTTCCAAATTGCTTTCGCTCTGAAAAGACAGTGTGGGGAAAGATGGAAACAATGATGCACAAGCAAACTGTGCAAGGTAGTGATTAGTAGATCTCTTGATAGTTCTATGTTGGTTTTTTAATTTGTCTTTTGTGTGTGTATAATCCTGATCTGAAGTCAGTGGAGTCACTCCTTAGTTACGCTGGGGTAACGGGGGGGGGGGGGAAGGGGGTAAACTTGGCCCACTGTTTCTAAAATTTTAACACTAAGACATTGTTTTTCTAGGCCTATCCATGATGCAGTAGAAAATGATCACTTAGAAATTGTCCGCTTATTACTTTCTTATGGCGCTGATCCAACACTTGCTACCTACTCAGGTAGAACTATTGTGAAAATGACACACAGTGAACTGATGGAAACGTTTCTAACAGGTGAGTAACTCTATACTCTGTCTGCTATTGTGAATGTAATGTGACATTTCCTGTCTCTGCCTCCCAGGCACCAAACAACCAAAGTTTTATTGTTCAATGTAAATAACAATTACTAGAACACACTTAAGTGACTTTATATTTTGCATACCAAGAAAACACTGAGTAGTAGAAATTAGAAGCATGTCTATGGGTACTGTCTCCTTATATGCTATGTGGGATGTATGATATGCTGCCATCAGATTTTATTGTTTGGAGACCAGCTAATTGGACATTGATCAGTGTAGTTTCTATTGGTACATAAAATTTTGCTTGAAACGAAAATAAAATTACCAAATATAATAGCAGTATGTTAAGTATAATTAATTACAGCTATTGAGGTGATACAGATTTTTACCTTTTAGTGTCCAGTTTTAGAGAATTTTTTTAATTCCCCCTCTTAGTCGATCGCAGCAGCCTGGATCCCTACTGAATACCAGCCCTTAGTGTGAAAACCTTTTCCCTTCTCCTCATGTCTGCTACTTACCTCCCAAATTCCTTATCTTTGAGACTTGTGGCGGATGAAAAGTTTGAACTTTTTCAAGGGTCAGGATTGCATCTCTCAGAAAATTAAGATGCTGCAGTTTAAAGCTCAGGAATCCATGGGTCAAAATCCGTCGCTGCAAAGAGTTGGGTTTTGTTGATGTTTTTGAGTGGGTGAAAGGGACCCACCGGGGCTAGGGGGGAGATGAGAAAAGTGTATTCCAGGAATATTCAGAAGAATGGTATTCTTCATAGTATGTGCATCAAGACTATGTTGTGGATTTTAGATAGGAGGTATGACATATGCATATTGGAATCTGGCAAGCTTAGCAGGCAGTGTATCATACAGCTTTCCATTCTGATTAGTTTGTTTTTGTTGTTGTTTCCCTCTCTAGAGTATTTAACTGACCTGCAGGGTCGAAGTGTTGATGACCCTGGTTTGTACTGGGATTTCTATGGCAGCTCTGTGTGCGGTGAGCAAATGTTATCCTTTATTTATTTTATGTGAAGGAGTTTCAAAACATTATCTAGCATGTGGGGGCGGGGGGTGTTCTTTTGCTATATGCCAGAGGAAGTTTTGAAGGGAAGTGTCTAGTTTTATTTACTGCATCAGTTACAGGATGATAAAGCAAGACTTGCAATATGCTCCTAATGCTGATTGGACCTGGCTTTTTTTTTTTTTTTTTTTGTTCCCAACTAGATCCAAAAGATGAATCTGGATTTGACATCCTGGCAAATCCCCCTGGCCCAAGTGATGAGGATGAAGATGGCTTTAGCGATGTGTTTGAATTTGAATTTTCAGATGGGCCTCTCTTGCCATGTTACAACATCCAAGTGTCTCTCTCTCAGGGGTAAGAACTGATATAACTTTATGAAATAATCTATTTGGGGTAGCAGGAGTCAGTGCCTGAATGCTGCTTTTAGAATAACACAATTTAAACTCTACGTTGTATTTCTATACAATTATTCATACGCAGTGTGCTACTGTGCGAGGTGGTAGGGAAGAAAGCTGATATGTCAGCTCTACGGTGGAGTTCCAAAAGTGTAAGGGTACGCAAAGAAATTGCAGTCTAAACTTTCTGCGTGTGCTAACTGTATTTGCCACAGTATAAAGTGATTTACAAAATGCTGTTAGCATAGACAGCTGGTTTTACAGCCCAGAAAAGAGTGAATTACTGTTTTAACCCAAGACATATCAAACGTCCTCCCACCACCCAAAAAAGGATCTTGATGGTCCCAAAATAACACATTTGCTTCTGGCAGATTAATATTAAGTAATTTAACATTTTATCTTGAAATTTTTCCTTGTGAATTTGCATCTCTTTATCACTTAATAGACACTTCATGAGTGACATGGCAGCGTTACTACAGTTTTAACGCTCCGATGCAGAGCTGGATTTGACCCATGAATAATGCATTGGATCAAACACATCGAGAAATGGCTTATAGCATGTTGGTTGTATACAGATACTGGAACACTGTTAATCACAAGAAGAAACCTGGACTGTTTCAGTTGTGTAGTCTCTCCTGAGTGTGAATTAGCTCAGTAAACAACTGTTCGTAGTTTGCAACAGTTGCATAACTTAAAACTACAGTGTTTCTTCATAACCTATTATCTCTGAAGAGTTTATAAGCCATGTTGGACTAGCTTTTTTGACTGTGGTTAAATGCACATTAATCAAAATTTGACACACACAAAAATTTAATATTAATCTGAAAAATCCACTGTTTTTCCCCATTAATTGCTTCTTTAGAATTCATAGCTGCCCAAGATACTGATTGTTTAACTGTAAGCTAATTCTTGACTGCTAAATAAAAAGCAAGGCTTCATCGTGTAAACATTTACACGTGAGTAGTGGTCAGTGTGACTATTCACCACCTGTGTAAAATTATGTACCTCAATTTACAGGGTCAGGGCCTATGTTAATATATCATACAACCAGCCTGTCGCCCAAAAGCCATGGATGACATTAGTATGCGTGTATGTCTGTCTACATGCATCTGGACACTGCTAAATTCTAATCCCACAGCTAGTCTCATTGATGCCAGTGAAAGTGTTTGCAGGAATATGGTGAGCAGGATTTGACACACAATGTAAAGCTAAAAGAACAGGAGTACTTGTGGCACCTTAGAGACTAACAAATTTATTAGAGCATAAGCTTTCGTGGGCTACAACCCACTTCTTCGGATGCATTTATATGCATCCGAAGAAGTGGGTTGTAGCCCACGAAAGCTTATGCTCTAATAAATTTGTTAGTCTCTAAGGTGCCACAAGTACTCCTGTTCTTTTTGCAGATACAGACTAACACGGCTGCTACTCTGAAACCAATGTAAAGCTACTGCTTACATAACCAGGATGATTATAACTTTGTCAATTATTTATGCCCTTTTTTTTTGTTTTGTTTGTTCTGCAGACCACGAAACTGGCTATTGCTGTCGGACATAGTAAAGAGGCTGAAAATGTCATCCCGCATATTCCGTTGCAACTTCCCTAATGTAGAAGTTGTCACGATCACCGAGGCAGAGTTTTACAAACAGACGTCTTTGAGTCAGTTGTTCTCTTGTGCTAAGGACCTTGAAGCTTTTAATCCGGAAAGCAAGGAACTCTTGGACTTAGTAGAGTTTACAAGTGAACTTCAGACTTTACTTGGATCTTCACTTGAGTGGTTGCATCCGGATGATGATAATCTCTCTGATATCCATTGGTGAGCCACCAGGCCATTTAATGTATAGTACCATATAAAGTTAATTCTTTATGTATATGTGTTAAAAATGCAATTGTTTCTGTAAAGAAAGGACACTATTAAATATTAAAATATCTTTCCTTTATATAAGAGATTTGAATTCCAGTTTGATGGACTTTGGAACATTTTTTTTTTTTTTTTTTTTAAGAACTTTAATCAGTTTTTACAAAATTGTTATATAATATTTCTTTAAATGCACACAGGCTTTGGGATACTTTTGTTTTTACTTGGAACACATTTAAAAAATATAACACACCCACACATTGACTTTGTTTCATACAAAGCACTGATTACACAGAACATACTTTTATAGGTGATGTGATCAAAGTCATGTGGCTTGTTTGGGAGATAGAATTTGGTAAGGCACTTCATGATATTATTTTTGTTTACAGAATTACCTGCTTTGGCCAGGTAAGCACTATTGAATATAATTCAATAGCTTGTAATATAAATTAAAACCATATCCATATACACCAACTAATTGTATGAACTTTTATATCCTAATTTAAAAACTGTGAAATTTAGTTTTCACACATCAAACCGGATTGTTTATATATGTTTAAACATTTTATGCTCTTTATTTAAAGAAGACTTTGAACTATTTTTTCTGTATCTTGTAAAATATTGAAAAACTAACATATGTTGAAGTTGCTTGAAACTGTACATAAACTAAAATTTTCTGAATTGTGTGTTTACGTTTGAGATCTGTGTTTTAACTTTGTAAGTAAATTCTCCTGCCTTTGTATTTATATTTTACAAAAATTTTCTTAAAGGCAATAAAACTGTTGAGAAAATTAAGATGTTGAAATGAGTTTTATTCTCTGCACGATTATAAAACAAACTGACTTATTAAAGTTTGTAAAAGGAGGATCTGATCTCATTTACTGGAGCCAAGCAGGAATGGCGCAGGTGCTGGGAAGCAATTTATAAAATATGATGTGGAATCTATATTAGCCTTCTACTATCAAGGTCAAAAGAAAAATATCTCATGGGCCTTTTACAGGGTCAGACGTTTAAAAACCAGTAGTCTCAAGACTTTCTGGAGTACATTTTAGTTAAAGAACGGTGAATCCATTTAATATGTTTTTCCCACTTGTCATCTTTAAAGTTGGACTGATTGAATTTTTTTCTCAGTGGTTCCTAAGGGGGCGGGGAGGGGGAGAGAAAGGATACATGTTCTGTTAGATAATTTCTGTATAGAGGCATCGAGTATGTGAGCACACTGGGCATTTTATGTGTGCTCTCCTGTTACATTAGAGACAGCCTTGAACCAAATTCCTGGTTCTAAACTTCATACCTTTATAAAGTGCCTTACCAAAATATCCTGAAACCCAAATTCTTCCAAATCCAGGGGTT